>NC_143561.1:95683076-95997692 GCF_054136105.1 Typopeltis vanoorti | reverse complement strand
AAATGAAAGACGTATGTTTGGGTCCCCAATTTGTTTTCTTTTTTCTCCGTAACTCGTTTGCATTCTCATGGCAGACAAAGCATACAGCAGACGTATGTCTGTATACAATTAAATCATTTGTTTCTATGACTACGATGAATATAACGTAATGTTGCCATAGCAACGAAATGGATGAGTGTTCATAAAGAGTGAAATCGGAAATGGATTACAGCTAATGGATGTTTAATTGCGTCAAGCAATTTCAGCTGCTGAAGACTCTGAATGAAAATACCTTTCTTTGAAGTGCAAAATCTTATTCGACTCTGCTTTTCTAGCTTTGAATTCGGTCCAACTCATGCCTCATTTAGGTCTGTTTTTATCCTCTATGAAACTTTTCCTATCGAATATTGAATGGCCTAATTCTACCATAGTGAGAGAAGACAGCTGGACACGTTTCAAAACACGTGTATACTGATAATATATTTAATACATTAATACACAACTTCTCCGCCCTCAATCAAATTTTAGCATAAATACTTCAATAACTGAATTTGGTTACGTTATGCAAAAGAGGAATGTTACGAAACATTGTCAAAAAATCATGGCGACATTATTCTCTGGTGATAGAATAGTCATAAACAATGACAAATATTTGTGCTTCTGACCAGAAGGAAGTGCTGTAGAAGAAATCGAAATAATCCCACTTGAGGTCACCCACAGAAGGTCATCAGTTAAATACGTAGCCAATATATTTATTAAAGTGGGCAGATCAATAGGATATTAGAAAAATTGCGAAAGCAACAACACTCCAAAAATTAAAACCACTATGAATAGATAACAAACTTACAATTACAAAAAAAATTATGCATTGACACACTAGTTAATTCAACACTTCTATACGGCAGTGAAATTTGGACTTCTTCTAAAAGAAGATGAAAAGAGGTTGCTGGCATTTGAAATGAGGTGCTATACACGACTACTAAAGATGCAAATTTTGAAGTAAGACAAAGAATCAGTTCTTCCTCCGGTCCAAGAGATATAACTAAGGTTCGAAGGAAATAACTTATGTGGCTTGGTCCTATTAGCAGATCAAATCGTCTACCAATGCAAGATTTTGAAGGACTTAATCCAGGATCTTGAAAAAGAGACGGACCTAGAATAAACTGGATAGAAATTATAAAAAGTTGGACTGGTGTTTCACTTACAGAGGTGAAAGCAAAACGTCAATCAATGACGGTGGAAGATTTCTATAATAAACATTTCTTAATATTTATTCTACGGACCTTTGTGGACTATGGGATGAAGACTGAAAAATAAAATTACAGAAGATAAGGATTACCAGGTTGCTTTAAATAACAGACATTCAAACTAAAAGGTCATTTATATACACCAAGTAAGTCTATAAATTATTTTTATTCATAATATAAAATTAACAATAAAATAGTAACCTCCAATTGGATTTAAAGTAATTATCAGCTGTAACAATGTCTAAATATCAAAACAATTAGCAAACAATGGTTTAAAATTGAATTATAAAACGCTTTATCATTTTGTTCGAGTATTTACTTTTATTATATTCATTTATTTTATTTTTTTTTGAGAAGGAAATGAAGAAAGGAAAAAAGAAATTAAACCCGTATTTATTTCCTCTCTGACATTTGAGTAGCTATTTGAAGTCTTCCCTCCCCCCCCCCCCTCACCGAAAAAAGACGCAAGCATGACAAGACGAACGTGCCAAAGCAACATCCCTCTGTCTGTAATATTCCCGTGGGTGTGTTTTACACGACTCACGTTATTATTTAGACGTGACTCTCTGTTATCCACGACGTGAGTTGCCTCTTTACACTTCACCGCCTTCAACTCAATCCTTGATCGAAAACCTTCCAACTGATTCACGTGCGAGGCAGCTGTGTGAAGAAAGACGTGACTCTCTTAAGAAGGTACTTTGAGACGTATTTAAGCTTTAGTCTGTACGAAAGATCTAAGAATTCTAAGTAAGTCTCTTTCCGGTGATAAGAAAGAGTGGATTTAGGGCCGATGCTCCGGAATCAACGGAGAACTTAAAACAAAAGTGACATCACTTACAAATAATTTAATGCAATTATATATGTGTGATGTTTATTAACTTCAAATCGTAGCGATATCTCCGTTTGCGACTTTCACTATCCTTCCATCATACCCTTTTCTATTTAACGACTTAACACTCAATACCAACATTTGTAATACGATAAAGTCGTTTCTGATGGCTCGTGTTTCAAGTAAAAATAGCGAAGAAATGAAATAAGATAGCTGATATGCAAACCTGTTTTTCTCAGACTTAGTTCATGAACTTTAAGCTAAGTGTTCCGTCCGTTATCGAACTGGCACAAAGCAATTATAATATACTATAAAATTTTTTATTATATAATTCTTGTAGCAAGACAGTAATGTTTATGTGCAATAGAAAAAATAAAATAAATAAACATGGTCACATGAAAACAGATTCCTTGAACTCCAGACGTAAACAAATTATCCATGATTTCATCGGACCTACATGTATACTGGTCAAATAAACCAAATCTGAGACACATAATGGTTCAGTAGTTGAAATGATGCTTGCAGGTTTCAGATGTGCAACAATGTTACATTGCATTATTGCTCAACAATGCAATCTCATTATTTCGCAACAAGTTATAAGAATGATCCTTTTTTGTAACCTATCGTAGTAAGAATAAACATTATAGCGATCTCTCACACGCAAAACGAACGCCCGCTATTTCAATTCATCTAAAAATTCATTAGTCATCTATATCACCTCCCTTCTCTGCTGGTAAGATCACTTCTCTCATATGCCTCCATTCATCCGAATTCTTACACTTCGACTGTTTCGTTCTCAACAAAAACGATAATCCATCAATTACTAGAATGCTGACCAATTCCACCAGAGGGAGCCACTATGAAGAATTTAGACTAACCTGTTATACATAGCAGAACAGACACAACGGACATATTTTTATACATAATAATCCATTTAATTTAGCGGATTGTATAACAAAGTATCAACTAACCAGTGAAATGCTCTTTAATTTTTTTAAAGAAAATTCTATCACCAAGCATAAAAGCAATCCTAAAACCCATACGTAATAATGAAACCTATTTGCTACTACTGATGACGTAAACTTGAGTCATGCGCAGTAAGTCAAACGGAACACTACAGGAAAGCAATTAAGCACGAGGCCTAATGTTTCTATATCTAAAGTAACACATTTCAAAATTTCCACGTGCTAAATTAAAGACTACTTTGATTGAATTAAAATAGAAATATCCTTCCGATATTTCACCAAGTTAATTTCGTTACGAAATAGTGGCATTTTAAAATGCTCAAACATTCCTTGAAATGTCAGAAGATGTTGGCTTTTCTTTCATGAAATACTTGTTTCTAGATTGATGGATAGTAGAAACTTTCCACTTAAAGTAATGGGGCTTGGATGAACGTCATATTAGGTATCTCAGAGGCAGAACACTCCTAATAACATTTTGACCATGTTACCGCTAGAGGCGCTTCATTAGCAGTAATCAGTGTTCCGGTTAAGGATCTTAAACACGTCAAATCAGATCTGCGACAGTGAAATGCATTTTCGATGTCTGAGTTCCACACGAGAAACTGTTTATCTGAGCACAGTTGGCTTGTCAAGCGGAAAGTGCAATTCGGATAGAGAACGCTAATAAAATGAACAAATGAACAGCCATTTGTTTTCGTTAAAGTCAACTTTCGGATCTTTTGGGAAAGCAAATTAAGAAGAATTAAGTTAATTATATAATAAAAATATTATTTAATAGAGAAACTAATATATAATTTTATAGAAAATATAATTTAATTAATTAATTATAGAAAATATAATTTAATTAATTAATTATAGAAAAATATTCTCTAAGTAACAAAAATCCAGAGTATTTTAAAAAATATATTTATACACAACTTTTATATTTGTATATTAAAAAATGTTAAATACTTGGAATGGAAGGGTATTCAGTCATTTTTTTTTTTAATTACAGTACTATCTTTAGTAAGCATTTTGTTTTTAAACGACTGTGTTTAGGAAGCATATCGTCACGGGTATTAGTGAAAAGTTATACACAACAAAATACTAGAAGTAATTATCTTGATCAGGACTGTCCAACTTTAGGTAATCCTAGGGCCGCATCACAATGCTTATCTAGTAATAATTTGGTGAACAGCAGCGACAGAACCTCGATAGCTGAATAAACGAACAACACTAATTGCGCGCTCACTTTCCCGGAGATGCGCGTTGGAACAAAGCAGTGTAAGAACGCCTCTTTGACACATCTAATATTCGAAAAACACGTGAGTATATAGTGATGAAAAACACTAAATAAAATTACCAACATCGAGATTATCGATTAGTGATAGAATTAAAATATCTAATACGCATTCGGTTAGAACTGTTATTTTGTTTTTTCGCTCGTGAAAATCAAAACCAACGGGCCGCATCCGACCAGCGGGGAGTGCTTTGGACAGCACTGAATTAGATATATTAAATGTTAACAGAACTTCACAATTGTTACTTTTTTCATGGTAAGAATATTTAAAAAAAAAATAAAGGATAATGTATTACAACCAGTTTAAAAGTGTGTTGAAAAGGAACAGACTCCCTATTCCAAGTATTGCTTTTTTGGCATAGTAACAAATAAACAAAAGAGTGAACGGAAATCCACTTTTTTCTTAAGTTACTTGCGTGATTGATAGTGTTCAACAAACGTCTAGGGAGAAATCACAGCACACGAGTGAATTGTGGAGTTTTTGGTTTCCTATTCGGGAATTTTGATCAGTTCGATTTATTCAAAAAAAAATAAAAAAAACGTTTACAACGTCATTCTCACTCATAAGTTGACTTTTCCACAAAAATATGTCGCTAATTTTTGTCGGGTGTTTCTCCAGAGAGCGTGCGTAGTATTTGTTCAGATGCTGTAAATATAAGAAATGCGATCTTTGGTTTAATAAGGGCAAGCACGTGCATCTCGAGGAAGGGTATTTAATTAATAAATATTAGCCATATTAAGTTAACACTCTCGTATGAAACGCTGTGTGGGAGCGTTCGTCTTTCTCCAAGGAAGTGCATTAGCATAAAAATTAAACTAATTAACCCACGAAGAATGAATTTGCTATTAGGATTTACGGCATACGATAAAAACTCCATTCTTGATGAACTCGCCGAGTTGATATTTCTAGCGCAACGGATTTGGCGATGGTCGAGTTTCTTTCGTAACAAACAATCCGAACTTTAACCTTTTTGAGCAAGGCGGCGAAGATAGCAAGGCTACACAAAGTTACCTCCTACTGACAGTGGGAGGACTTTTGTTCCCCAAATGCTAAATTTCAATTTAGCATTTGGGGAACACGAACATTAGATTTGTTTCCCTGTGCTCACTATTAATGGAGAGAATAGTTCTTACTATGGAAACTAGATACCAGTAGGTTTACAGCGTACCAATATTATTGCAATTTATTGGATTAGTGTATAGACAACTAAGGTTACAAAAAGTCAGTATGTATTCTATCAGTTGTATAGATCAAATTCATAATTCTTTTCCTCCTCAAAGGGTTCAGAAATAATTTGTCAGATCCCTGAACGATTCCAACCTATAGCTTTAGAGAGTTCTCCCCCCTCCCCATTCAATTGTCAATTCGATTGTTTAGCGCAAATGTTCAGAACAGAGTGGGAATGTGTTTAATAAGCTGGTCCGTATTCACCCATTCACAACAGAATGGATTTTACTTTACCGAAAACATCGGAAATAAAAAGTCATGTTTCATTCAATATTTTACGGAATAAATCAATACTAATCGATAATTTTTTTTATTCTAGTTGTCGAGGAAGTTATCGCTAAATTCTAAGCTGTCTATTTTGTTTTGTAGCTACGAGAAATTTCGAAGTTCTTTCATAATTGCAATATCAGGAGCATAATAAAAACGGAATAAGGCACGTGGTATGGAATCAACGCATAATTAAGCTAGCAAAAAGTTTCAAACAATACTTCTGTGTCCTAAAGCGTGTTGCCTAGATAACGTGCCATTTTCTATCGGATAGTTCCAGCTTTACTATTCTTTAGCCTCTGTATTTGCATTCTGTAGAGACAGAAAAAACTCTTTGAATTCAAAACAATGTAGTTTTAATACATAAAAATAAAAACTGTTCAACTTTATATGCTGATTGGTAACTTTACTGTGGTTGTAAATCGGTTCATATTGTGTCAAACTTCAGTTTAAGATTGTCAATTAACTGAACCTTTTACAACATTCAAGTAACGCAGCTTTAGATTGTTTTAGCTAACGGTTTCTGTAATAAGTAAGCTCGAGCTTCAGTCATCTTTTGCAACTGAGACATTAAAATGGAGCTTCGTCAATGAAGGGCACTTCATCTTTGAAACTCCATTACAAGAATTTGAGACTAATTTTTGAAATATTAGCATAATAATAAAAATGAATTTAGTAACGTTTGCTGAAATAATGAGTAAGACAGTTTGCTGTCTTACTCATTATTTCAGCAAACGTATATATATATATATATATATATATATATATATATATATATATATATATATATATATATATATATATATATAAGCATGACGTCACAATTACCAATTTCACGTTACGGTTCTCTTTAAAATTGATTGGAACACAGTATTTTGTGACATTGTTAATGATGCAGAAATTAGCTGGCGGCTTCTGGTCCGAGGCTAACAGAGCACGTTTTTTGGGAACTGAGCAGTTTAGTTCGATTTTCAGAATTAAATGACGCGTACTAAAGTTAACCGGCGTCTAGACGATAAGAAAATCTCGATTCACGTAACAAGAAAGGAACGTTTCCTTTTAAAATGCGTGGGGAAGTCCACAGGTATCTTTTTCTGCTATCTGTCTCGAAAAACGACAAGTGACGTACGATCTTAGCGCTCGCTAAAAATGAGGTCACAGGAATTTCGACGACCAGAAAATCATGCGTTTCTAGTTTAAAATAAATTTAAATGAACTGAAATAACGATACTGCTGCAGAAGGGAGTTCTATTAATATCGGGGTTTGGGTAGCAGGACAAATGATCCACCTCAAAGACGAAAATATTGCTGATAAGTTACAGAAGAGACGGCGACTGTCTGTGTTAAGGACAGAGAGAAAAAAACGTAACTTCAATACATTCTGAAGCACGGATAGCACAAAGTAAAAGAAAAGTGTTTGACATTTGTATTTTAAAAATATGTATTACAAAAAAAAGCAATATCCATACATTATGAAACAGATCAATAATAAAAGGTTTGTTTGTTAGACAAACGATGTAATGACGTCATATTTCTGTTTCCATAGAAACAACCTGTTTTGATTTCGTATAACAGGTGGCTGAAAATGTTATACAGAACAGAAGCTCTACTTGTACATATGTAATGCATAACATGGTACAGCATATACAGTGAGTGTGTGTGTGTGGGGAAAAAAAAAAAAAAAAAATGCGCGTGCGCATTTTTTTTTTTTTTTTTTTTCTTCAGTAGCAAAAGTATCGGGTTCCCCAACTATAGCGACTAATATGAGTAGGACATGAGCTAAACTGTGAAGTGAAACAAGAGATCGATTAACTCACTTTCAAATGAAAAAGGCTTTATAAAAAGTTTTTCGCGTCTTGAAAACGGGATTTGAACCCAGATCTTCCAATCATAGGACGACATCAAATAACAGGCATTCTATGAATGTACAGTTTTTGTCAGCACAGCCTATAAAGTCCTGTAGTTTACGAAGCAAAACCAGCCAGCTTGCTTACACAGGGCATTCTAGTACTGTAGGTGTTTGCCTCTTTTCGTAAAATATCGTCTTCCCAGATCCCAAGCGAGCCATTTATATAATTAATTTTTTTTAAAAAAAAATCCGTCTTCTTACAGTGTTAACGAATATATTTTTGAACAGTATACTTGTAATTAACCACAGTGAAGTCGTTCACAAAGTGATTCAAATGTTATTTAACGTTTTATGCAGAGTTTGTTATGGAGAGTATTTACCGTCCTTATCTATATCCGATAAGAGTTATTGACTCTTGAATGTCTCGAGATGGATTTATGCATTTTTCCTATTTCTTGACTCATAAATGATCGCCATGTGCTTTCTTTTAAGCAAACAGTCGACTGTAGTAAGCCGTATGGTAAACGTCACAGTAAAACCCTGCAAAATTTCTTCAATCATCGTATCTTGATAAAAATCGGTTTGTTTGTTGTTCTGATTTTCTTTTTTTTTTTTTTTTCATGCTTAAAATGTCTTCTGTTGAGCTATAAGACGATAATAAAATGATGTAGGTAAATATAACAATATTGAAAAATGGTATCGAAAGTCATCCCTAGATGTCCCTAAGGGTGCCTCAATGTGCAGAGTATCTCTAAGAGGTACCCAATGAGAAGTCTGTTGTCTTCAGAAGCTAATTAGACATTCTCCACTCATCTACATGAAAGGAGAGTCGTTTTTGACTTCCTGTTATATGAATTTCCCAAATGAATTTACTATACTGGAGGAAGCCAACTTCACATCAGATACCACGCATGTAAGGTGCCACCGAGCTGCAAAATTATCTCAGATTCTTTCCTCTTGGCTTGCATTACAGTAGTTTTAAACACTGAATGTTTCATTCTATTGACTGGGAAAGACTGGGGATACTTCAGCAGAAAAAGATTGAAACTGTAAACATTGGAATGGATAAATAAAAAATGAAAACTAGATGGAGATTAAGTGATGAAATGCGGAAAATAAGGGAGAAATCTCGATATACAAAATATGAAAGAATATTTGAGAAAAACTAAAAGAATAATCAGCAAATAGTGAAAAATGAGACGGAAGTTGTTCAAGAAAAACACTAGAGTAATTAAAAGGTCAAAAGAAAATCAGTGTGGCACTAGAAATTTGAATTATAGAAAACTACTTGCTGAAACACGATGCAAATAAACTTCCAGTGGTAAATAGTTAAATAAATCTGTTGATATTTTTCGGAAAACAGGGTGGAGCATGCATCGGGTTTTAGTAACACTTATTTCTGCGTAAGTTCTTATTTGTTTGAGCAGAATGTGACTTCACCATGGAAACTGTCACATTCTTTGAAAAAACAGGTAGAAAACTAAATTTTAATGCGCTTAAAATTTAAAATTTTAATGCGCTTATAATTAAAGATAGGACAAAGTATATACTGCGTATCTTTCTTGTTGTCTATTAGATTACGTACCAGATTTCGTCAAAGGCCTTTATCTTAAAATAAATTACTATATTATAACAAATTAGTATCTATAATGTTCAAAAATAAAATGTAAAAAGTTTGATGAATGTTTCTTATTTTTTAAAAACTATGTTCTTTTCTTATATACCCTTAATACTTTATTATAATATATTTAGTAGTACCATTTTTCAATTTATGTATGCTCAGACGTGTTGGTCCAGGAGATGCGGTGATTAATACCCTTGGAGGGTAATGGATGGCAAAGCTGTAGCCAATGAAGTTCTAACTGAGGCTCGGCTATTGCTGTTACCCTCTTGCCATGATCAGAGCTTTATTAGCTCAGTAACACTTTATCCCTACACTGTCCTCTACTAACGGGGAAGATGAAAAGCATTCTTGCTTCGCCCCTTTAAGTTAATCCTTATAAGGACATGTACGCGTATGTAGATAGCAGACATTTATTTATATCTGAAAATTTTCTAATTGTTATCTAATTAAAAATAATGATCTAATTAAAAATCATGAAATTATTGTTTCAGTATCCATATAGCAGTGAGGTGACGAATCTATAACTAACGTATTGTTTATTGACTATTTTGTTTTTAATACAAGAGAAACATTAATGCAAAACGATTACATAATATTAATTAAATGTTTGCTCTATGGGGATATCGCACAATAAAACCATTTTTAAGCTCTTTTAAATTTAAATTATAAGCTATGTCCGCCTCCATCGATATAGTTGCTCGACCAACCAATCTTTCTTGGGTCATTGCTGTTAGCAAATAATTTTTAATCAATTTAAGCTTGGAAAAACTTCTTTTCGCTCTTCCTACGTAGCGGCGACGCCTACCACAATATGGCTGAACGAGTGCCCTTATTAAGCCGCGCCTTGAGGCAGGCTGCCTCTATGCTGCACCCTGTCGACGGTACTGGTTGTGGCAGTGAACTTATGCTGCACGCTTGTCGTTGCGTACTACTACCGATGCCGTCGTGCTCAGTGTTTTTAAGTACCACCGTTACATGTATCTAGGAGCTTCCACCAATCCGACAATTGGATATCCTATAACTCTTTATTTTAGTAATTACGTCTACGCACCGACCGAGAGTTCGCTTAAGAAAAATACATTTTTCTGACATTTCAAGTTCCTTATTACTGACTAAGTAATAAGGAACTTGAAATAAACAGCTGTCAGGCCAGTGAAACCTTATCAAAATCGACCAATAAAAGGGCGAATAGACACTTGGGCGGCGCCTATCTCTTTTAAGTAGTCCACATTAAGGCAACTCGTGAATGCCGGGGAGTGTATTCCCATAAGCTCTCTGGCCAACTTACTTTACGAAATTTTCATAGTTTCCACATTCGGCTTTGAAATAATGCTGGATCTAATATCCACTTTCCTTACGCATCATATAATCTTTATCTGTTGAGCATTTGCAGTCGATTTCGATGACTGAGAACGCCAACTTTGAACACCAATTAAGGGTACTTATATGTCATAAAAAATCCATAATTCTAATTTCCCCCCAAAAACAGATTATACATAATTATATTCTGCATTTATTTAATAATAAAAGTACGTGATATCCTCTTGGCCCGCGAAGCCTAAAACATTGTAAAGAGTATAATAAAAACTGGATAAATAAAATGTTTTATTGATCAACACAAATGTGGCATTAAGTTCCCATGATCAGAATTTTTAACATGCAATGCGCGCCGAAGCTCTAGTTTCTAAAAATACAAAAATATGAAGATGTTCCAGTAGATATAGAAACACGACACCCTTTCTGCTCACCCTTTTTTCCCGTCCTTCAATTATCATCCGACATGTATCACTATCTGAATTTTTTACTCCCTCATCTCACCACCTACTATCGCATTTTGAAGTTACGGGAGCGACGTTAACGACGTCTTCTCACTGAGTGTACAACTTGATACCTTTCATCACACACACCGACTCGCGTATTTTTAGAAGGGGATTATTTACAACGGAGGAATCATCAAACCGTAAAAAACCTCTGTTTGCATCGCAGAGGCTCGTGTTTGTAACACGAAAGACGTTCGTATATTATAAATAGAAATATTCCAGTCATGTTCTATTCGAAAATAAATGTCAGTTTTCCACGCTATAACAGTCGAGGTTTGCTGTGGAAAATTATATTAAAGAGCTCATACTGTATTTTAATGCTGGCGAAGTTCAATTCCTACTTCCATCTGGCAGGCAATTCACAAACATGTGGGCTTACTGTCACTAACTAGGTAGATGATTTAAGTTTATTTGTTGTTGTTAAAAAAATATGATATAAATTATAACCACCACATGAAAAGTTCCCACGCATGCAGCTGTGTTTCAATGATTAATATTGTTGTAATTGCCTTTGGCAGTTTGCCAATTTTCAGATATTTAGACGATTATAATATCTTTAAGTTTTGTTTAACCTGATGGGAATATAAGGTATATCTCGTTGACGAAAAACAAGATGGAAATTAATGCTGGATGATTGTGACCCAACACTCAAAGAAACCTGTGTTAATAGTACTTCTATGGGATTAATAATTAAAAAAAATATTCTTGTAAATTTTCAAGAAGCAATTTTTCTTGGATGATTTATTTATAATTTTATTATTTTCTATATAATATTCTGGTAAGTTTTAAAATAATATTAAAATTTTATTATATTTCGTTAAAACTAAACAATAGTAAAGAGTCTAGTTGTTAACTTAATCTACCATTTTAAAATAGGAATGCTATTTCAACAAAAAATAATGATGCTATCTTACCTCTGCGCCGGTGATGATACGGATATGGAAATGAACGGTAATCAATCGACCGTGAGATGCGGTGACTGATTCATTCAATCCAACACCCTTGGAGGGTAATGGATGGCAATGTGTAGCCAATGAAGTTTTAACTGAGGCTCGGCTATTGCTGTTACCCTCCTGCCATGATTAGAGCTTTAACTTTAATAGCTCAATAACACCTTATTCCTACACTGTCCTCTACAGATAACGGGGAAGATGAAAAGCATTCTTGCTTCGCCCCTTTAAGCCAGTCCTTATAAGGACTACCTCTGCGCCATACGCCATACATATGTGTCCTGCGTCTTTAATGTCACCATGATCAAGGAAAGTGGAATCAATCGACCGTGAGATGCGGTGATTAATTCATTCAATCCAAAACCCTTGGAGGGTAATGGATGGCAATGCTGTAGCCAATGAAGTTCTAACTGAAGCTCGGCTATTGCTGTTACCCTCCTGCCATGATCAGAGCTTTAATTGCTCAATAACATCTTATCCATACACTGTCCTCTACAGATAACGAGAGATGAAAAGCATTGTTGTTTCGCCCCTTTAAGCCAGTTCTTATAAGGACTATAATGCCACCATGGACCGTCTGAATGCCATTAATATCCTTGGAGGGTAATGGATGGCAATGCTGTAGCCAATGAAGTTCTAACTGAGGCTCGGCTATTGCTGTTACCCTCCTGCCATGATCAGAGCTTTAATAGTTCGATAACACTTTATCCCTACACTGACCTCTACAGATAACGGGGAAGATGAAAAGCATTCTTGCTTCGCCCCTTTAAGGGGTGAAGCAAGAATGGAATTAGGAATTATCCTTATAAGGACTATATAAGGATAATGCCATCATGGATATGAGAGAGTTTGCAAGAGTCCTCTTCAGGACTTCCAAGGTAACGATGGCAAATGCTGTAGCCAATGAAGTTTTAACTGAGGCTCGGCTATTGCTACCCAGCCATGACTAGAGCTTTTAGCTCGATAACACCCCATCCACCCAAATTTTCTTCATTCAGATGACGGGATAAAGAGTCAAGGACTCATTTCTCCCAGTTCCTTTAAGAACTAATGTCATCATTAATTGAAAAGTGTGCTTTAATTGTATCTTGAGTTTTTATTTCATGTGGATTAAAAAAAATCGGAAAAAAAATTAAACTCGACTTTACTAACTACACAAGAGAAACAAAGGGTGCGGCTCTTGTGAAAAGAAAAAAGCACTGGTTGGTTCTTTGTGAAACATTTTCGTAATACACCCATGTGTAATCAATGGATTTAGGGAAGTACAATGAGTCAACTAAAAGATTTCGCTGAAGTGCTAGTTTAAACACGCAAGACAGCATTACAGTGGAATATTTATTACCTCCTTCACACTGCTATGGCTCTATTTATAGTCATTTTATTTTCCAAGCCCTTTTACAACTGCAAGATTAAATCACACCCAATTTAGCATAATGAAAGATGATGTCAGGTGTTATCAGTACTTGAACTGAGTGTTAATTTTTATGCGAACGAACCCATCTTGACTCGCGTAGTACTGACAGAATGACTGATTACACATTAAGAAATAAAGCGTGATGGCTTTGGTAATGTCAGTCATAAAACTAGCTGTATTTCTCAAGAGAGCACTTCTCGCATGGCGGATCAATAAATTACAGTTAAAGAAATCCATGATAGAGGGCGTTGCAGTCTAAAGAGACACCTGAAAAAAAGCGAATGCAAAATTAAAAAAAAAAAAGTGAATAGTAGAGTTTTTTTTTTTTTCTTTTTAAGATATTTCAAATAGAAATATTGGTGATAAAAATAAAGCAGATTTCTAAAAATGTTTCCACAATTTTTTTTTAATCGTACTATCAGGATACTGCACCTCTGCCATTCGCATATCCAAAAGTATGTCACATTCCTGTTGCGTTGCAGCAGATACTTTTTTTTTTTCTTTTTTCTTTTTTCAATATTTATATTTATAAAATCTAATTTTTCTTATCAGTATCGTCTTATTCAGGGCCGTCACCAGATTAGATTACACCCTGAGGCAAACAATTAAATGTCGCCCCTTATGGATATAAGACAAAAATTATAAAAAAATCTCCAATTGCTATTTTGTTTTCAATACAAGAAAAACATTAATGCAAAACGATTACATAATAATATTAATTAAATGTTTGCTCTACGGGAATATCGCGCAATAAAGCTGTTTATAAGCTCTTCTAAATTTCAATTATAAGCTATGTCCGCCTCTATCGATATAGTTGCCACACCAACCAATCTTTCTTGGGTCATTGCTGTTCGCAAATCAGTTTAAGCTTAGAAAAACTTCTTTCCCCACTTGCTACGCTAACAGGAATTGTTAGCGTAGTGACGGCGCCTACCGCAATATGGCTGAACGAGCGCCCTTATTAAGCACCGCCGTGAAGCAGGCTGCCTCTATGCTACACTCTGTCGACGGTACTGGTCTCGTCTTTACTGTTTTCGTTCTTTATTTTATCAGGCGGTTTTTAGAAAACAGTCACTTTTCTTAGTTTACGATATGAAGACTCAACTCTTCTCATGTTCACCAGTATCAAGTCATTCTTTTTTTATGCCTGTAAGTCTTCTTGCGATTTTGGAGGCTCTGATTTACTTGGTCCATAAAAATCTCCAGGTTTGCTTTCGCAACGGTTCCGCGCGAATCCTTTTATCTTTCCGATGAGCAGCGTCCTTCGAAACGTTCTGACGAACGTAAACTCCACATGACTTTATTAACACCCGTGTTTATAATCTAATAAATTACAATTTATCATATTTATCCCTAGAAATACTGCGCTGCAGATTTTTATATTTTTTCCAAACAATATGAGTGCAAGGAGCAGAATTATATGGCACACTCCACAGTATAAGATTTAATTTTAGATGAATTGCTCAAAAGGAAGTGCAAGAAAATCGAGTTATCTTTCTAAGTAATCCATCTTACGTTTAAAACATTCGATAGATTTTTTCCTCATAAAATATGTTATTTTCAAAAAAATCTACGTTGCACGTGTATTAACAGCTTAATCATGAAGAGAAATAAAAAATATACAAAAAAAACCCTGCACATTTTCATCAGCCGTTGTTTTGAAACTACTAATATTAATCATGACGCAGATTAATCACGTGCGTCATGTGACGTATCAAGCGTGAAACATTCATTGTTCAAGATCTCCAGATGCTTTTATTGGCATGACGAAGGTTCCCATGTTACATCTGTGTATTAGAGCTGCAATGAAGTATTAGACATCCTAGTTCCTCTTTAAGGTGGAATGAGAGGATATCACACACCCACACCCACACACACAAACAACTTCTGTAAGTACTTGTTGGATCATTAAGTTTCACAATTAAAATATAAACTGTATATTCGCCCCTCTCTATATATGCAAAAAATGGGATGAAAAACCACCTAATCTGGTCTGATATAATATTTTATCTTCTCGTGGCACGCTGGTCATTTTTATGATTCTGCTATCAGTTCTCTGAGCATTTCTTGTAAAGCACTGTAGTAGATTCCAGTCATCAATCAAGCTTTTATAGACTTTGGCAGAGGAACAGCCTACTGAGGTGATGACGGTAGTTACGGGGGAACTGCCGTCGTTATCATTTCCTGTTGCGCTGCTCTTCGTCTCTCTCTAAGAACTAGCAGTGATGAATCGAAGAATATTATCTTAGATACGATACATGCGCTTAAAATAACTTAAGATAAAAATACGCACATTTTTAGGCATTTCAAACGCAGGTTGGAAATATTGTCGACCAAAACAAGGATCAGCCACAACTTTGGATTTTCTTGTTTTGGAATTCTGATTTGTATCTATTTTACATATTTTAAAAAACGTATTGTTTTATATGTAAGTTTTAAAAGTAGCTTTCGTAGCATAGTCGGAAATAACGATGCCCTTGGGTTCGAATCCCGATTAAGAATCTCTAAGCTCTTTTCAATCAGTGAGCTATCCGATTTCATATCGAATTAGAATCATAATTACACTAACCGAACAAACATTTAAAATAGGAATAAGAAAAGGGAGAAAGAATCTTTTGCTGCAATGAACCAAAAAGTACGCATAAAATGTGATTACTTGGATAACCACAAATGCTCAATTAAACCGGGAACTTACGTAAAATTTGGTCGTGGTAAGTTGAATAAGCTCGAAGTTCAAAATAGAATCATCATGTAAGGTGAACGGTAATTGGATGACAACCCCAAATTATAAATGTATTAATGAGAAATCTTTCATACTAACTACGAGATCAAAGAATTCAACAAATAAAATTTGCGAGCATTCTCGTTTGTCTGTAAAGATCATTATCTTTTTGCTATATTTACAGGATGAGACTTAATTAGAATGATTAGTTGTTTATTCATTTCTATACGAATTTAAGGGTGATTAAAATCGTATACATTAAAATGTATTAGCTATACAAATTATCCTTATAAGGACTGGCTTAAAGGGTCGAAGCAAGAATGCTTTTCATTTTCCCCGTTATCTTAGAGGACAGTGTAGGGATAAGGTGTTATTGAGCTATTGAAGCTCTGATCATGGCAGAAGGGTAACAGCAATAGCTAAGCCTCAGTTAAAACTTCATTGGCTACAGCATTGCCATCCATTACCCTCCAAAGTTATTAATCACCGCATCTCACGGTCGACTATCTACATACAAATTTATCCATATAAGGACTGGCTTAAAGGGGCGAAGCAAGAATGCTTTTCATCTTCCCCGTTATCTGTAGAGGACAGTGTGTAGATATAAGGTGTTATTGAGATATTAAAGCTCTGATCATGACCCGAGGGTAACAGCAATAGCCTAGCCCAAACTTCGTTGGATACAGCATTGCCATCCATTACCCTCCAAGGGTATTGGATTGAATAAATCAATCACCGCATTTCATTTCATTTCACAGTCGTTTCCTTATAGTCCTTATAAGGACTGGCTTAAAGGGGCGAAGCAAGAATGCTTTTCATATTCCCCGTTATCTGTAGAGGACAGTGTAGGGATATAAGGTGTTATTGGGCTATTAAAGCTCTGATCATGGCAGGAGGGTAACAGCAATAGTAACAGTAACAGCCTCAGTTAGAACTTCATTGGCTACAGCATTGCCATCCATTACCCTCCAAGGGTATTGGATTGAATGAATCAATCACCGCATCTCACGGTCGATTGTTCACCCACTTGATTCTATTTTCACTAATTAGTTATAATATATTCAATACTTGATTAGGTATTGGAAAACTTATTTTAAAATTTTAAAATTTACTTAATACAGCCAGATTTAATTAACTTGTTCTGTATAAGATTATCACTTTAAAATTTTTTATATTTAAATAACTCATTTAACCGTGAGAATAAATTATCTTGTTATAAGATAATTTAATCACCGTTATAAGATAATTTAATAGACTAAGCAATTTCATGATTTTTGATGTAGCACAAAAAAATTCACAATTGAATTTCAAATAGAAAATTACGAAGTGTAAATAAATTTAAGGAAGTTTATAAATTTAATAAACTCTAGTACTTGTTACTTTCGAAAACTTCTTTTAAAAAAAGATTGAAAGAAGGGAAAAGGCAAGTAAGCTAAACCAATATTCTAACACTACTGTTATTAAGGAAGAAAAATCTTCCTTAGTATTTCTTTCTGAACATACGCTCTTGAAGCAACAATGACTGAGCAATTTGGACTGCTAAACCTAATACATTTTTTTTCTTGGATTTGTGCCAAGAATGTCGGCAGATAAATGAACTCTGTCAGGTAAAATGGGTAGGAAGCTATGATGAACGACGAATATTAACTGCATCTAAAGCGGAAAATAAACATCACACTGTAAAGGGGAAAAAGTAGAGAAAGAACAGTCCCATCTGAAGATATGGTTGTATAAACTAATGGGAATTTATGAATACCATCTGGATAATTATTGATAGTCCTAATATAAAAGAAAATTAAGAAACACTAATGCAGCACATAGAAAGCTCATAAAATATTATTTGGTATATATATATTAAATTATAATTTAATAATAATATCTATATTATTAATTAAAATATAAATAATATATTTTAATTTTCAGTTATTTTTATTTTTATACAAATAGTTTTTAATTACTTAACCAAATTCAAGATACACCTTTTATTTATTAAATTAAGATTAATATATTAAATAATAAAAGGTTGGTACTTTAAAGTCTAAAACCATTGCACAACTTTACCCTCTAATAAATAGAAGAAGCAAGCTAAATACTAGAATCAAAGTACTCCTCTACCTGCTGACGATCCGCCCCATAGTGGTATATGCATCTTCAGGTTGGACTCACATATCCAACACCGACATCCTCAGGCTGCAGAGAGTGCAAAATAAGTGTTTGCGCATGATCTTGGATGCACTGTGGTTTGTAAGGAACGTCCAACTGCATAGAGATACAAACATCTCTTACATCTACTCCTTCCTACTAACTACAGCGGAAAAATTCTTCTCAAAGATCTCTACACACCCAAATGATCTAGTTAAACAGGCAGCAAACTATGATGAAACTGACCTCTTCAAATACAAGAGGCCAAAAGCCATCCTGAACACTTGCAACAATGACTAATCTCTGTACCCCCCCCCCCGGGAGAGCTCATAGCTCATAAATGTTTCCTTCAATTAATCATCCCTATCAGACAACGGGGAATAAAAGCATCTTGCTTCACCCTTCTGGCCAATGATGTTATGTTATGTTACTTTAAAGTTGCGGAGGTGAGATGCGGTGATTACCCTTGGAGGGTAAAGGATGGCAATGCTGTAGCTAATTAAGTTCTAATCGAGGCTCGGCTATTGCTGTTACCCTTCTGCCATGATGAAGGGGCGAAGCAAGAATGCTTTTCATATTCCCCGTTATCTGTAGAGGACAGTGTAGGGAGAAGGTGTTATTGAGCTATTAAAGCCCTGATCATGGCAGGAGGGTAACAGCAATAGCAATAACAATAACAGCAATAACACCTTATCTCTACATTGTCCTCTACAGATAACGGGGAAGATGAAAAGCATTCTTGCTTCGCCTCTTTAAGCCAGTCCTTATAAGGACTACTTTTAAGTTGCAAATTTTTTTCTTTTGACAATTTTAAGAATACGCTTGTATTATTAAAATATTTTTTCTTTTGACAATTTTAAGAATACGCTTGTATTATTAAAATAAAGAGCATTTTATTAGGTAATAAAAAAGTGCTATTCAATTCTTATGTTATAATTAAGTATTTCATACAGAATATTGAATAAACGAAAGAAATTATCGGCATTTAATGCCATTACCTTAAGACTTTGTTTTTACAAAATTACGAATAATTTTGAAGTTCAGATTTTATTTTATTTTATTTTTTTTTTATTAATATCACAGCATTAGTGTGCTCCTGGAAGAGTAGCCAGCGTAGAATCTGTTATTAGTGAGACATTCAGGCTATAAGGTCAATATATATATATATATATATATATATATATATATATATATATATATATATATATATATATATATATATATATATATATATATATATATATATATATATATATAGTGTGTGTGTGTGTGTGTGTGTGTGTGTGTGTGTGTGTGTGTGTGTGTGTGTGTGTGTGTGTTCTAATTTAGGCCAATAGTCAATACTTTCCAATGCAGTTGAAGTCCAAAAACTAAGAGTATCTAGAGTAGAACTGCTTATGGAAAAGCACTCAGGAAAGAACAGCATATCTCAAAGTTAGATTAACTGGCAAAATTGCTTTCAAAATATAGTTATAGAAGAAAAAGACTTTTCTAAGATAATTGATTTGTTATCTTTGATAGGACTGGTGGTGAAGGAAGCGAAAATTTTATAGAGAAGATACGAATATTTCTCTATCAAGAATCGAGTTACGTGCTCAAGATTGCGCTCGCAATTGAAGAAAATTGAAAAATATTATCTATGGAGAGGGAGGAAGAACGAAAAAGTTGATCCGATTTTTAGTCAACGCAGGCTTTGAGCTTAGCAAATGGAGCAGTGAAACATTTCGAAATGGGAACCTCCACCTCTGTGTATAACTTAGAGATATAGGGTATGAAAACGTTATTGAATACAATTATTTGAAAAGTGTTGATGTTGTAAGTAAAGCCGTTTTGATACAGTAGGAAATTAGTTAAAAATTAAAATTCAAAAATTCAAGAACCACCTTAAAATGGAAAGAGTGACATCACACACAATCCCGATACTTCTCTGTTGCAGGCATATAAGTGGGTGCTTTTTTCGCTTAATATACATCTCCTTGTAATCTCTGAAATTACATGTATCGAAGCCTTCGTGCGTTCCGAAGTCGAACTATTTGTTTGATAATTTTACTGATACCACGTAAAAAGTTGCTATGATATTTAAATATCATGGAGTATGCATAACATTTTCCAGAACATGAAGAATTAACATCGCGTACAACAGAAGAAATATACGTTGACTATGATCATGTGATTGAAGTTGTCCAATCACCTCTTCTGCTACACATGATATAAAAAGGTAAAACCAAGTAGGAAGAAAATATTACTGAGTGAGGAGTGATCATGCAGCTGCTTTCGTTTCTTTGCATAACTCGGGATCTTTATATTCGTGTTATAACTAAAGCAGAAACTGCTGTTGGGTTTTAAAGCTTTCTCTAATTTCAAGGAATTTATATTTCTTAAATCAGATTTGTGGTTTGAATTCCTACCGAAGTGTTGCACGTTCTCAAAAGCTGAATATAAATAGATGAATATTTCTCGCTTGAATCGCATAGAATTCAACCGAAGTTGGCCGAATCCTCGTGTTTATCGGATTTCAGTTGAAAACCGACATTTGTTTTACAGACAATCAGAAGGATTCCGATTCGACACGAGATCTTACTGAAGAAATAACTATCCCATTGTTTTATTCCCATAAAAAGATGGAACCTTATATTCTCCGCAGGCTATCAGATTGCTGATATTTCCATGGATAGTGGAAGCGTAGAACATAACGCTAATCTCACGCTAGACAAAACTTCCATTCATGTTAGTGTCATGTTTCTCCATGAAAGCTAGCAGTAGTCGACGAGAAATTTTTACTGAGATTTCTATTAAAAAAAACGGTAGGCAAGTGATCTAAAATGAGATTTCTTATACAATTTCGAAATCTCAATCAGCTGTAGTGAGATTAAATGTGTAAGTATAATAATATCACCTTTCATATAATTTTTCTTCTATTTGCAATTGTTCGGAATTCTATCTGAGATGTAAGAAAAAATAAAGTGACCATTATATGAGGCTGTAGACTCGAAGTATCAGTATAATCATCCAAGGATGAATTTTTATTTAAGGTTCATCCCCTTAGGAATAAAATACACCCTTCTACCCATTGAAGAAGCACGCAGATGGGAACTTTGGGCTCAATAAAAAGTCTGACACCCAATGTTTGTGCAGTTCAAATTTTCATTGCTGCGTTTTGTGAAGTTAATGACCTGGATGGAGTTTTAAACGGTCGTCTTGGGATATAAAAGATAACAGCGAATAAGGAAATGACCCTTCTGGGAATCTTTTAAGTATCATTGGTACGATGATCGTTCTGTCGTCTTAAAATATCTGAGGGTGAATAAAAAGCACGTGTAAGAAGAAAAAAAAAACACTAATATTCTCTGATCGTTTTAACGATAGCTCTACTGAATAATATACTTAAAGAAAATGGTCTTAACTAATGAAGAATGGATTTTCATTTACTTCCCGACTAAGAATTATTCGTGTAAGGGGGGAAAATTAAAAAAAAAGAAAAAGAAAAAATGTGGAAGATAGTCGCCGCTGAAAAACTCAAACACTCGGCGCTCATTACATGAAAATGACCTTCAGAAATAAGTGATCAACTTATTTCAAGAGGTTGACTGCAAAAAATAATAGAACGAAAAATTCATAACATTCTTTGCTCATCTCTACTATTTCTGCGTACAATTTCTCGAACATTTCCAGCTGATTTTTCCCCCTGGCGCTATACCCACAGTTAATTCGAAGTACGGCATCTAATCCCAAGCTTTCAGACAAAACATGAAGTTCTGGCATTGCTTTACTTCTCGTGGTCATTACCTACTTGCTCGTGGAAATCCCTTTGCTTTTGACGACTCATTAGGATTCTCATTTAACACAACAAAACCTCCTTTGTGCTGCTATTAACGTCTTTTTTTTATCGCGCTAAGTCCTATAATAGGAACCTCACTGATCTGGCAGTAAAGAGCACACACTTTTTTTTTTTTTTACTTATGGAAGTGCAAAAAATACTTCTAACTTTGGAATTTTAATACTAGTAGTATTTCGCCAATCTGATGAAGAAAAAATATACAAAAAAAAGCAATATATATATATACACAGGGTGTTCGGGATAAATTTGACATATTTATAATTAATTATATTTTTCCGTAAGTTACATGTATTAACACACACTTCTCTTCATTTAAAAGTTTGGACCCTTCTTCATCCATATACAAGATGTCAGAAAGGATGGATAGCTGGAACCCACCTGAATCATGGAAGAGAATAACTTGTATCATGATGATTCGTGCCCGCCATCAAAATAAGGATATTACGACTGCTGCCCAATGCTCCCTGAATACAGTAAAAACAATCAGGCATGAACTAGAGACTTGCAATGGTGACTACGAGGATGTAGCAAGAAGAAAGATCCCTAGCAGACGATCTGATTGCGTTCGTACAGCAGAATTCCTCGCAAATCTGCAGGAACAGGTGTTGAAGAACCCTGGCATTGGAATTCGGGCTTTGTTCGTGGAGTTGCTAACTGTAGTCAAGCCCTGGATAACAAGGGTAGCCAATGGTAGGCCGTATGTATGGCAGCAGGATTCGGCCCCTTGCCACACCTCTGGGAAAAGTCAAAAATGGTTGTCTGAAAATTTCTACGACTTCACCAGTCCAAATGTTTGGCCTCCAAACTCCCCAGACCTTAACCCCATGGATTATTTTGTATGGGGCGCAGTTGAAAAAGACACCAATCGCACTTCCAGTAATACAAAAGCCCAGTTAATGGATAAAATTAAAACAGTTTTTGCGGCCCTTCCCAGGGAGACTGTAGCATCAGCTTGTTCGAGGTTCCGAAGCAGAATTGAAGCTGTGATCGATGCTAATGGTGGTTATTTTGAGTAAATCTTGTTGATAGTATTGTAATTAACTCTGCCTGTAATGTTTTTTTGTCAATTCATTAAATTTAATAGATACAAAGAAGATTTTCTTTTTCCTTACGAAACTGTCAAATTTATCCCGAACACCCTGTATATATATTGCTTTTTTTTGTTTTTCATCTTTCCCTTTATCTGTAGAGGACAGTGTAGGGATAAAGTGTTATTGAGCTACTAAAGCTCTGATCGTGGCAAGAGGATAACAGCAATAGCCGATCCTCAGTTAAAACTTCACTGGCTACAGCATTGCCATCCATTACCCTCCAAGGGTATTAATCACCGCATCGCCATATGTAAAGGTAAAGCCGTCTCTAAAAATTCGGACGATCCCTAGGCCACTCAATCGTGGGCGAAAGACCATCCATTTCAGCGTTGGCTCCACTCAGTGATGGCCTTCCACCCACACACCACCACCGAGCAGAACCGCTCATATTCCGAAGAAAAGCATTCACCGACAAAGCCCGTCAGTGGGCCGTGCCGGAGAACACTTTCCCCGGAAACTCAAATTGCTCCCTTAAGGCAAAAACCTTAAGAGAGCGAACTCAAACTCTCGAATGTCTGCGTCCCAGAGGGTAACAGCAACAGCCGAGGCCTCAGTTAAACTTCATTGGTTCAGCATTGCCATCCTTTACTCTCCAAGGGGCACGATCGATTATTCGCTCACCATCTCCCGCCCTAAGACTTCTATTCCTTATAAGGACTGGCTTAAACGGGCGAAGCAAGAATGCTTTTCATCTTCCCCGTTATCTGTAGAGGACAGTGTAGGGAATAAGTGTTATTGAGCTATTAAAGCTCTGATCATGTCAGGAGGGTAACAGCAATAACTGAGCCTCAGTTGGAACTTCATTGGCTACAGCATTGTCATCCATTACCTTGCAAGGATATTATTAATCACCGCATCTCACGGTGGATTAAATTCCTTCATTTTAGTTAGACGCAAACATTTTAAGACGTCTATTCTACAACGATCACTTTATTATTTAGATATTATCTAGAATAAAAAAAAGTGTAAAAAATAAATTTATATATTAATAAAGAAAATTTATTTATTTTTCTTCTAAAAGTTAAATAGTAATAAAACTTTAATCTAACTATTTTTATTTAGAATATATATAAATTTTATCCTCTTTTGAGGAAGGAAACGGCGATAATAGCGTATTAATATTGCCTAATGAGGGTACATTTAATTGATGATAGACGGCGCTAGGATATTTCGAAATGTTTATTTCAAAAAGATATGAAATGTGATGACTGTTTAATTTTAAGACTTTAAATTAGCGAAAACGGTCCGAGTTTAAACTGATGCATAATAAATCTAACTAAGGGGATCGTATGCCGAACTCAATCTTTTTGGAGTCAAATGCAATCCATGTATTTCGTTTAGTAGTGTTATAAGTCAAATACACAAAAAATCTAGCATTAAAACTTTTTAATAGTATTAAACTTTTGATTCTTCGCGTCCTTGACGATTAATAGAATAATGCTAATCAGTTTATTTCGTGTCTCACAAAATGTCTAAAATATGGGAAAAGTATTTTTACAAAAGGTATCTGATAGATGACTATGAATATCAGCATACCGAACATAAACTTCGCGTTCAAAAAACTAATTTTGCTGCTTTTTTATTATTATAATTTAGCTTCAATTACAATGAATTTTCCATGCTCAAAATGGCTAAATTTGAAAAACTTCAACCTGCTGAGCAGCCAGGTACTTTTCAATTTCTACAGGTTCGCAGTGGAGTATCGCAGCATAGAGTTCGAGCCAAGAGGTAGACTTTTCATGAGAAGGTAGTGGTGATGTTGAGAACTACAAATGTAGTTGGAATGACTAGCAAAGTATGGGATGATATATCATATTAGAAATTCACAAATTGCACCTCAAAATAAACAGTAATGGCTTTGAAAAATGTCCGCAGGGTCTAGGTTTGTCATACTATGGGGTAGCAATAATTTCTCCAGTGCACCTTTTTTTAAGTCCCTTATTTTAGTTATCAGAAATTATTGCTGCGAATTAAAAAAAAAATCCAGTATCGTATGCTTAAATATTCAAGTCACACTTCTGGCATTTTTAAATTGAGTTTCCCTCCCAGGTACGATTATATCTTACAAGTCACTAACAATGAATACCACTGCGACTCAATGAGCTATTTTAAAACAATTTCACCAGGAGGTCGTGCACTTATTTTAAACCAAATGACACGTTTTTGATGAGAGAGAAATGCTAAATTCATCTAGTAGAGAAAAGGAACACCAGTGCCTCATTAAATTTAATAGGAAACTTCAATACTGAAGAACTGCATCTCAGTGACACCGTTTTAAGTCCTGCTTCTCAGATAAACAGCATTAAGCTTTGCCTGTTTAGTATAGAGAATTTGAATGTGTACCTCGATAAGTTCATTTTAGAATTCTGTTTCTTTGTATGCTAAAGGATCCAAAATCATTTTTTTAAATCTGTATATTACGAAATAAAGCTTACAGTTTGTATGTTGATGCTCACTAGTCTTTTGTGAATAACACCGGTCCATTAAACTGTCAAAATAAATGTGAACTGTCTTCTTTTATAATGTCTATAATTTGTCAACGCTTCTACCTTGTGTCCAAATAGCGCAGCTTGGAACTAAATTTTTCTAGTAGAGAAAAGGAACACCAGTGACTCATTAAATTTAACAGAAAACTTCAATACTGAAGAACTGCATCTCAGTGACACCGTTTTAAGTCCTGCTTCTCAGATAAACAGCATTAAGCTTTGCCTGTTTAGTATAGAGAATTTGAATGTGTACCTCGATAAGTTCATTTTAGAATTCTGTTTCTTTGTATGCTAAAGGATCCAAAATCATTTTTTTAAATCTGTATATTACGAAATAAAGCTTACAGTTTGTATGTTGATGCTCACTAGTCTTTTGTGAATAACACCGGTCCATTAAACTGTCAAAATAAATGTGAACTGTCTTCTTTTATAATGTCTGTAATTTGTCAACGCTTCTACCTTGTGTCCAAATAGCGCAGCTTGGAACTAAATTTTTCTAGTAGAGAAAAGGAACACCAGTGACTCATTAAATTTAACAGAAAACTTCAATACTGAAGAACTGCATCTCAGTGACACCGTTTTAAGTCCTGCTTCTCAGATAAACAGCATTAAGCTTTGCCTGTTTAGTATAGAGAATTTGAATGTGTACCTCGATAAGTTCATTTTAGAATTCTGTTTCTTTGTATGCTAAAGGATCCAAAATCATTTTTTTAAATCTGTATATTACGAAATAAAGCTTACAGTTTGTATGTTGATGCTCACTAGTCTTTTGTGAATAACACCGGTCCATTAAACTGTCAAAATAAATGTGAACTGTCTTCTTTTATAATGTCTATAATTTGTCAACGCTTCTACCTTGTGTCCAAATAGCGCAGCTTGGAACTTAGACCGCTAAAGCGGTCCAAGTTCCAAGACATTTCTTTATGTGCTTCAGAGGACAAGAGTATAATTTATTCTTAATGTTTTTCAAAACTGCACTTCTTAGGGTATTGACAAGAGTATTTATTTTCGAACTGTATAAAATAGTATAAACACAGTAAATGTCCAATGGTCCTTCTGTAATTTTGTTTAGCATAAAAAGCAGATAAACATTAAATTTCATGTCTAGTAATTATGAACACGATTTTAAAAAAAATACAAAATATTTCTTTAGGTAACTAAAACATTTTGTTATTAATAATGCTTTTATTAATATAAATTTTCCAAGGACTAAATGTAATAATTAATGTAATATTAAATAATATAAAATATTATTAAATATTTGAAATATTAGTTTAAATTTTTTTAAATATATAAATACACCTTTAAATATTTCATATCATATTGTTATGTATAGATAGTTGAAGGTTGGAGGAGTGAGTATATTGAACAATCGATCGTGAGATGCGGTGATTGATTCATTCAATCCAATACCCTTGGAGGGTAATGGATGGCAATGCTGTAACCAATGAAGTTTAACTGAGGTTGGGCTGTTGCTGTTACCCTCCTGCCATGATCAGAGCTTTAATAGCTCAATAACACCTTATCCCTACACTGTCCGCTACAGATAACGGGGAATATGAAAAGCATTCTTGCTTTGCCCCTTTAAGCCAGTCCTTATAAGGACTAAGGAGGAGTGAGTATATTGAACAATCGATCGTGAGATGCGGTGATTGATTCATTCAATCCAATACCCTTGGAGGGTAATGGATGGCAATGCTGTAGCCAATAAAGTTCTAACTGAGGCTCGGCTATTGCTGTTACCCTCCTGCCATGATCAGAGCTTTAATAGCTCAATAACACCTTATCCCTACACTGTCCTCTACAAATAACGGGGAATATGAAAAGCATTCTTGCTTCAACCCTTTAAGCCAGTCCTTATAAGGACTATAAGGAGGAATATGGAAATATATCCCAGTCCTTTTCAGGGTAGCGGATGGCAATGCTGTAGTCAATGAAGTTTTAACTGAGGCTTGGCTATTGCCGTTACCCAGCCATGACTAGAGCTTTTTAGCTCAATAACACTCCATCCACACAGACAGATTTTTTTCATTCAGATGACCGGATAAAGAGTCAAGAACTCAGTCCATCGCCCAGTTCTTTTAAGAACTTGAAGGTTGGAAGAGATAGATAAATATTTCATATCATATTGTTATTAGTTCTTAAATATAGATAGTTGAAGGTTGGAAGAGATGGATACTGGCAGGAGAGGAGATTGTATCCAATTTGTTACCCTGGAAGTCCTTTTTAGGACTTCCAGGGTAACAAATGGCAATGCTGTAGCCAATGAAGTTTTAACTGAGGCTCGTCTATTGCCGTTAGTTACCCAGCCATGACTAGAGCTTTTTAGCTCAATAACACTCCATCCACACAGAGTTTCTTCATTCAGATGACGGGATAAAGAGTCAAGGACTCAGTCCATCGCCCAGTTCTTTTAAGAACTTGAAGGTTGGAACATTAGGAGGTAATGCGTGGCAATCAGGTGAGCGCCACCAGTACTTTTTATAAATTTTTAGTGTTCCACTACGTTCACCAACAGATCTAGTACTTTCTTCCTTCCGAATAATAATAATAATTAAAATAACACGAGAGTAGACATACGAGTTTAATATTCTTATCTTCTTCCACCTCCCCATACATATATCACATTCAGTGACACAAGTATGATTTCTCTTTTTTCACCTCCCCCTCTCACTGTTCGCTAACCTTCCTTCTCCCCGATCCCATACTCACGCAATCCGACTGGCATTAGCCAATGAAAATATATTCTTCTCTATTTAAACACTTCTCGAGCGTTATAAGATAATTACAATAATAAAACAAGTGGGAAAATTAAATATTTTAATATGAGTAACCATCTTTTATTGATGTACAGTGTAATTTGGACCCCACTGAAAAGATAAATCCAGCCGTCAATAGTCAGTTTTTAGACGTAGAAAATTTATATCTAGGGCTTTATGAAGAGCTTGATAGAGAATGGCGAATGTTCAAGCTGTAGAAGCATTTTAAAAATGTCAAGAATTCATGTTTTTTTTTTTTTTTTGGAATGCAGTTTTTGAAATGAAAAATGCTGTATGAGAACAAATGTTTTCTAATTTAACGACATTAGTTAAAACTGTACTGTGCCTCCCTCATTCATTAGCAGCAACTGAAAGAATATTTCAGCAGTGACAATAAATAAGAATAAAATAAGAAATCAACTACAAACTTCGTTGATGAATGGACTCCTTTTGACAAAAGAAAAATTGAAACATTCATTAACTACAGATTTTACTATTTCTGAAGAGTTAATTAATTTAGCAAAATCTGATAAAAAAAATAATGAATAAATACTTCCAGTGTTTTTCTTGTGGGTAGGAATCCCTGTATATATGTAAATAGCATATTAAATAACTGAAAATTTAATGCTACATTATTTTAAACACTAAAATAGACAAAACTTATATGGTAAATTAATACACATGTGAAGTGCTAGAGTTACAATTGGGACTTGTGTTATGATGATTGACAACTGCAGCTCTTGGACTCATAGATGACTACAGTGAGGTGAGTTTTGATTTTTTTTTCTTTTCATATATGTTACATGAGTTAATTTAGCGGTTTTACATTGAGTTCATCTATGATAATCGGGTAGTAATATCGTAAAATGTCCTAAACAGAGTGAAACGAAACCAAATAAAAAAAAAAATTTGTACTTTTTTTCAGATCTAGTACATTTTTCCCGAATATCAGCACTAGCAGATCCCCAGTTATTCTTACGTTATGCAGTCCAGTTCGATTTTTGAAACGGTCAAACCATCTTAAACTCACAGTAAAACTTTCACATTCCTCTTGAAATTTGGTCTCTTTCAATGAGGTTAATATTGAGAAAAACATTCAAGCAAAAAACTTTTGCCTGAATATTCTGTGTACTAAGAGGTATTCTTTTTTGTTTATAATTCTCAATCCAAAGTAACAGAAGACGCTCCATCTCAATCATTAAATGGTTTCTATTTAGGTGATCTGCCTGCTTAAAGAAGCAGGTCACCTTTTCGACTTTTCCTTGTTCTTTGTATTATTTGCTCTTATTTATACAGTCCAAACTGTAGACTCGCTGTATCCCAGGTCTCGTATAATCATTGTATTACTAGCGCCACTTTCATATCTCTTAATGACTTCCAGCTTTTTTTTTTCGCTCGCTGTTGCAGATTGGCGACAAAAAATTTCGTGTAATAAAAAAGTCGCGTTAACTGATTAATCACTCGCTTAAGCGGATAATAGTATCATGTCACTCAATCGCGCATATCAATTCGCGTTAAGCGAGATTTTCCTATACCACAAAGACGTCGATAACATAAAACAATCCCCTCAAGATCGATAAGAACTCAATGGGGACCACTAATTTGGCCCGATAGACTTCTGTAACCAACAATGGGAAAACACGCTCCGATCTCTGAAAGCTGATGACCAGTCATTATGGAAACCTTAAAATCTAATTACGTTTCACCGATTTTTGGTGAGCATGGCATTGTATATCGGGATGATGAAAAGTGGAAGCATTCGCTGATTATCTTGAACTACAGTCCAATCCTAACAATACATCTGCAGATTTGCCATTTATTTCGAAAGTGCATCGACCAGTACGTCGTATACTGAATCAATCTATACATTAAGAAGATATTTGCCCAACTTTTCCAGCTGAAGTTCGCGGAATCATCAAAAAAATTAACAAAAAAATCAAAATTTATCAAATGTCCTCACTAAGCTATTATGCACGTTGCCATCACGAATGCAATGCTGTGACTTTACCATCCAATAAGATGGAAAATATCTGGTTATTTTGATCCTGAAACCAGGAAAAGATTTGAAATTCCCGCCCCATCAATTCAAAATTACCGTCCCATCACCTCCTATCCTGTCATGGAAAGATAACAGAAAAAAATAATTCTGATAAGACTGGAAGAAGTATCGAACAAACCTAACATACCAGAAGAACGATTTGGATTCCAGCCAATCCATTGGACAGTTTAGAAAGTCCAAAGAAATCTGGAATGTACCTCAACTGCAACCACCAAGCAGGTGCATTGTTACTTGATATAGCTACAGTATTTGATAAATTATGGCTTAATTGCCTTCTTTATAAACTCATAACAGCGAAATTTCCTATTCATCTAATTCAACTTATCAAGGTCTTGGGATCTTGGGAAAGTAAAATCAGAGCATGTGTTCCACAAGGCTTCTTACTATCTCTTTTGCTATTTTCCATTTATATCCTCCGTGCGGATTCCACCAGATGCAGATGACATGCAATTCTTACCAGATCACTCAGTCCGAAACTAATAACCAAGCGTCCACAAAATGCAGCCACTGATTTTGATTTTTTTTTTCGAAGTGGAAAATTGATGTTAACGCTGAAAAAGTTACGGCGGTTTTATTTACAAGAAGAAAAAATCACTTTAGGATTCAGTAATTATGTTTCACACTCCCATCCAATGGAAACTAGAAGCCAAATATCTGGGAATACAACTTGAAAAAAAGACTCCATTTTGGACTCCATATATTTTATATTAGCTCCAAGACAACGCAATTACCCAACTATACCTACTGATCAATAGACACATTCGATTAAGTTCAGACAACAAATTACTTATTTGCAAAACAGTCATCAATCCACTACTGACATATGGATCGCTAGCCTGGAGTCACACATCACCGCCAACATCAAGAAGCACCAAACTATCCAGAATAAATGCTTACGCCTGACTCTTAATGCTCCTTGGTTTGATAGAAACATCTTTACGGAGAAGCCGACATTCCGCTCTAAAGCACTTTTCAAAAGCAGCTTCCCATCCAAATTAATTAATACGACTCCAGTTGATTATAATGAACATGACCTTGTAAAACACAAACGTGCTAAAGCAATCCTCCTGAGTCAGATCTAATTACTAGCCTCATTGCCCATCAAGGGAAAACTTTATGCTCAACAACTGCTCCATCAGATTAATCTAATTGTACTCGAGTGAGGGAGGGAAAACCAAGGGCTTGATCTCCATCTTATCAGTTTAGTCAAAGGTCAAAGATAATGGAAGACTTGATCTACTCTTCTTGTTCAATATACGAGATGTTATCGTAGATTTTATATTTTCTGGGTCTGGCTCTCACTGATGCGGTTTTGGCTGGGGATGTGAGGAGTCCACTGAAATGGTCTTGTGGATGCTTTTCCTTGGGTAGGAAACATTTTTCAGTCACAATAACAGCCGAAAATTTGCACCCTGATTTCTCAGAATAACCCAAAATCCCTTGGATGAGAGCACACGTTCTCTCTTTTGGTCGGCACTGAAACATTTGGGGACCTACTTTGCTGAGATCTTCTGCATATCCAAATGTTGGTGGATAATGACTTTAACTCGTTCCCTGGATATTTCCCGTCTTTGCAATGTTTTGGCCGGTATTCGTCTATCATGAAGGATCATGACATGCACTGCATCGATGTCTTCAGGTGTGATCTCTATGGAAGGGCTTCCTGACCTGGGAAGGTCAGGAAGACTTGCAGTACGAGAAACTTGACGGCCCGCACCTCTTCCTTCGAATTTCATCAAAACTTCTGACATGTCTTCTTATGTATCCTAAAAGAAAATAACAAATTACAATTTGATGAAACATCGGGTTTAAAGGGTTTTAAGATATGTTCTTTCTTGTAGTTATATCAGTTGTTTTAATATAATTTTTGTTCTATGTGTTTCAGGCATCCCTCATATATATAGAAAGATATTCAATGACTAAAAAACCGAGAATTAATTAAAAGCTTTAATGATAAAAAAACACAACTATTTCGGCTTTTTATAGCCTTCATCAGGTATCTTTTTAGGAAGAGGAAACAATAATAAAAACTGAAGATTCTACAAAACTGAGAAGCACAGATAAATTGCAGTACATAATTGAAATAAAAAAAAAACATTGTATTAACATTCAAGTTGTTCTATTTTACATGCCATTGTTTGTTGTATGCGTGGTAGCAGACTCTCGAGAACGTCGGTACTGAATCACAGCAGTATGGCTATCAGGGATGTTATAGCTTAAATTGTTGTTTAAATGTTCAGGGTTAAGGACGATCTCCCTGGATTCCATTATCTTTCTTTCAAATTCATCATGGCAGCGGAAAATGTTTTCGGATCTATCCCAGGAAATTGGGTGACCTTGAAAATCATCATGAGGATTGTTAGAGAAGAGAATATGGCAGAATGAGGCACTGGCATGTGATCTTTTATAGGAGATGTCTCTCTTATGTTCTTCTATACGAAGTTCAATAGACTTATTAGTTTGACCGTAATAAGGAACATTACAGTCACACCATAGTTTATATACGCCAGGATATTTGAGATTGTGATGCTTAGGTTTAGGAAGGCTTATAAGAGATCGGATTTTTGGAAGTGTAGTGAATAACGTCCTGATGTTGTACTTCTTAAGGACTTTATCCAATTTTTGGGAGACTGAACTGATGTATGGGATTGAGATGCTACCTTTAAAATTCGTAGTTTCTGTATTGCGGTGCCTAGGAGGATCTATAAGAAATTTCTTAATGGTTTTTTTATAATATCCATTTTGTTCAAAGACATGTGAGAGGTGATTAATTTCTTTTTGAAGTTCATCTGGATCGTTCAAAAGAAAGAGTTCTCTGTGTCCCAAGGTGGAAATAGTTCCGAGTTTTTGTGGTGGAAAATGATGAGAAAGATTGTGAAGATATCTATTAGTATGCATTGGTTTTCTGTACATCGAGATTTAAAATTTTCCAAAGCAGCATCAGAGTGGTATCCAAGAATGGTAGGGCGTTTTCATGTTCTAGTTCGGCTGTGAATTTTATATTTGGATGTTGGTTATTGAGATGAAGAAAATCCATGAGAGAGTTTTTGCCGTGACTCCATATAATAAAAATATCATCTACATAACGCTTCCAAACTTTTGATTTAAACGAAAAATAAAAATAAAAAAATACACACACACACACACACACACACACACACACACACACACACACACACACACACACACACACACACACACACACACACATACCTACAGCAATTCATTCTGAAGAGAGTTTCTATTTCTTTTACTGCTTTTCTTCAGTCTACGTATCCCCTATGCGAAAATGGATTATTAAGCAATTTACCATTTCAGCACAAAAAAGAGCCCAATTTTTCTTTACGAGCCAAGCTTATATTGTGGAAGGTCTTCCTGACCTGGAGGGAGGGGTATTTGTTGACTTAGGATGCCCAGTTTCAAACTTGGCCACCCAAAATATATTTCTCCAGGCTGCTAAGATGAATTTCTTTCATCTTTCCCTTTCTTAAATGGTTATATGCGATTACAAAAAATTAAAATCGTTTCCCATTTTGTTTTTAAAGAGTCAAAATGCGATTCTAGTAATATTCCTTCAGAAAATAATTAAAAAAAAATGATAAATAGAATTTAAATACCGGATTTGGGAAAAAAAGAGACTTAAACAATAGAAGATTTAAGTAAGCAAAAAAAATTTCCCCTTCCTTCTTATCCCGCAGTTTCGTGCGACTACGATTTCTTAAATTCACGTAACTACACTTCTTACCCCAAACTGAGCGATTTATTAAAGCCATCCGACGGAATTTAAAACTGCAGTTTTCTGCGCGATTACTGAAACCCTGTATTCCTCCCTTCGTAAACGAATTTCGCTCTCTCTCTCTCTCTCTCTCTGCATTCGGATAAATTCGGGAATACCTACTGAACGAGTTCGAAAAAAGCAATCCAGTAAGTCACTGTGACGACTACAGGACCAAATTAAATTCAATTGACTGAAAATGTGAGAAGTCTTAATGCTACCTGGTGGCCATTAAAGAAAACTTTATGGCAAGACTTTCACATGCAAAAGTGGAAGAGAAATCCCACACTTGCACTAACCAACCTATTTTCGACTTCTGCGGATGGGGGGGGGGGGGTGAAGAGTTCTCTTGAATTATACGCAAATGAATAACTAGGGTGCAGATTTGGGATGTGAACGGAGTGGATATTTGCCAACGATCTTTGCTGCATTCAAATGGGAATTAAAGTAGGGCTTATTGCAAAGCTACTGGAAGCCATTGAAGGCTTCCAGTAGCTTTGCAATGGATTTGATGGATTTAAATATGCTGATGTGATACCTCATTGTTTTCCCACACACTTTTAACAGTGTAGAAAGACTTGTAAAGACGGTATATCTCAGATAAGCGCAGATAGAGAATGAATTCACATTTTTTATGTTATAAAAATAACGTCACTCGGAAAACAAATCGCTTAACAAATAGTTCAAACATTTTTGTGATGGTGCAGTATTTCGATATGGTAAAACAAAGAATTCAATGTAATGTCTGTAAAAACTGCTGACACACTTTGCACGGCCATCTATTTTTGTTGCAATGAATAAAAACAAAAATCCAGGCTTTTCTCTCGTACTTAAATTGTTCTTGGGAGTAGATGGTTGATGTTTATGTGGCTATCAGCCAAAACATTTTGAAGGTCACTTCTACAACTTTCGGGAAAACAACCATTGCTCTTACGGATTCTATTGAATGATGCGAGCATTTCTCTAGTAATTGCAATACAAAAAAACGACACCAGGAATTTCCTTTAGCGAGGTCGAGTGTTATCGCCGAGTCCCTTCAATGCATTGTATGATGAAGGTTTAATGAAAAACCTTGTAGTGTGTGAAATGGGCGGTAACGTGACCATTTCTTTCAAGGAACTGAAGAAAGTGAATAAACATTCAACACTGACCAATCACGTGTTCACATCTAAACATAACCAAAGCAGTTTTGCCACTAACTGCAGTTCCTTATGGAACCGAAGTCGAGTTTGGTGTAGAATTGCAGTCATCAAGGTAAGCTCGTAAAGAAAAGTTGGGCTCTTTTATTGGACTGAAATAGTAGTTTGTTTAACGATCCATATTCGCATCGGGGATACGTAGACTGAAGAAAAGCAGTAAAAGAAATGGAAACTCTTCAGAATGGATTGCTTTAGGTATTTCATTTCCCACGAAAACGAGTTTGGTTTTCATTATCACAACAGTTGCATACGGATAACTATTAATAAAATAAATACACCACAAAATGCGATCCGTACTATAGAATCATCACTTCAAGCCTTCTATATTACAAGTATAGTACTTCCAAGAAAAAAAATCATTCTAATAATGATACGATATTTTTTCTTACAGAAGTTTGAGAAAGACTTTCGTATGCTAATGATGTTATCGGTCGCCTTGGGGATTTCGACTCTATCTACATATTTTTCGGCTACGGACTGTTGGGAGTTATGGCCAAAGCCAATAGGACCAATGCATTTGTCATCTGTGTATTCTAAAAGGCGGTTTGTCTTGCGGGATGGGAAACCCAAATTTCCGGGAGAAAACTCTTTTTATTTCCGCATGGAATTGTCTAAATCATCTTCAGTTAAATAGGCCTGCTTAAGATTTTTCGCGTCGGAAGCAAGGACTTCTTTAATATCGACTGAGTTATGGATGTTCTACTTTTTCTGGGCATTATTCAGCCTCGTCAGCGGTCTGCGTGCAAATTCTAAGAAAACAAAAATAAAATCAAACAGGCTTCTTCTTCTGCAGCTTGCCTCACATAAGTAGGGTCGCTGTTTTTAGTCAGTCTCCTCCACATCCTCTTGTCTTGGGATGTAACCACATCAAAGTTCTTCCTCCTCAAACCCTCCTCCACCAGCTCCTTCCATTTCTTCTTTGGCCGCCCGCGCTTTCTCCTCCCCTGCACATCCATCTGCATGACCTTTCTTCCCACATAATTGTCCTCCCTTCTCATCACAGTCAAAATCAAACGGTATGTCATTTAAATATTATCTTGTACGCTTCCAGCCGTGTTTCGGGATCACTAGTCATGCCGGTCTGTGTGCAAAGGTGGTGCAAGAGTAGCATCATATGTAACACAATAAAAGGATTAATAACAGGTGGAGGTTCAGGTGCTTTGACTTCGAAACAAAATTTGCTAGTCATTTATTTCCTTTGGCTATGATATACTGGACTTGTTAATGCACTTTTGTATTTCCAGTCAGAAATAGCTGGTGGAAATCATTACTCCACGACTTAGCTTGAAGGATGGATTACGGCATTTCTCAATTAAAATATGAAAAATCCCGTTATCGTCTGAGACAATGCGATCCCAGCCAAAGCATCGAGACCGTCTATCAGTTGACCACCAGCGCAGCGTATGTCGTGGTTAGTTTGGTTACTTAGGATCCCATTGCCGACTTTTAGGAGGTGGTTCTAGTAATTTTTATCTACAAATGACTCTTACTAGTATTAAAATTTTAAATTCTTATTAAGATTTAGTAAATTTAATTTATTAACAAAACTACATAAAATACACACACTATTTTTAATTTTCTTGGTTACAAGTCTATCTTTAATAATACACCTTTTTCATTTTTTAATATTTTAGTTTAAAATACATTTAGTAAGTATTCCAAACAAAGGAGATGTGACATTTCAGTTCATATAAGTATTTCATTATAAATATAATATAATATAATATAATATAATATAATATTATAGCTGGATAATTTACGCACGCATGCGGCATCATCATTCCATGAAATACGAGGGTGGTCTGAAAAGTTCTCGACTTAACAATGAAAAACGAATTAATAATTTTAAAATTATTTTTATTTTTCAACATAATTTCCCTTAAGACCAATACATTTATTCCAGCGATGCTTCATTATCCCATTTATGTAGTGGTTCTCAGTAAGATCTGCAAAATATCCCTCTACAGCTGCAACGCTGACCAGCGAGGACGAGTTTCAGTTTTGTGAAGAGATAGAAGTCAGAAGGAGCCAAATTTGGGGAATATGGTGGATGTTTCAACGATTTCTGGTGTTGTTACACTTTTTGGACGTCCTTCACGTGGATCATCTTCAAAGCTGGTACGGCCACGTTTAAACTCGGCAGCCCATTTCTTAATTGTCAAAAACGAAGGAGAAGAGTGCCCATAAACTTTTATGAACTTCGAATGAATTTCTTTTGGCGTTAAATCTTCTTTTACAAGAATTTTATAATCGCACGATACTCAATTTTATCCATTTCAAGGGATACAGACAACACTTTTGGTTCAGACAGCTGTGTAAAACAAACTACTTGATAGAATGACTTGCAATTTCACATGATTGCTTATGACAGATGTTACCAACTTAGGAAAAAAAATCTTACCGATAGTGTTTCCATCTATGGTCGAGGCCGAGAACCTTTCAGACCATTCTCGTATATAGGTATAATATGAAATTCGTTATCAAAACCTTTTTTTAAGATTTAAATTTCAGCTTATCCCGATGAAGGTCTGGTTATTTATTTTCATTACTATACATATGAAAATAAATAGTTGACAAATTTAGATATTCGATCAGTTCTAGATTATAAAATTAATGCGCCATATATATATATAATATATAATATAAGGCGCTACGTACAAGTTCCCGAGCTGGTCAAAAATCATTTTCGGACATAACTAAGGTGCAGATGATTAAACTAGAGATTCAAACACAGAGTCCAGTGTTCCTGCCATTGAAATCGCTTCCGATATTGGCTGCCCGCAATTCGGTCTCATTTTTTTTTTGTGCCAGTTTTTTTACATTAAACAACTAAGTTAATTTATAAATGGTGTTGGAGTAGTTTTTATAAATTAAAAATAACTATTTCTATATAAATATTAAGATGACAAGATTTGCCAAACTATTTTATTTTAACATATATCTATATACACATTTACATATATATAAATTTCATAAATTTACAATTAATGTTTACATTTTCTCTGTCGATAAAATTAATAGGGAAGTATGACGTAATATCAGATAACGTTTAATGCAATGGTATTCTGTATATCGTTTTGTAAAGTTTGAATAGAATTCTAGACAGGGAAATATTGGCAGTTACTTGTTGCTATAGCATTTGAGATAAGTATTTTTGAATTCTCAATTATTCTTTGGATTTATGATTCTGGTGAGTATTCAGGAACACACTTAATGTTTAGCCATATGTTCTTCCTGCTCACTGTAGTTATTTCGGTGTACCGTGTTTTATTAATAAAAAAAAATTCCCTGTAACTTAGATTTACTTCTAGGGGTGAAAGAATATGGAAAACCTGTCCCGAGTTATACTCCCACTATTTTGTTACCAAGTCAAGTATACTATATAATGAACACCTGGGATGTTATCGATAGCTGAATCCATTCCCAAACAACTCCAAAGGCGTTACAAAATTTATGGTTAAGTCAAGATGATCTCTGCGGTAAGATGGGAATTTAAGAACATTTAGTTAAAAATCAAACATCGACTGCGTATCCAACATTACGCCAATAGGAAACTCCTTTTCCCGAGTATTACACACTTTTACGCTATCGTATAAGAAGTTTATGATATTGAAACCACTCTACGATGAAATTTATAATAATTATATGGATAAGTATTAACAGAAAGATGTCTCATATCCTCGAAATCCAATGACATTTCAGGAAACGTAGAGCACCTCTAGATTTCGAAAATGACACTCCCGGACTCTTAAAAACTGCAAATTTTCGAACTCTTCTTCCGTATAAATTGTCGACAGGTACGTGAAATGAAACCCAAGATAAACAGCAGCTCTTCTGGTTGTCATGGAGACACCCCATCGCGTTTCAGAGAGGCACAGACTTGTACTTTTCGAAGCCACACAAATGATTCAAAGCGTGGCTGGTTGTGTCAACTTGAGCGAACTAATCATACGTCGGAAAGAGATAATTCAGAAAGATGCTCCTCAAACCCGTAATGTACATCTCGGAAAATGTTAAATTGTACGAGATGATCACCAACGGCTGACTTAAATCGGAAACTAAACTGCAACCCACGGTGAACTTCAGAGTACAATACGTTTTATGGAGCCACATATTACTTTAAAACTTTTCTTCTATCAGATCAGGCAAACGTCCCGTGAACACACACGGCTACAGTGAGTGCAGTAATATAAAGGGGATTTGTTAACAACTTTCACGGTTGAACATTTCCGTTCTATAAGCTAATATGTGCGGAAAATAAACTTCTAGTATTTAAATAAAACGTAACAAATGCCATTTGCACACATTCATGAAAGACTAACTTTCATTATAACACGACTTTAGGTAAAATGGTTTAAATAAAAGATAATTTCGGTGATAATGAAAAGCACAATAGTGCTATTTAGTTGATTAAAGTGACTACTTTTGTTCCTGCAAGCACGATCAACAAAAGCTTCGTTGGAGAAACTGGACATGGCTGATCACAGCAGTTTCACATTTTCGCGATTGTGTTGTACCAAAAGGCATCTGAATAAGAATTTATCAAAGAACAATGGCAATCTACATTACACATCTCTGCCTTTTCTATAATGTTTTATTATAGTTTCACATAAAAAAACTTTTATGGTGTGTTATTGTATAGAGTACAAAAATTAATAAAAACAGAAAATCATTTAAATACTATTTTGAAATCTTTAGTTTAATTTTATATGTCATGTTTTAGTTGAAATTTGTAGCCAATAAATGGTGTGAATCCTTCATATTTGAATCACTCCACGGATTTGCTGTGCGGGAGCTCGAGATAACACTCGATGTTATAGAACTGGTTTCAAGTAGATGACTGAGCAAAAGGGACGGAATCACGTGGGTTTTCGCCAACAATTCACAATTTTCTCATTTCCTTATGCTCAGGATAAACATGAAACACGTTTCAAAATGTTGCGATTGCGTTTGCTTCCTCCCCCCCCCTTTCCCAAATTTTATTCTACTGATCACTGATATCAAAGTCGTTCATAAAGAAAATCTATGTGGGGGGGGATGGAGGGATGGAAGATCGAGAAAGTGACATCTGTGAAGAAAGAATCAATGACGCTACATCAAGAAAATCGAAGCATTTTCTTAGAAAATTGATTCCCCCCCCCCCTCCAAGTATGGCACTTTAACGTAAGATTTTTATTATCATTTTACGCTCAGCGGGCAACTGCCGAATACCAACTCGATTCACGATTTATGTTATGATTTACGAAATCGGTTTTCCGAAGACGAAAAACCCGACTTCCGCTAGCAAAACTCCCCCCCCTCCCTCCATATGCGAGTGGATAGCTCGCTTTCAGTCGAAGCACTCAAAAAGTTCTTTGCATCCTAGACTAGATTCGAACCTATCCAAATAGCATCTTTACGACTGAACCACGCACGCTCATTTCGGAATGAGCATGATATTCAAGTTCTATGCGGAAACACGTTTGAAGTGCGAATTTCAGATCCTCGGTAGAGGAAGTACTATAGCGACATGCCCTTCGGGCATGTCGCTATGAAAAAAAAAAAAAAAAAAAAAGTTGTAATCCATCAAAAACGTGAGTAATATAAAATTCAGCTACGCCCAAGAACTTCGTTTCTCATTCCACAAGACAGCCAAACCAGCCGGAGAACACACACTCATTACCTTCCGTGATCCTAATAAAAATCAGTTATCTGATTAACCCACCAGCCAAGTGCACGTAAAATTACCTTATTTTTGACAAGATTTCTACAAGTCTTCCCATCGTTCACACTTTCTGGAGGACAGATGCATTTTTTAACGATTCAATCCGTATTTTATTACATCCTGTCACCTTGACTGAGGATAGAATGACTTTAATCTTTTCCATTTTTCCGTCGTGGTTACAAGGTTTTCTCTGTTCCCTCCTACAGCGATAGGAATCGCTAATTTTCTTTCGTATTTCATATAAGAAATGAAATTTCCAAGGCTAGTTGAAGCTTTTTCCCCCCTTCTGTCAGTTTTCTTCATTTTCGTCTTTTCCTTGTTATCTTACTGACATGTGCTAGTTTTGTCTTGCTTTTCTATTGACTGAATACCTTATTTATGCCTGAAGTATTTCAGGAAACACTGTTTTTCTCCCTTTTAAGAACTTTTAGATGATTTTGTCCTATATTAGCTGGCACTTATAGGTCTTTTTGTTTCGTGGTGGTGGTTGAGGAGGTTTAAGGACCGTTATATTTTGAAATGAAAGCCTGGTTACAATTTGTTTGTTCTCATCACTCCAAAGACCTTGCAAGAAAAAATTGCTAGATTCATATTTTTATCTAACATGGTGTTAATATGCACTATATTATCTCCCTCAAGAAAAGGGAAATATTCCTCACTTAGCCAAGTCACTAAAATTTATATTGTTAAGTAGCTACATTCTCAATGACCACCATATTCCTGACTTGGTGATTGCACGCAGTACGAGAACTTGACTATTTTTTAGATCTTTTCATTGTCTAAATTAAAATATAATCCAAGGAAAACAGTCATCTGATCCGCATACAGCCTTAATTGAATATTATTAAGATTTTAAAAGCCAAAGTGTCTGTTCAATAATAATACTCATCACCAAACGATACATTTACTGAAGAAGATCCCCCCAAAAAACTTACGGATAACTCAAAAGACGTTTGTCTGAAGGCCATAAAATTTGTATGTAATGAGAAGTAAACAAGCAGCCTAAAAGTTTGGGCTTCCCCCTCTTGTTAAGAAAGAGCTCGCAGCTGATCTGACAGATACAAGCAAAATGCTTAATATAAATATTCTTACACAATTCAGTGTATAGCTTGGAGGTCATGAGTAGCTGTGCATTCATATGTGACGAGTGATATTCTGCAATGTTTTTTTTCTGTCAGTTTGGGTTAACAGAGGTTTGTGATATTTGACAGTAAATTGTATCCGAGAGATACTGCGACCTCCGATGTCAGTATAGTATGGTTTAGTGCTTTTTCTCTTTATGTTTTATTGCATTTTAGTACATACTAGTAATGAATGTATCTCTCAGATATACCGCGACCTACGCTGCAATTTTTACCACCGCGAGCTCAGGAGGGTTCAAGGAGTATTGTGAACACTATTTACCAGCTAACCAAGAATTTCGCTGCTCATCTGTGCTACTTTACACGATTCACATTTAAGTGATGGATGTAGTCATGATCTGAGTCTCAGACACCAGCAGGAAATTAGAAGTTATTTTTGGATCTTATATCACTTAAGTCAGATCATCAGTATTCTTACGTTGATCATGCAAAGAAAAAAAAATTTAAGGTCAAACCTTATAAACTTAAGGATTTACAAAAACTCTTTCGGAGTCGACTTTTACAAAACGATGGTTTATGAGTAATTCGAACATGCATTTTTGCTATAAAGAGCGGATTTATCAACTCAGTTATAGAGACAGGCATTTATATACAAACTTTCAGTTGTCTACTTTGGCTACGGATCTTCACCTTATATATATCAGTTAATTTTGAAATTGCAAACTTCGATTCATAGGTGCGATGCACGTATACCAGAAATGTAACAATGCTTACCAGTAAAGTATTTCAAAGTCAGTGAAGAGATTAGTAAATCATGAAAATTTAAACTTATCACACCAAGTACATACCTACGGAAACAAATATTCACTCTCATTTCATTGTCACCAGTTAAAATCTGGGGGAGCAATATCTACGGAAGCATGCACGTAAACAAAGGAAAAAACCAATTCATCTAAACTATGTATTTTTAAATCGCTCATGAATCAGGGTGTATTTGTACGGTCTGAAAGAAGAAGAACTATGACAAATTATATTAAAACAAATCTCGTTTTGATTTTAGTTCATTGGTAATCATTAATAAAAGTTTAAAATCGACTGGTTTTGGCGTCGATGGAAGTTTAATAAGGGAAAATGGTCAGCAAATTAAGTGTGTGGGGGGCAATTGTTCAGAGAGGCATAAAATCGCTTTTAATTTGGGGGACACGCGAGACTCGAACGTCCAGAAATACAGCAATTCTTACTTTTACGGTTTTTTTTTTTCTTCCAGACATTCGCCTTTTTATTGTCTACTTTTTATCGTTTCAGGTTCACGAAAGAATCATTAGAAAATATCAATCATGCGTAGACAATAGTTTAAAGTGGCCTGAAAGCCTTTCTTTATCTTACAGCAAACTTTAAGAAAACTTTGAGGGGGTTGGAAAAGAAACTTTCGGAACATTTTTGAAAAGAAAAAAAAAAAGATTCAAACTTCTTACCCGAAATTCTTCAAGATTTCTACGTTAACTCATCCCTTGACGATCTATCACACGAACGCATCGAGCAGTTGGTGCCGCCGCTCCGTATTTTCTGAATCACACTTGCTCCAGCTAGGCGGAACGGAAACTTGTGTGTGTGCGCGCTGAGAAAGGGGCGCGTGCAACTGGAACTGCCTTGCAGGTCGTTATGAGATTAAACGCGCCGTGGCGTGGCGCCAAACGACGATGCAGAAGTAGAAAGGAGTTGGGGGGGGGAGGGCATAGCGGAGAGAATGAAGGAATATAGCGCGCGACTTCGTTCTGGTGCGCAGGAAGACGCTTTTTGGGGCTGTCCGAGATAAGTAGAAGTCCAGTGACGGTGTGGGAATGACCTTCGATGATGTTTTCCGTGCGGGAATAACGAATGAAGAACAAGAGAGATAAAAGCGAAAACGAAGAAACAGAGGTCGTTTTGCTGTGACACGAACGAACAGAAAATGAACGCAACATCATTTAGCCTACCACGAAAGAGCTTTATCGCATAGCCTGAACTGTTTACGTCGTAAGCTAAAATCGACGCAAGGTACGAACTACTGAAAGTAGCCATCCCGCGGAAGTCTTCCTAAGAGGGAGTTTTCACGCATGACGGCAAGTCGTATACACGACGGAAGCAACTTTGTCATTTTGTAGAAAAGAGAAGTGTGACTTGCGTTGGTTGAAATTTTGAAGGGTTTTACGTCATCCACTGAAAATAAAAAAAAAAAAAAAATTCAGTCAATTGCAAATAAAGTCATTGCTTTTAATTTCACTCTAAATGCGGTAGGTTTTCCATTAATTCATTGATTGCTATGCATATTATACTACTACCATCTTTAACGCTGCACCTTTCTTCCTTATTCTCTCCTCCAAAAAAGTTTCTAACAGAAACAGTATGATGGGAGAGGGGGGGGAACTGACTCGTTGCTCGTATTTCTCCCATCTCTTCCAAATGAACAAATCAGTCGACACTTTGACTTTCTTAGTTTTAATATTTAGCTACGGCAATTTAAACTCTTGCATAGCAAATAAATTTTTTCCCGCTAACTTCATCGCTCCGGTGAGCGTCCACAGCTCAGTCTACAGACGAAGCCCTTTGGTCGGAAAGACCTGGGTTCGATTCCCGTCCATGACTTGAGGAACCTTTATCTGGTCTTTTTCGACTAAAGTTGAGTTACCCGGTCTCATACGAAGGCAAAAGGGTTTTTTCCTCCCGGACACTCGGGATTTTCGCACCTCAGAACAGGCAAACCGGTCCCGTGAACACACGCTGCTACATTAAAAAAAATACATACAAAAATAAATCCTTCATTAGGTGGGCTAAACCAGTCCAAAGGTGGCGGTCGAAGAACGGGGTGGGAAACCCACACGAATAAAATAAAAATCGCTCCAGTCGGCTTCTCGTTTCTGATGACTCAGTTATGTCCAATCAGACGTTGCAAAAATATTTTAATCAAGAAAATATATGATACATAAAATTACAAACAACCGAGTAACTTAACTGATCTGGAAATAAGCAATTTAATATAAAAAAAATTGTATTTTCTCCATTCGGGTAGCACTGTTGCGCACCCATCCGATTCTGTATGGTTTCTCTTTGTTACGAGTACTATAAACGCATAATGCAAATACTCCATTAGCTTTTCGTAATACAGAGAAAACTCACAAGGGGCTCCACTATCGCCGACACTGTCTTTAACATCATCAATTAAGCGAAGATGTCATACTTCAAGCTGTCTGTCTAAATGATTAATGGACGCCTATGGCGTTATCATAGTAACATCGCACTTTCAGTTATAATATTAATATATTATATTTATATATTAAATAAAGAGATACCTTGTTTAACGTAAAGACTTTTGTATCAATTTTTCAGGTAAATTAAATATACTTGAAGCTGTGTGTTGGAACATAAGCTTCCATTTAAAATAATATAAAACGAAATATTCGATTTTGAGATCAATTCCTGAATTTACAAGTGACAAAGCATGGAATATATTATATATTTATTGTAGTTTCTCTGTGGTTTCCTATTGGTTTTGTATTTATTGTTGTTGTCGTTCAGCAATACTTTATAACATTCAACAAATTCGTGAAAAAAAGAGAATAGCTAACCAAATGATAAACAATAATAGAAAAATCTTGGAACAATGAATAGAATAATACAAGTAGATTGCTGTGTCTGTTGTTCCAGGATTCTATTGCATTACTTCAACAATAAGCAAATTATCATCCAATCAGAAATGAGTCAATGTTCTTTTTTTTTCAAATAATTGCATTTCCTCTTTATTTGTTACCAGACAAATAGTTGCAGATTTCATCACGTGTCCTATTGTGTGATAATGTGTTTCCAGAATCTTTCAAGGCTTAACGATGACGTAATAATACTGGTTGTCACCTAGGAAACAGTTGTCCATGTCGGTTTTCCACCAATGAAACAAGACTGAACAGTTGCTATGAGACATTGTAAAAATGTAATTCCATGATTGTCAAACTTCCTTGCAAGGTGTATCACATTGAAGAAAAAACGGAATCATATCTATCCACAGAGAAACATGATTCCCTTTATATCACGATTTTCACTATCTGAACTATTATTTCGTCACAGCAGTTATGTATTCGCAGGCAAAGTTGGAAATATCTCTTTAAACCTACACACATTTAATACAAATATATTTGCATGAAAATAAATCACGAAACCTCTTCTATAGGAAAAAAAATGGAAGCTGCAACGGATCAGTTGAACTAAGGGTATCTAAAAAAAGCGGGGAATGGTTTACGAATAAATAGAACGTCGATCCATTACTGCGATGCAAAGTTTATGCCAGTGCATAGTAAAGAACCCTTCATTCTGTTGACAGTTTTCAAAAGATACATCCCAATAGATTTAAAAACCACGGGGAGAGGGAATAAATGCATTATACTGTGAAACTGGAGAATGGATGGGAGAACGAAGACGCAGAAGAGTTGAGGATGATTATGGATTCACCGAAGATATTTTGAAAAAGGAGTAGAAGGCATTTCTCAGAAAATGTCAAAACATGCAAAGAACCCATTCATGAATAGACTGATCCAAAGAGACTACAAAGGGAGCCCATCACACTCATGGAATGACGATGACCAATGATTAAAAGAGAAATCTCTTCATTAATTGAATCTTTGTTAAACAGATAAATCGAGGTTGCAATAGGGAGAGCAAACCAGGAGAATATTTACAACTAAAACAGTATTGATTTAGATCTTAAACGCATTGATCAAATGGTTTTTATTATGATAATATAAAATGGAGAAAATATAATCCAGAGACTCTGATATTTCTCAAAAACTTGTTTCACAAGCTCTAACCATGTTAAAACGTTTGAGAAAGTATCAACTTTGGAAAAATATCAAAAGGAATAATCTTCCCAATACACGATTAATATTATAAAGTGTAATACATTCAAGCAAGCTAGTTTAGTCGAGTGGTTGGTGTGCCCACCCATTTGAAATAAGAAAAATAAAATTTTACACCATTATTTCAAACAATCCTAATTAATATTTTGTAGAATTCGTGTCTAAATAAACCTGAATGCTCATTTCTTCACGGACATTTAAACTAACATTTCATTGGCAAAGAACGGATCAAAGGGAATTGACTTATTGTTGCATAGTTCTTTGTTGTCTAACAATTGCTTCGAACTATTTACAAAATTCGATTTTTGAAGACCAACAATGGCCATTTATTACTAATAACAGTCTGACGTTTTAATTTTAGTTTTACCGTACATTGTTGTCAATTCTCAATTGATTCGTGTAACAATAGTCACATGCATTGTTGCGCTTCACATCCGTTTTGTTGCATTTATTAACTACAATATCAAAAGGAACGTAAACACGATTTTAATACCATTATTGAGCAGTTCAATCTTCATTGAGAAAATGAACAGCGATGATCAGTATGGAATTATGAACAATTGGACGTGCGCTCACTTAAGACACAGCTGATGATAAAGTTCTAGCGCCGAGTTGGTAGAGTTGGTAAATTATAATAAATTATGAAAGCAATCAGTCATTGTTGCCAACACGCAAGACATGTGCGGGCTTGTCTGCAGGTCTATTAGGCCTAATTACACGTCTTCGTGCTGTTGATTCTCTTCATTAGTCCTACGCTAACTCGTTTCCGATGTTTCTCAAATAGATCAGCGAAGGATTCACCAACATTGGTGATGCATTGCCTCATTTAACAAACGAGACGGATTTCGCAAGACTAATGAACCCTTTCAAGTCCATCTTATCATTCGAAGGGAGCGTGTATAAAGCTGCTTTTGTTGGTAGAGAAACGTGTCCACCCTCTCAGTTAATGTCAGTTTCTTCATAAAGAAAGTGACACAGAAATACACCGCAGTGGAGTTGAGGAAGTACAATAAAAGGCAAGAGTCAATAAGAATAATAATGCGTATGTTTTTCCCGTACTCCGATATTCTTAGCTGTCACACATAATATTTATACTTACTAAAATATCCTCGTAACAGACTGAACTAAACTTTGAACGGAATTTTAGAGATCTTTGAATTATAAAAGGGAATTCGGACTAATTTCTTTTTTGTTAGATGTAATAATTTTTTAGGTATCCTGATGTTCTAATGGTTTCAGTACTGCGGCATCCATTAGGCTGACGATGTATCAAGGGGATGTTGACATTCATATTATGCGTTTCTTCACCTACACCCTCTGTCCAACAAGAAACCGACCTTTTCGAAAATAGAAGACACTAATGGCGCCACCTGTTGTATCGTTTTCTTGTCGAAAGCGGCAACCTTCATTAGTGTTGTGTCAACTGTTTATGACATTTGTTTCATTACAAGCGGAGTTATAGTGCCAAGAGTGACAGTGTGTTTTGACGAACGGTCGGTCGTCACGATATTCTTGCTGTACGCAACGAATTCTCACTATCAATCGCTTCAAAATTTGGAGATAAAACTCACCATTGACCGTTTGGCCAGGTGGAACGAATTCTTTGTGGATAATGCCCCTTGGAATCGTAGAAACAAATCAGCATTGTCTTTACTTTTGACTTCTCCAAGCGACTTTTTTTCGGATGCTCCTTCTGGTGGTCTCCACTCAGCACTCTGGCGCTTTATTTCGGGCTCACACTCAAAACACCACGTTTCGTCACCAGTAACGATCGTTTCAAGGCAATTTGAGTCCTTACGAGCGGTTTTAATGAGGTTTTGCAGTGTTCATTTCGATATATTTTTTGGTTGTTGGTCAACTTGTAGGGAAAAATCGCGAATTCAGTTTACGAAGGCCCAAACTCTTGGTCAAAATGTTGCGCCCAGTTGATTTTGGAATCCCCAATTCATCTTCGTTCAACCTCAAGGGTTTTCGGGTTTTCGTTGATGAAATCACGCACTTTTTGGATGTTAACTTCGCTCAGTCCAGTTTTTGGACGGCCCGGCTTTTCGTCGTCCTCAAGCGTCTCACAACCACTTTGAAATCGCTTAAACCACTCGTAAACTTGAGTACGGTATAACATTCATGACCATGCTTTTTGAATCATTTCATGCGTTTCGGTAAAACGTTTACCAAGTTTAACGCAAAAGTCAATCGCAGCTCTCTGTTTGAAACTCATTTTCCGCTCTTCGTCAAAACACGCTGTCACTCTTGGCACTATAACTCGGCTTCTAATGAAACAAATATCATAAACAGTTGACACAACACTAATGAAGATTGCTGCTTTCAACAACAATAAGATACACAGGTGGCGCCACTAGTTTTTTCTATTTTCGAAAAGTTCGGTTTCGTTTTGGACAGAGGGTGTGAATCCCAACCACGACAGGTTGTAAAGCTATCATACGTTAGTATAATTGGTGCGTTTGACAAATACGGGACTTGTTGAAGCTCAAACTCTTTCACAAATCTGAAACTCGGATTTAAGTCCGTTACAGAAACATTACTCCAATGAAAAGTAAACTTTGGGTTTGTTACGTGTGAGCTACGCAACAATGACTAAAAACTAAATAGCGCCAAAGTATTGTTTGTCTCCCAGGGCTAATATTAAACACATACAAGGCTTGCAGATTTCGTATTCTCTAAAAGAAAAGAACCTTGTTGGGTTTTAATAAGTGCTCGGCACTGATAACTTCATTCACTTGAAAAAAGAAGAAGCGTTGTTCTAAGATGGCAAAAATTTATTTAATAATATCTTTATTTAAAGTTAGCAATGTAAGATGTTTTGCAATTTGCCGGCTAAAGTTTGAATTAAGGAACCTTCACTACATTCGCTTGTCTTGGAATTCCAGAAAACTCATCACCAACTCCGTACCTTCTAAAGACAAAAGTGAAAGGGGAGAGAAGATGTCATTAACGCGCATGCGTACTTTTGTTTTTTGATGTGACAACTAATTATAACTTCGTTGATGGCGTGGTAAGGGCTGGTTCCTTTTTTTTTTTTTACTGGGAAACGTTTAAGCAATTCTCAATTGCTCGGTAGTCAAAAAACTACGAAAGAAATAATTGTTTTCAGTGAATGAAAGTTTCAGAAAAAAGATTGACTTTTAATTTCTTACGTGTGTCTTCACACTTGAAAAATACATTTCTCCTCCATTTTACTGAAAGTTTCTCCGGAAGTGTTGTTCCCAAGATAGCTGCGAAACACAAAAGGAATAATGAAATTCTTAATGAGACTGAGATCCAAACTGTAGACGCGTTTTTACCTTAGCTTCCCACAAGAGATTAAAAAAAAACACTACTGAAAGATAAGGAATCATGCATATTAAAAAATAATAATTATTGTACATTGCGCAAGAAAACAAAAGCGTAAAATAAACATTTAAGAAGCCTACAGTGGTCTGCTAACTTTTCATGTAATTTCAATAAACTGTAAACAAAACCACGTGACATAGAAACCCATTATTGGCATGAAATTGGCAACAATTAGTGAATAACACAGTAGAAATGAACACGATAAATGCTTCATTGTTTGATTTCCTAATAATGAACTGACCTGCTAGCGATTTCCATACAATTAACTTTTAATTGTTGACAAAGCATTAATCACGTGATTAATATTGTACACAATGTACTTAATATAATTTATCTAAAATTTTAATACCTGCATTTTCTACCGTTTTACTATACGCTGAAGAGTTATTTACTAGGAAAATATCATGGATTACTATCAATGCACGCAGCCAAGATGCGGGGATTAAATATTGAAGGTTGGTCTCGTAGTCCGAGTGAAATTAATAGCAGTACCGAAGCGAATATTATTAAACAAAGATTTCACAGTCCACGATCGCCTCTTAAATGATTTAGAATGATGAATGATGGCCATAGGGGAATTTGATACTCCTATGGATCATCAGTGAGTAATTTTAATGAAGATCACTAGCAGCAAGAATATAGGATGATCAGTGTTGACCTACAGCCGTCAAACTTAGAGGAAAAAGGTAATTGAGCAAATCAGAAGTTAAAAGGAGACAAATTGACAACAGTACTAAAAGCGATTTAAAAAAAAAATACTGAATGTTGAAGAGGGAATGACATCAGTGGTCCGCGTAGAACGATTTGCAGTCGGCAAGGACTTGAACATTTCGTCGCCATGAAGGTCACTGTGACATTCCTTGGGCGTAGCAACAGTTGATGATAGTCTGTCAGATACTTTTTCTTTCTTTTATTTTTTAACACTAAAATATACGTTAAATCTTAACGTATATTTTCATTTATTTTAAAGAGAGAGTGTTTATCTCTTTGGTTACACTTAATATCATTTGCACGGAATAATTTCGAGAAAAGCAATCCTGTGGGTGGTCTCATCGGGCTTCATCCATTTGCTGAAGCCAAACTGTCTGACTCAATTAGGACAACTCCATCCTAAGCAGACGGGGATTAGCGAGAAATGAAATGGATGCTTGATTGGGTTTGAGGCGACTAATGCATTTAGGATTTTAATGTCAGTTGTAGATGCAGTTAAGTCAGCCACTTGGTTCCTGAAGTATTTCCACAGCGCCACCTATACACATATCGATCCATAAATCCACTTAGCTATTCCTTAGAGTACCTTTCGAATCCCTCTCATTAGAACGGCTTCCACGTTTCCATTTTTATTCAAGCACTATCGTTAACTACGATAAAAATTCAACCATCCCAAAGCAACACTATCGACAGGCTTTTTCTTCCACCCATTCTTTGTCATCTTTCAACCACGGTAGTTTTCTATAAAATGCTTTTAGATCTTCGACGGTTACGTGCATTGCATAAACAACCTCCCTTTTCCTGTTTATTATGTTTCTTCCGATATAAACCTGCTTCATCCAATGATCATTAAAACAGGTCCACCTTTTTTGTGTTTTGATTTTGATCGTGGAGGAGTTGAATTGTCTTAACAGAGTTCCTCCTTATTCGACCGAATGTGACTTGTCCATTTATTATCTTATAGTTTCTGAGAGTGTTGACACATTTCGTTAGAGATTTTCATACAACTTTAAGGTCTTGTATTTTATCGTGTGTATAGCATTCTTGCTACATGACGTCATTAAATATTCAAGTATGCCATTTTGCTGTTGCATTGTTAACAATAGCTGAGACAATTCCAATTGTTGCGTCACTCAACAGTTGCATGCTTTAGGCTACTATTAGCAACAATGTTAAAGCATTTGCTGGGAGTGCAACATATTTGCAACACAAAAAAAAAAAAAACGGTATCGTTCTCCATTGTTTTTGTTGAGAGTTTTGCAGCCAAGTACTAAGAAATACTTGGCTGCAAAACTTGTTTATTTCTTGTTTATTTTTTTTTTTGTTTAAAAAATAAATTTTCTTTGATGTAACGATTAAAAAAATGTAAGGGCTCAATGGGTGTTTCAAACTTATGGGTTCAGTTTCTTTTCGTTTCATTGCTGTCTTACTTCATTATTAACAGGAAGTAAGTCCTTTCAAAAGTTTCTTCGGATGCAGAAAGGAATGAAAGACGGAGAGAAGAAATAAACAGATGTTCACATATTCTTCTTCACATACAATTTTGCTTGTTGCACTGTTTTCTAAAATGAAAAAGTCAACTGATGTTCTCTCTTTTTCCCAACTGACATCGTCTCCTCACACTGTGCCATTTTTACTGCCATAATTCCAAGCGTGTTAACAATAATATTAAAAATTCTTTGGATATTCTCGTATTTTTTAAAGAAAATATATTTATATATTAAATAAATAAATATTTAAATAAATGATTAAATTTATTTAAATTTAATCTTTTATATATAAATAAATTTTATATATAAATAAATAAAAGTATACAAAAATTAAATTTTTGTAACCAAAAATCTGAGAATATTTCCCCAAATGGGGGAAGAAGAGATAAATAATCTAAATAATTAATTAATACTATTTAATTATATAATTTTAATTTATGTATTCTTCAGCCTGAGATGATGGACAAGAGAGATGGACAAGCGAGAGTGGATGAATACAAACGGCGCTTCTGATTACTTTTGTGAACTCCCTTGAGTAAAGAGGCCCAGTGGCGATGGTTATCTATCTCTCCCCCCAAATCCCCTCTGTTGTGCAAAGTACGAAAACAAGAAAGCAGTTCTGTTGTTATGTATATTTCTTATTTTTAGCGCATACTTTATACCACATTCGTTCATTTTCTTTATCTTGAAAACAAGCGAAAATTCTTGGCTTCATAAGCAGCTTAGCTCAGCCCCGAGTGTAAACACCTTTTTCCCGAAATAGTATAAGCTCCGATTTATTTCCCAATGTCACATAATTCTGCAGGATAATGAACAACAGAGGTGGGTGGTGTTATTAAATGCTTTAATGGACGGAAGATATCCGTCTGAGCCGGTTCATCTGATCCGCTTTGTTAATGAGATAAACTGTAAATAGATCTAATGAAAACAATTCGTGTTGACCATGGAGCAGAATCCACCACTGATTTAAGATCCGAATCCGTATTACTCTTGATGTATATTCAAGGCATGCTACACTTGCCATGGGAAAAAAAAAAACTAAATTCTTCAAATCACGGCCTATTAAAAATATTTGGTTTACCGTTTGACCCTTTAGGAAACTGGCTACTTCGTAGTCTTCCGTTTTGGGTTTCGAATTACTCGAACTCTGTGCAAGACGATGCTGTAAATAACACAGCATAAGAAATAAGAGTTGAATTCTTAAGAGAGAGAAACAGAACCAATTTAGAGTACATTGCTTGCTTTTATATCTCGGTATACAATGTTTTTTTTTTTTTTCAGAATTTGACAACAATTAGGGTGTGCCGATAATTTTTTTTTTCAATGCAGTGTACATAGTAGCATAAGTTAGATCACAATTCACTTAGGGAAGAGGGGGGAGAAGCAGAAGAGGAAACAGATGATGCTGAAAAATATGAAACATCAGTATTCTCATCTTCGTCAAAATCTTGCTAAAGAATCTGAAAAAACAAACAAACAAACATCGAAATGTCTTCAGAATAAATTAAAAAAGACAGATGGAAATACTGAATGACAAGAAGATGATTAAAGCGGTGCAGTTTGTGCACAGAACACAATTTCGTTTCCTTTTCGCTCTAAAAGAGATCTTCTGTCATTCGCCGTCTGCTGTTGCTCATCTAGAATTAAACGATGCACATCTCAGATGGATTACGGTGAACGCTCCTCAGATACGGAGAGAGCAAGAGAGACGACACGTGCTGTTTTTTACGACGGGATTCTGCGACACCGATGAGATCGATTCGCGTCCTGAGAACTAACTTCAGTTGCGCGCGGCAACTTTTCCCCAATACATTTCTTTCGTTCCGCCTTGCGATCAGCTACCCCCTTCCCGCATAAACGAAGTGCATTCAATTAATTAAAACACATTTGCTGAACTACAAGATTTCTTTAGTAGTCCGTTAATGGTGTGCAGCGACTGCTACACACCACTCGTACTCGCCTATGACATTCCTTGAAGCTTTCATCGCTTCTAGCTAAAGGAAATCAGGAATCAAAGGTCACACGGGGTAGTTTAGGACAACGTGATGATTTTCTTTGAAGCTGCGAATGATCGTGGGGATTATGGGTTCTGTTGGAATTATGTTTAGAAAATATTTCAAAGATAATGAAAAAGGGATTTTAAAAAGGACAAAAAAAATTCACTGATTTTTTTTTTTTTTACGGTTAGGAAGTGGACCTTTCGATTTTTCGAAAAATTAATTTAATTAGGGTTTATGATAGAACAGAACGAATTAGTAAGGCAGAGAGAGAGAGAGAAAGTATAATTAGCTAGTGGTTATTTTTATTTTTAATAGAACAAAACTGCAATTGTTAAAAAGCAGGCTGTCCTTCATGAAGCAAAAAAAAAAAAAAAAAAAATCTTAAGTCGGGAGGATTGCACTTCTGAGCAGCCACACAGTCAATCAATAGAATCCCATGAGGTGATCCCGATGTTCCCAGATTCTAGCAATAAAAATGAACGGGTTAAATTCACCTTTGTAGGAACTATTTCTACCTCATGAAGCAAGGTACAAAGATTTTCTACTAGGACGGGGTTCACTTTTGACGTCCAGCGACTTAGAGTGAATCCATGTTTTCAACTGTCGTTCCTTCCAGACGAATCTTCAACTTCTGAAACCGCAAGAAGTCGAAAAAGGTTATGAATCATCTCTGAGCAGTTGAAAAGTTCCTGAGCAGCCTATTAGCAATTTTTTATGTCTGATCATCTCCTGTGAGAATCCTCGTAACTAATTTGCTGACATCCTCTCCTCATCTTCTGTTAAAATCCTTAACAAGCACGTCTTTGATTGTATCTATATGAAGCTTTGGTCTGTCCAAAGTCTCTCAAACTTTAACCGTCCTACGGGATCGCTGTTCGTTTTTAACAACTTTTAAGTATTCCACTACACTTTCAAATCCTGGAATTTAAATTGCAAAAATTAAAATGCATGCACGTTTCTCCTCTAACTTCCAACTTCAAACCACGTGACAGCACTAACAATTGCACTCAAAGCAAATCTTATGAAATAAAGAAATGTGTAGCTCACTATTTTTTTGATTAATCTACTTAATTAATTTTTTTAATCCCATGAGGATAGATTACGCAAAACAGATCGGATAATTTCATGATTCTGTCTCAAAACATGTCTGAAGTACATCATCATTCTCAGAGCTTGTAAAAGTAAGCGAAATCGAGACTCTCCGTTCGTTTGATGATAAACAGTAATACGACGCAATATGAGACGTATAGTCTACTAAATATTACCCGTAAACAACAGACCTATTGATCCTGCATTACGTTTCCATCTGGGTTATCTCAGAAGGAGACAACATCTACTCTCTTTTATTTCGAACGATTATTGATGAAATAAAGACCCGAAGGTTTAATATAATGATTAAGATACACACAGGAAACACTTCGATCGATTTGTCACAGCTATAGAAACAATAAATTTTACTGACTCATTTTGTTGTCAGGGTCATAACTAAAGGATGCAAATTGTTCAACAAAACTCGGCTGCTGTTCCAAAGGGTATCGTCGCCATATTTTAATTTCGATCCGTTGGTTTGGAATGTTTCATACAATAAAAGCAGGGGTTGTACTGACGAAGTTCGATTTCATGACTTTTATTAACGGTTCTAACTCACAGAAAAGAAACCAGTGCCTCCTGGTGGTGGAACCAGCTATTCTATATGTTCGCATATACACTCAAGCGCAATCACAGTCAATGAAGGTGCATGCAAGGGAGTGTAAAGGAAGCGAATTTCATTCTCTGGGAAAGGCTAGTTTTCGTCTTCGTTTTTCCAACAGATATCTAAACAACAATTAAGAAATGTATCTAAATTATTCCGTGCGCGTACAGATGGAAAGAATTGTATGGTGGCGTATTCGGGTAGTTCAAACTAACAGATCTTAAACATTGATTTAACCATCACGAGAACTTTTATTTTACTCGGTAACCTAATATTTTTTATTTAAAACTGACTGATACTAAAGAGTAAAAAACTGCATAGTATTCGCATTATCGTGGTTTATTTAGTCCGCAAAGTTGTCCCGGCAGCCTTACAAGAAAATGTCCATGAAGAAAAGAGATTCCCCCCCCCCTTTTTTTTTTTTTTGGTTTTGAACTCTCGGCCTTTGTTTGCCATACCAAGAATCTCTGGCAATTAGTAAAGATGGCATGGCTAATATTAGAAGCTCGAAGATGGGAGATGATGAAGCACCTTCTCTCTTATTAGAGTCTAGACTACATTAAAACGCATTAGTTGCCACAGCTGTGCAAACACTCGTAATGCTCTCCGCAATATTTAAATATTTCCGCTTGACCTCCTCCCCCGTCAAATACAGTGCCTGTCTACCTAACTAAAAAGAGAAAAAAACGTTCTATGCATAAGCACCAGCAAATACAACAAAACCGGTTTTACTGGAGATAAAATATCTTGGTCGTAAGTCTATAACATTTCGAATAAAATATTGAGCTTAAAGCTATAAAATAAATTAAATCAGATATAATACCTTTATAATAATAATAGAGTACCATTTGTTTCGCTAAAACCAATATTGTGTAATATAACTGGAGTTTTATAACACTCATGCAGTGCTGCCATCTATTATTAATTACAATTTTAAAATACCGAATTAGAGTTTTTTATGTAAGGTTATAGCAGTCGATTGCACTTCAGTATCTTTTATAGGTTTGAAGAAATCCATGATCATTACTCTCTTTCGAGTTAATGGCAGTTCAGTCTGATCGGTGTGGAACGTAATTACCCTCACCCGAGTACGCGATAGACACATCAGTAGACCAACGACATCGCGGCTATAATTTAACAGCCATTGGATAGTGAATGTTCGCAGCACTCGGGAACTATAACGACATCGCAAGGTTTGTCGAAAAGTTATTTGACGGAAATTAGGGGTTTCATATCAGCTAATAATACAGTAAAAACTGTTAATCTGAGGTTATCCCTATTTAGGACGCTTTTCGCTGCCAGAAGATGAATTTCAGATACTATCCGACTTTTATGGGATTAAGAAATGTATATTAAGAACCCAATGCTAGTCTCAAATAATCTTGGGATAGGAGAATTTTCAGAGAAACAAATATATAAACAAGTATGAAATCATCATCACTATTATAGTCAGTATAATTCAATAAGTCAGCTAGTTCCCAATATGCTACTAGAGGGCGCTGTTAATGATTTAAAATAAGAAATATAGCATCAATTAATGTATAGCTTCCATATAACCGATATGAATTAAAATCATATAATTTTTATATAATATTAAATTAAGTTATTTAATAGAAAAAATTTAAAGCTTAAATTAAATTTTTTTTCTTAAGTTCTAATGAACTAATAAAATTTTTAAATACACCTTTAATTTTTTAGTATAAGTTTCCTGATATAGCGCTGATGAATGAGAAAAATATGTCAGCTATGTTCAGGGTGACACATCGTTAGGTGTTATATCGTTGCTCGGCAAACTCATTCCTCTACAGAATTGTCTTCCACATAGTCTTCAGATTTATTTACACTTGTTAAATTTGCTTAGTCTCTCCTTTTTTTTCTTTTTCAGGATTTTTCCTTTTTAAAAGTGAAAAGTCAACGACCGTTTTAGAAGCACCCCTGGGGGGTCAACAGCTAAAACAGGTCAGCTGAGGCCTCTTTCATCTACTCTACTACTACTATGCACTCTATCTTTATTTCCTCTCCTACTATCTGCTGAATCTCAGCCTATCTTACTCCACAGGCCAATGATGAGATACGTTGAACTCACAAATTATTATTATTATTATTATGGAGATGAACAATATTATTAAGCCAGAGTTGGTATATAAAAAGTTTTTATTTTTTTATAAGTATATATAAAAAAAAGGTAATGAGATATAGACCAAAAGGGTAACCTGCATGGTCAGGAAGGCCAAAGCTAATTATGAGAGAAGCTAGGTGATGAATCCAAAAAAAATTCTAAGGAGTTCTTTCGCGGCAAGCAAAAGGAGGAATAACTTTGGAAGGATCACTTTAAAAAAGTGTTGATGGTAAGGAAATTACAGAAGCTAATCAAATATAGTTGAGTTGATTAGTGATCATTTTGCAAAAGTGTACTATCTTGGTTTTGATATTGCAGTGCCGATTGTGTCATTGACTGATGAGAGTCTAGTGATAGGAGAATTCGAGGTGGTTAGTATATTACAGAACCTTAATGCTAACACTGCTATTGGGTTAGATGGCATATCGTCCCATGTTTTAAGGGAATGCGCAAGAGAATTAGCACCTCCTATAACTTGGATGTTTAATTTAAACCTCAGATATATTTCTTCTCAGCCTTTTGGCTAAGATCAAAGTGTAGTATCTGTGCTTACAAGCTAAGAGCAAAACGTAGTATCTGTGCTGCAAAGTTAACATCGAATACGGATTCCACCAGGCATTCACGATATTAACAGACCAATGCAGATAGAGTAAACCCCGGACCTGGGTAATATATTAAACACTCAGTAGTGGTGGGAATAGCCTAGGCCCCCACCAGCTGTGGCTTTGCCGCTTACGCGGGCCCTCTGAATGGAAGTTGAAGCCGACCTACAACCTCGATGTTTGGCTAAATGAAACACTCGGTAGTGGTGGGAATAGCCTAGCCCCCACCACCACCACCAGCAGCTATATGGCTTTGCCGCGTACGCGGACCTTCGGAATAGAAGTTGAAGCCGACCTACAACTTCGATGTTTGGCTAAATTAAACACTCGGTAGTGATGGGAATAGCCTAGGCCCCCCCTTCACCAGCTATGGCTTTGCCGCGTACGCGGACCCTCAGAATGGAAGTTGAAGCCGACCTACAACCTCATCTGGCTAAAGCCCTCATCGAAAGCGTCGGTGCTGATCAGATTTTCGGGTTCACTCCCTTCGGTGGTGGCCGTTTTCAAGTCGTCGTTAGAAGTGTACAAGCCAGAGACAAACTACTCGGAGGATTCGAATGTAATGGAAAAACAATAGTCCCATTTTTGGTAGGAAGTATTACCAAATTACTTAGAATCCCCAGATTCCCTTTAGAATATATTGAAATCGATGTAAAGATTATCCACGAAATATTCGGGAAATGGGGCGTTGTACGCAACGTGGAAGTTCTAAATGATGCAGACAACCCCAAATGGAAGTCAGGCGAAGTCACCATCTCCCTCGAGATGAAAACGCCAGTTCCCAACTTTATTGTCATTGGGTCTGCCAGAGTAATGATAAATTACCCTGGCGTAAAAAAAAACAATGTTTTAGATGTGGTGCCTTCACTCATCTTGGGGCGGACTGCCCTCGAGTGAAGTGTAAGAACTGCCTAAAAGCAGGCCACCACCAGGTGAGGCAGCCTGCCTGAAATGTAGTGCCACAGACCACAAGGTGGACACCTGCCCATCAAGAACCCTTGCAGAAAGGATGGGAGGTGCTATCACAGTAACACCGCCAGATAATACTAAAATGTAGAAAAGGAAGATTCTCCAAACTTGAAGGTTGCAGCAGAAAGCCATACCACCACAACAACTAAGGAAAGCCACAAGAAAAAAAATGCCGCTATTATCAAGACTGCAGAAACAAGCAGCAAAGATAAAACAACCAAAAAACATGCTGCTAAAACCACTGCAGAAGACAAAGAGCTAGAAAACGAAACAACAAGTATGGAGACAAACCACACTCCTTTCAAATTAGTCCTGAGGAAATGGATACAAAAAAATCCAAGCCTACAACAGAAGAATTAGAGACCACTCCTCACGTAAAAGCAGGGGAGACTCTAAAGCATCTTATTAGAAGTACCCCTGACGTGGCGGAAAAGTTTCAAGAAGCAATTGAGAAATTAGGAGAACCTGAACTCCTCCTCACAGGGAAATATGGTCCTAACATCGTCAGTGCCAAGTGGGGTGACCTCTTCATTGAAGAAATCAGTGAAATCACCCATGAGCAGGTACATGGAGTTCTGGACATTGATGACGTGGTGGCATCGGCGTTCTACGTAGCTCTCTGTAAGCTACACGTGTCCAAGGGAAGTGACGTGGCCAAAAGAATCCTCACAGCCCACAACAAAAGAAAGACCCAGTAACCATCTTATGGGTTTCTCTACACAGCTGCGCTAGTTCTTAGCTCACACAGGTGGAGGAGGACCTGAGAACCCGAGCGGCGAAGGCTTACATCGAGGCGGTGCAGCTCCTTGTGAGCTGCATCACTCAGGCCAGATCCTTCCCCCTCCTCTAGGTTCACCTTCTTTTCTCTCTCCAGGTTTCCTTTTTATTTTTCTCTGTACTTCATGTTTTTGTTATATGTTTCCTTTTTAGGATTTTTCCTTTTTTAAAGTGAAAAATCAACTGAAAAATAAAGTGAAAAAAAAAATATATATATATATACGTATCTCATATACATATGAGAGATGTTCAAGGTAATAGATGTCAATGCTGTAGCCAATGAAGCTTTAACTGAGGCTCGGGCATTTCCGTTACCCAGCCTTGACCAGAGCTTTTAATTCAATAACACCCCATTAACACATTTTCTTCAATCAGATGAAGGGATAAAGAGTCAACAAGGACTCAGTCCATCCCCCCCCCCCAATATACATATATATATATGAGTTATTTGTGAGCTGTATTATGAATATGATCTTGATTTGAATGAACCTGAATGTATGGTGTTTCTGGAATTTATAAGCAAAAAATCGCAATCTGACATGCGTATCGAAACACAAAATGATGAATACAAAATAGCATTGGTAAGATATGAAACTGATAAAACTTGGCAAAATCATTTGGATTTTCGGCACTTGATGTTCAAGCTTTAAAAAGACTTCAAAATTTTTCCATAAAATGTTAAACTCATTTAATATTTTCTTAAACGCTTAAAATATGAAAGAGAGATACAATGGTAATTGTTTAAAATTTTATTTTATCAAGGATTTGATTAATACACCTTTTTTCAGATTACTATTCTTATAATACAATCACAATTTGAGAAAGTTTTGACAATACCAAAAGAGCAGTTTGGGTTTCGAACCGGGCACAGTACTACACAACAAGTTCACAGCTAATCGAATTCATCACTACTGGATTCAGTTGGCGACAACATACAGGAGCTTTTTTCTGGATGCAGCAAAAGCTTTTGATAAGGTTTGGCACAAAGGCCTCATCTATAAATTATTTATGGCCAACGTTCCGCTCTACCTTATGAAACTTATTGACTCCTTTCTAAAAAACCGGAAATTTCAGGTCAAGTTGAGAGGAATCAAATCCTCTTCGAAAAGAATCCCTGCAGGTGTTCCTCAAGGCTCGCTGCTTTTTAACATCTTTGTTGCCGACGTCCCTAACACGACATCAACCACCACAGCTTGCTATGCGGACGAAATGCAATTTTGAGTAGATCTCTCAGACCGAACTTAGCTACGCAGCGCTTACAAACCGCATCAACAAACCTAGAAAAATGGCTCAGGAAATGGAGAATAGCTATGAATGCCGACAAAAGTACTGCCGTTCTCTTCACAAGACGGAAGGCACCCCATTACGGAGAAGTCAAACTTTTCAACACAGATATTCCATGGAAATCCAACACCAAATATTTAGGTATTCAACTAGATAACCGTCTCAACTTTAACTCTCACATCGATTATGCCTGCAGCAAGTCAAACCCCGCAATTATGCAACTTTACTCTCTTCTCAACCGAAGAAGCCGTGTCAGCACTGAAAACAAACTACAAATCTATAAAGCAATCATTAGACCCACATTGACTTATGGATCACCGACTTGGGGTCACATCTCCCCTGGCAACATCAAAAAGCTACAGGTCATCCAGAACAAATATCTCCGTATGATATTCAATGCTCCGTCGTTTGTCAGGAATACTCTCCGAGATGCTGATATTCACATGTTTCTCCGTGATACTGCCACTACTTATATCACCAAAGCAGCTAGTCATCCCAATCAACTCATTCGAGAGTCATCTAACTACGATGAAAACGATAAGTGGAAACACAAGCGTCCGAAAGCAGCTCTGCTCATTGGTACAGACGCTCCCACACTGCCCTAAAATGGGTGAGCCAGGTGCTCGATAAATTCTCATTAATTTAAGCCATTTTTCATAGAGATGAAGGGATTATAATCCATGGGATTGAGGTCCATCCAGCCACAAAGGTTATAAGAAAGTTTTGACATAAAGGGTTGTTATATTATACCGAATTCATTACTAGTGGAAAATATTACTAAAAATAATTTATATTATTTAGTCTTCTTTAATTAAATTCGATAGTTGGATGAGTTGTCAGACACAAATTGCTACTGTGAGTTTCCTGGAATTCCGTCCATCTAGAAATAAGCAAGAATTAATAACGAATTGGCATTTTACTGGAAGGGAGGGGATGTCTTCATTTTTTTTAACTCCCCTCCACTTACAATAGTTTCGCTGTTATTCGCACATGGTCAACACTCCTAGATTCTTATCATGCCAAAGAGGATTTTGAACAGAATTATCAAAGAAGAAATAACTTAGATTTTTAACTAAATATATGAAGAGCCAAAGGCTTCAATTCGGCGACATATAACTTGTTTAAGTTAAGGGATATTACATCCCATATGTAATACAGCTCCTAGGAGCTAAGTTCACATTATGGGTAAATATCAAGAATAGTGATCGGAACTTGCTCCACCTTTGCTATGAGTTGCCTCAGCTTGCACTACCTTAAGGGTCAGTTACTGCTATCCAGGTATTTGCTTACGCTTGGAATCGCCGAACTTTATATAATTTCTATATTCGGCATGAAACTCTTTTGAGTTTCTTATTCGGCTAAGATATATGGGATGTAATATCCCTTAACTTAAACAACTTAGATTTTTGTTTCTACGAAGTAGTTTCTTTGAGTAACATACAAATCGATAAAGAAAAACCGTCTTATGATAAAGCACTAGTCTTGAATTCAAATAGTCTGTTTACTGCCCAGTGGGGTTGTTAATAATACGGACAACAATGCTGAGAGGAACTTAAATAAGATATATGGGGACATGACAAGCTATAAAAATGTAAATTTGAAATATAAAATGGAACATTTATTTCAGTGCTGGCTGCCGTCTGTCCTTCAAGATAGGGCTTGTTTATATCGCAAACATGTTCATTTAAAAAAAATCTCAGAATATACAATGAGTTAACTGATCATAATTCAAAACATAATTGTTATGAAATTGTGTCTATCCATACAGTTCATTCTGGATCAATGAAAAAATAAATATTTTTAAAATATATAAGCCAAAAGTTGATTAACAAAATAAAAAGTAAGTGTAGTTTATATTATCATCTAATAAATATTCAGATCCTTATTATTCTCTAAAATTATTAGCTATTTTAGATATATGTTCAGTACACCTAATTTTATTTTACTTAGTTTTCTTATTTTAAAATTACCCCAAATCATATATAATATTTGGAATGATTTATACTTTTCTCTTTCTTCCTGAAAATGATCCAGTTTAAATGAAAATTCAGATTATAAGGATTTCTTTTAAAGGATTCCAAAATTCAGAATAATCTGTACAGGAATTCATCTTACAAAATCAGTTTTTTTTAATCATCCAACAACACCCAAAATTGCATTGACAAAACCAATCTAATACATTTTGCATTTGTAATAACATGCAAGAATAACAACAATAATAATTTACAGTTAAACATAAAATTGTTTAAGTGGGAGTTTACTACAGTTATTTGCAAAAGGTACTTATATTAATGTGGTGTGTGTGGCGACATCTTGCGGTGGAAATAATCACTTTATATTACAAGGCAATATTTTTCATACTTTGGTTTTCACGAATGGCGAAAGCCTAGATAACATAACATCCTGTTTAATAATCAGTCACTGATCACATTTTCATGGGCGCTGTTTTACCTTCCTTTGGAAAGGATCTCTTTTGTCATTTCTTCATTGTAACACGCAGTCGAGGAAACTTTAAAATGATACAGATGGATCCATTTAAAATTAGAAGAAACCTAATTAACTTGCATAGATTTGGGTGCATTTGATAAATACATTGTAAACATCGTGTACAAATAAGCTCCTGGATCGATTGTTAACAAACACTGTCGATAGTAGCTTCGTCCGCTAAATTACAGTAAACTACACGAGTAATCGATACGTGGCTCGTATCGGAGAGTCCAACGGATATCATTTTCTCGTCTCCTAATTAAAATGGTTAGCGAGAGGTGAACCTCTTGTTTACATATGTAGAATTTTCAAGGACATACAGAACATAGTTTCAGTAAAAGCAGTTACTGAACGTACTATTACTGAGAATAGAATTACGCTTAAGGTATGACTTTCAACCTTCATTTAGTATTTTTATGATGCACAGAAGAATCTTTGGGATCAAAGAATGACTTTTTTTATCGCATTCTTTAGTTATCAGATTTAATAATATTCTATCTTCATGAAAATTGGAAGAAAAAAAATAGACATGTCCATAACGTGTCTAAAATCATGCATGGCTTTTCAAATAAAATATCTGTTTGCCTATGTAAAACTGTATCCATGGAAATCCGATACACTGAGGCTAATTTACTACATAAACCTACCTAATAATGAATAGAACTTCTTTAGTTCCCTGGACAGCGTCACCACATCGGAGACTCCAGTGGATGGCGAAGAATGTCTCATGGGAATGAGACATTCTCATACAAACTTCGATTGCATTTAGCTGGGTTGCGGTTGATCTGAGTAGCTTCCTAACTGCTCAAGTGATTTGAGACCCGTGAAATCCAGTACGATGTGTGGTAAAATCGCCTCCACATAATTGGTTTCATTTCCATAATGGTGTGGTGTGTCTAGTGACACACCACACCATTGTGTGGTGTGTCGAAACATTGACATGTTTCGATCGTGCTGGAAGTTATACTTATCAGATAGTTAACAGGTTGAAGTTAATAAACTGTTTCTCCGACCGTTCTATCTTCAGCCAGCCCTGCGACCAAATGTCTTCTAGTTGTTGTACCTTTGTGGGCAGGTTACAAATATTAGCGTAGACACATCTAGCGCCCATTACCATTCCTCTTTCGAAGTCATCCGGATGGCGCTGTTGATGTCTTACAGGCTGCATTATAGCTTGCAACTAACTCTTTCCCACGAATAAATGAGTCCCATAGGTGACCATGATGTGTGTGTGTGTGTGGGGGGAATATTTCCAGCCTATTGTCACAAAAGGGTTCTACCATCATGCAGAAGAGAAGCACTGTTATTTCAACATTCAAGTAATGCTCTCACTTCTGACACTCAGAATAAAAGAGTAGCACAACAAGGATACAAAATCATAAGATTTTATGACGTTACAATCATTAGAATTGATGGTTTAAAAGAAACTCAATATTAGGAAAAATCCTGTAATGTATTTTCATTCTCCAAACGGATTGCATTATTTCGACCAGGGGCGGCTCGTGCATAGGCACTACGTAACTGCAGTACCCCCGATTTGTCTCAATATATAAATATATTTATTCATTTATTTATATTTGCTTGTAATATTTAATTTTATCGTCAACAATCCTATACAATTCTCTTATTTTGTATAAAAATAATAAAAATCCATCTTGTACCACTTAGGAGGGAGAAGGACGCTAGCAGCACTGTGTTTACCACAGTGTCATATTGTGACGTGGCATCTCACTATGACGTGCCATATGCACGTCATAGTGAGATGCCAGCTATTAGCGTAATGTGGCACTGTCCGTCGCGCAGTTCCACTGTTGTTTATATGCAGTTTGCGCCAGTAGTAGAGTGTTAGTAGTGCTTATCGTGTTTACTCTCTCTTTAAATATTTGGACAATTAAAGGTTTAATTGTAATGTCCAAAAAAATTGTAAATCCATTCCTTTAATTACAATTAAAGGAATGGATTTTATTTTTAAGTAATTTTAAATTATACCAAAGTGTATAATTTTATCGATAATAAAGTATTTTTTTCATATTTAATTTTTTTAAAAAAAATTTTACCATAATTTTGATACCATAAGTTTTCATCTTTCACCATCGCTGTAGTCGAGTGCATCTCTGCGCTAAAACGAAAAGAGATGTTTCAAATCCTAACTGCATTTATTTGCGAATCGAGAAGTTTTCTTTTGACAAAAGTCATTTTATCAGCGCATCAAACTGCTTTATTATTAAAGGTCAAACTTTCCACTCATGTTTCGTGGTGCCAACATCGGAACAATAGACACGATCGCTGTTGTTAGCTCTTTATACAGAATAACACTGATATTCCCACACACGAAATACAACCGAGCTTAAAAACATCGCTGTAATTAACTGAACTAAGAGGGACATCTAATTACACAGTCAAGAACAAAATGCACGACCTGAGAATCAAACTCCGAATAAACTAATAGCATCGAATTTCGAATATTACGGCGGTGAAAACTAAAATATGGAAGGTAATCGGATTAGACCGGAGTATTTAAGTCTCTCTGTTGTGATAGTACGATAGGACATACAGCTTCACAGCAGCTATGCGATAACCACAACTTTTAAATATTCAGTTGTTTCAATTTCTCGGAGAAAATATCAATCACAAAAGAGTGAAAAAAAAATGGTGCAAAAGATAATTAAAGCAAGTTGTGCCACCTGTCACGCGCAACGTCTTTAGCAAAACCTCACAATGGGTGGCGTCCATAAAGCAACTCAATTGCGAAAAGTGAGCACCTCAACTGATATAATTTTCACGTAAGCGATCATTTGAGAAAGCGGCTAATTAACTTTCATGAATCGTCCTTGAATGACCTTGTGAATAGGCAACTCTGAGGGCTCTGCACGTAAAACAAGTCATCACTAACTGAGTACTAGTGGAGCGAAGCTCTCTCTCTATATTGTCGCTTATTAAGAACTGGTGAATCTCAAACCGGAAATTACGAAATGAGATATACTACGCAAGTGCAAAACTCTATTGTTGTAGGTAAACACTGCTGATAAATTTATCGGGGTTGCCTTAAGGCGAAGTCTCATACGTGCTTGCTGGGAAGTTATTGTTTCCAGGAGTGTGCTATTATTAGTCACGTGATTCTGAAAGGGGGGATGTTTTGTTCAGATTCTGTTGAATCTGAAGTGAAACAGAAAATGTTTCCTATCTAATTGAACAAGAGGAACAAGAAAAAGAAGGAAGTCTATTTTTGCCACAATACGTAACCTTACAAAGATCAAAAACTAAAGTGGGTGTTGCGATCCATGTAAAATATCGACCTGGAACGCCGTTATTTGAAATGAGTGCGTGCGTGCGTGCATTACTGCATCTTACCTATTAAGTTACACCTTAATGACAAATTCTAGCGATAAAAAGGAACCGAACAGAGCTTAGATCTAAGAATGAGTTACAGGGAAAAGAGGACGTGCACCGTTTACGAAGTAAGACATCTACTAATATCACGCTATGCGCCCGAAATCTCTCTCCGATCTAACAAACGGCAGCCAGTTCTTGTCTTGTTTCTTCTAGACTACCGGGTGAGTCATTTTTAAGTGTTAATTGACGTGTCTACAAACGAAGAGACGAGCTCTGACGGAAGCTTCCATTCCTTCCTCAATCAAGGCCACACGGTCCGTTCCAGAAATAGATGATGACTGTGGAACCAATCATTTTGACCTTATATGTTGCGTACATTGGGGCTTCGGTAAACAGTCGTGCGTTTTTGGAATCTATGATTTTTTCCCCAATTCACTTGGGATGTCAGTTCTCTTAGAGAAGGGGGGGGGGATTGATGCTCCGTCATTCCTTAGAATTTTTTCACCTTCAGAATCTTTTTTTTTATGCTTTAGTTCATAAAGAATAAACTGGCCGATGTTTGGGCTTCACTAAAGTGGAAAGCAGCATTTAAAATGAGTTTTCTACATCTTTCAGTGAATAAACACTTATGGAGGAATGTACCCAACCTTAGCTTAATAAGTTTAATATTATCTACAGAATACAGCTTATGCTATTGGTTAAAATCACAACGACATTAGGCTTAACGTGAACCATACATTCACATTTATCGTTACTATGTGCTCGAAATATCTTTATGTGCAACAGAATTTTCACACATTTGTATAAGATATAAGTATTATATATAAGATAATTATTATATTTTTATTAAATATGCTTTAAGAAAAATAAGATATCAAAAACTTTTAAATGACCATTGTCAACAAAATAATTTTGAATATAATTGCTACAAAGTAATGACACCTTAAAAGAGATTAAACCAACAATTATAAATTGACAATCACGAATATTTAAAGCCTCAGTTAGAACTTCATTGGCTACAGCATTGCCATCCATTACCCTCCATGGGTACTCATTTTAGTCGCCTCGTACGACATGCATGGGCTGCAGTGGAGCTATTCTTATCCCAGCCACCACACGGGGAGAAAAAAATTAAAAGCATAGGATGTGAAGGAGAATTCCAGATGGTAATAGATGACAATGCTGTAGCCAATGAAGTTTTAACTGAGGCTCGGCTATTGCTGTTACCCTCCATGACCAGAGCTTATAGCTCAATAACACTCTATCCATACATTTTATTCTACAGATAACGGGGAATATGAAAAGCATTCTTGCTTTACCCATCTAGCAAAAAATAAATAAATAAATAAATAAAAATAAAGCATAGGGTGGAATACATCTCTATGTATCAATAGTACACATTACTTGGAACCTAGGAAATTAATAAAACTATTTTGACCAGCTTCAAGACGGCATTTTTCTTTTAAATACTTACTTGATAAGGCCGTAGTTCCAAATTTTTCTAGGTACGTATTTGACCACAACACCGTTCTTCAACTTTGCATCTCCTCTTTCGCTAATAATACAATTTCACCTTCCTACACCCAGACTAAATCTATCCACCAATCAAATTAATCCTTTCTTTGACTTCCTGCTTTTCATTTCTCCCTTTATCTGTCACTTTACCAACAATGTTTTCAAGGACAAATACACACGATTGACGGACAGCTCAAACAGTTTTGATAGCTTATTGAATATTAATATATTACACACGTAATTAAAGAGAATAAAGGAAGTGCATCATCGTCATGGAATACGCAACAAAAATGAACAGTCTGCTAGGTGATAACACCTACATATCTCGCTTGGCACACATACCATAAGAATTTGTGAATTGGCTGGAAGAAGAAGAAAAATGTCTTACTTCTAATATTTTTACTACAATATTTTTTCACTATCAAATGTTTTGTTTTTATCTTCTGCGGTGTTTTAAACCTTTTTTGTAACATCAATAAATTCACAACGAAGTATCATTGTTGGCTGACGAAACTAGTAGAGATTTCTAGTTGACTATTTGTTCTATTCTTCACATCATGTGGTCATTATATCGAAATTACGAAGAACATTAATACATTATCTTATTAAATTATTTTGAATATTGCCTGCACTTAAATATTTAACAATAATATACAGTTAAATTGCAATTAAAATTTATCTGTAACTGATACGAATTATAATAGAAATAACTAAAAATAAACAAAAACAAAACACAATAAAATATTTAAAATGTTTATTTTTAATATAATTCCAGGTCTTTATGTTGTGAACGCCCAGATGCTCTTTACACGCCTGTCATTTGATGCGGTTTAAAAACAATTCAACAGACTTGTGAAATGTGTTTATTCTGTTGCAAAATATTAAAAGAATAATGCAAAACAAGGACTTAACGATGATCATTTTGAAATATTTTAGAATAACGATACGTGTACAGTGTTTCTAAAATATTTAACCAAACTCTGGGCCTCGATTTATATAAACATAGGAAAAGTATACACCGAGAATGTAGCAGATCCTGGTAGTAGTAGTAGTAGTAGTAATGTTCACAGGAAATAACTGAGGGGAGAGTAACTATCTACGGCTACACCGCAGCAAATGTTCGAAATGGCTGTGAGCAACAGCCTATGCGACACAGGAAAAGGGTATACATAAATCTTATAATATAACTTAGAATTCCTTAAAAACTGAAAAAAAAAATTAAATTTTGTAATATCTTGCTTTTAATTATATATTATCTTGTATAAATATTAATACATAAATTGAAAAGTACAGTCTTGTGTATTTCTGCTCGAGAATATAATTCTTGGTTAACACTAAAATGTAGTATCTGTTCCTACCTGAAACAAATTAATTTAATGGTGACTAAGATTGAACTATTGTATCTGTTTTAAAAAAATAACATAATTTTGTTAACAAAATTATTGCTTTCATTTTGTATGCCTTAACAACATTGTGTTGTTCAGAATTTGATTCTTAAAAAGAATTTTTTTTGTTATATTAAATCCTATACCTTTTACTTGGAAAGATATGGAAGAATAAGAAACTAACCTGTGATAATTTTGAGGGTTTTGTACATGTTGAAAATATCGAAGGCTAACGTGACCCAGGAGCAATAAGTACTTGCGGAAACAACTTTCCTACAATTTCATCAGTTTTTTTTTTTTAAATTCACTGTTTTGATTATTATTATTATTATTTGTCTCTGTTCTACGTGTCCAAATATCACTTTGCTAGGTGTGCATACAGTCCGCGTGGTTAGCCTAGTGGCTATGCGCCTCGCAACCATACACCTGGGGAAGGAGTGTCCTAGGTTCGATTTCCGTCGGTGACGTGAAAGCTGAAGGCTCTTCCTCACCCATAGCCAAGTTAGCCGAACGTGGACAGCAGGGTTTTCTTTCATCAGTTTATCGGGGGGGTTTTCATCCCACAAAACGGACCCGTGAACACACAGGCTACAAACATAGAATATAGTAAGGCAACGGGAAACCACCTTGCTCATAATCATTTTCCTAGATGGTAGCATATATAGTTACCCCCCAGACAGCCGTAACGCTAAATACTATCATCAATGTGCATACACTGCATATATATTAATTTATGATATTCCAGTAATAAAATGTTGATGCTTAAATATCGATTCTCTGACCGCCCTGTTACCTTTGGGCCATCCTGAAGATTATTTGGAGCTTGGATATGTTTCATATAATTATATTAATGAAAATGTGTACGGTACGCCTTAACATACTCTTACCAACACACATGGTGTAATGTGTTATTAATATTAAATGTCTATTTATGAAACAGCATGGCGAATTTATAAATTATTAAAAACTGAAATGTTTTATTTTTATTCTCATAATAATACAAAAATATGATTGAATTAATACTGGTCATTTTGCATGGGTATGCAATTTTTATTCTCATAATAATAATAATTCTAAAATATGATTGGATTATAATCAGGGGCGGCTCGTGCATAGGCACTGCGGAACTGCAGCACCCCCAATTTTTCTCGATATATAAATATATTTATTCATATTTGCTTGTAATATTTAATTTTATCATCAACAATTCTCTTATTTTGTATAAAAAATAATAAAAATCCATCTTGTAGCACTTAGGAGGGCGAAGGACGCTAGCAGCACTATGTTTACCACAGTGTCATATTGCTACGCGCGCAAGCATATGCACTTCATAGTGAGATGCGAGCTATTAGCGTAATGCGGCACTGTCCGTCGCGCAGTTCCACTGTTGTTTATATGCAGTTTGTGCCAGTAGTAGAGTGTTCATAGTGCTTATCGTGTTTACTCCGTCTCTTTAAATATTTGGACATTACAATTAAAGACATAATATTTGTTATAGTTTTTATTTTAGAACATTATTGGGGTTATTGACAATTATGACCTCAGAAATGCAAAGACCACAAGAAATAAGTTCTGGTGCAGTAGTGACTGTAAGTGAACTCCAAATTCTTCAGCAGTCACACAAACATCAAAGAAAAAGATATTTACCTTTTCGCTCGAAACAAAACAAGAAGAATGGATTTATTTTTTAAGTAATTTTGAATTATACCAAACTGTATAATTTTCTGTATAATATACACCGCTTGTTGATTGTGTCACTAGGGCATTCATTCGTGATATCACAATGCTGGTACGGGCTTTGGATAACACTGGACACTGCCGTAACGAGGGCGTAGCAAAAGAGGCGCCGTCACGGGCGCAACTAGATTTGGGGTGCAAAATGTAAAAAATAAAAATAAATAAATATAAAAGTCCTCTATTTTATACTGTATTTTTAAATTTCAGCAATACTCGCTTCAGACACACAAATTCTCCAACCCACTGCAGCTCATTTTGATGGGTTAATAATAAGTATTTTACATATTGCATTTAGTAAAACTTAACTTGTTGAATTATACCAAACTGTATAATATTTTTCATGTTTAATTTTACCATAATTTTTCAAACACGTATACACTGTACTTACAGTGTGTCGAAAGTTGCAGCATCCACACGATAAAAAACTTTTACCATAATTTTCCAAACATGTATACACTTTACTTACAGTGTGTATGTATATTTCGAAAGATGCAGCAACCCTACGATATACACTTTACTTACAGTGTGTATATGTATTACTTGATATGTATATTTCGAAAGTTGCAGCACCCCTACGATTTCAAGCCACGAGCTGACACTCTTAAAGTACTAATCACATTGCATGGATATGCAACATAATTGTTATACATTCAGATATTACTCAAATAACTTTATTAATAAAAATAAAAGGTGTTTTCTTAATATTTGTGTTATATTTTAATTTTTATCAAAAATTTACTTCTACAAAAAAAAATTAATTTATTTTAATATTTTATAAAATATTTATTATTATTATAAAAGTTAAACAAATATTAAACCTCTGTAAAGATTTTGCAACCAGTTTATATCTTCTGCAACTATTGTTACATCGAAACCATAACTAAGCTGGGATTTGTTGGATTTTAAATGTAGATGAATATGTATGATGATAACTTCTTTGATTGCCTGTTTCTTATTGTGAATCCCGTACCCTTTCATGTAATCCACTAGTATTTGCTTTACATGTAGGCATCAATTGCAAGACGATCTTAATACGGTGGTTGTTTGGAATTACAGCCGAAGCGATTATGTTTGAAGGCCACACTGGGTCTCCAGACAGGAGATATTTTACTGAACTAATTTGAATATTGCCTCGATGCAAATATTTGTCCATAATCTCCAATAAAATGACGAATTGAAATTTACCTGCAGCTAGGCCTAATCTTGGCAATATATTTAAAAAAATAAATAAATTTTAATATTTCATTACGACAAACAACAGTACTAGAACACAAAATTACATGCCATTTACCAATATAAAAAAGTAGCTAACGCTTTTTATTCCCCTATGGATTAGGCGAGTCCGTTTTAGCCTATTTACTTTTGAAGACTGAGTGGGCGGTTCAATCTCCACTGGTAGCCAATCAGAGATAGCTGGTGCAAGGCTATCACTAATTAAGCGGCACGGTGAACAGACAACTAACAAGTGCCGCCATCTCGTGGTACCTAACCTTAACATAATATATTTAATGTCTGAAAATAGTGGGTTCCCAGGTCGATTTTTTTGAGTTTACGGGACGAAAAATCCCTCTTGCCCGTGCCAGAGATCGACTAACTCAGGAACCGGTAAAAAAAAAAAAAGGCTTAGAAAAAGTTCCTTTAGTCGGCGACTTAAAAATCTAACTCATGACGCTCTTTCCTCAGGCGGTTTAGCGCTGAGGAGTGTAAACACCATTTCCATTTCCATTGAGCTACGCAACTCCGCCACTTACCAGTAAAATAGAAAATATTAATATAAATAAACTATTTTAACTTTAAGGTATATAAAAGAGTTATACAACACACATTTGCATTTTTAAATAATTTTATTGAAATCTTTAAATACCCCTTTAATGGATGTTGGTTACAGGGATAAGAACAAAATATGTATATTTATAATCAGATGGGCAGCTCAGCTTCAGCAATGTGTTACAGCATTGGCTTTTATGCTCTTTGCATTTCTATGACATCCATCAGCTTTACAACGGTTGACAAGTATCGGTGTCGTAGTCACAATAGAAGTTTTTCGCACAAATCAATAAGTAGCCACTGGAGACATCAGAATAGGTATCGTTGCAGGCTTCACCCGCTCCTAAAACACACACACACACACACACACACACACACACACACACACACACACACACACACACACACACACACACACACACACACACACAAAAAAAAAAATCTAAACTTCGTCTACTTTATACCAAAAAATAAATGCATAAAACTTTATATACAGGGTGTCCATAAGTTCCTAGATATTTCAATAATTCATACAAATTAGAAAAATTGATATAATAGAGTGTGTTTTGCACAAAAGTGCATCGCAAGGAGGAGGATTCGCAAGGATGTGCGTCCCCCCCCCCTCCCCAGTGACTGGGAATTTGCACGCATTCATTACGAGCTATGAGCAGTACACCCTGCGTTTTATAAAACTCTCATTTGCACGTATTCGCAAATGATGCACGTTGTACAGCGCCCCCTATCGGTGAAAATTTAAAGTAATTTTTTTCTCCCCGCCAAAAAAGAAAGAAAAATCGCATCCCGTTCTTGCGATTCCCTTTCGTGCAAACTGCAATCTAATATACCAATTTTTCTAATTTTTATGAATTGTTGAAATATGTTTATGTGTTCTGCTGTATATATATAAAGCAAAACAAAGATGTGTCTCTATCTGCAACTAATGGTGAATCTTATCAACTTTCTCAACTTCAACATCCTAAGAGTTAATGTCGTTTTTCTTAATGGATGCATGCAGAAATGTTACGAGTAATAACTGATCACTCACCCACTTCTAAAGTGCAGGTGGCACAGCAATGACGACGACACGCGTATCGTGTTGCTGGATCAAAAGTCCAGCCAATAGGACAGGCCCACCGCTCAACTGGTCGACATTTGTCAACATCGGGACATTGGTGATGGGCTTGGATTCCGATGACGGTTACGACAGCAACAAAAATCGAACTAAATAAAACCTAACCAAGGAAAGAAAAAAAAAGTATAATGCAAGACACGAAGAATAGAAGTTTTAAAATATTAGAAATGTAAATATTTAATTTCTTTAAATAATTAAGAAGTATTTAGCTTATTTTGCTAATTAGAAAAATAAGAGAGCACTCGATTCACAATAACAGCAAACCTTCCAGCACTTACCTGGGCCATTGCTAAACTTGATAGGAAACAATGCTAAGGATCTTCGATACTGGATTAGTGGTAAACATAGAGAGCGTGAGGGTCGTATTTATATACAGTTCTCTGCAGGTGATATTGAAACCAAAAAGGAAATGGATATGCGAAATTCGAAGTACTTGAATAACGATAGCATCTCTCTCTCTCTCTCTCTTGTTTCCATTATCATTGTAATAAAGGAATTATTAAGTGGTCTTGCGGTATTACAAAATGCCATTTATTTTACATTGGTGTAATCTCCAGGGGATAGCGAAATAATGTGAAAGCCATACGGAGTTGATCTATTCCAGTCCCTTCAGGAAATTCAAAGTGTGTCATAAATATCTTTCAGAACGGAGTTTTGAAAGATATTTATGACAGATATTTATTTGGCATACGAGTAAAGCGCCATTGCATGTTTCACATCCTCTTTCAGCCCACTGTTGAGTTAGAGTTAATAACTCATTTTAAGTGATAAATGTCACGGAAGATATTAATTGCCGGATTTGGAAATTGCGAGATTCATCCGCAATAAACCACATCTCATTTGTGTTATTCAGAAGGTAACAAGAATGATATTAAATTCTAAAAAAATAATTACATTTTAATAGGCCTTAAATGTTTTAAAAATACCGTTATCACCAAGAAGCATCCGTCGAAATTTTATTGCTTGTTATGAATTTCAATTTAAAGTATTAAACGTTGTCGTTTGGTATTTGTTTAGACAGCGTATAATGAAATAACAGTGCGAATACCCATATGAGCAGGTATGGTACCATGTCATTTAAACCGACATATTTTTATTTATAAATTTCTTCTGTTCTCTGTTTGGTTTGTTTTTTATGTGATATAAAAAGTCGACGGAAGTGGGTAATTCCAGCCAAAATCCCAATATGAAAACGTATCGTCAAAATTCAGGTAAAGTTAGTTTTAGTTGGTAAAAATTAATACTTTTTATTATTGTTGTTAAATACGCTATCAACAGATACAAAGCAGCAGTAATCTATTCTTTTTTATATATATAAAAAAATAAGCCGAAATTTGAAACGTTTTTATGTCACATTTTTTGTCTCTTCATTGTTTTGAAACGTCCAACAATGTGTTTGCCTTCATGAGACAAACACATAGTTGTCACATTGTTGTCTCATGTCTCGAGTCATCAGGATTGAAGGAGAACCCACTTACCAGCCCAGAACTCGAGGGGGGGGGGTTGGGTCGGAATCCCCCTAGTGGTATATAAAGTAACATTATATTCCCTTTAAACTTTAGTGATATTAATATCCTAGCATTTCTTAATAATCACAAAAATCAACAGCGTTCTACTTCTTACAGTGCCTGAGCTTTTTAATCAAAATACCATCTGGTTATACGAAAATAAGACAATAAAATAACTAAACAACAAAATAGAACTATTTCAATTGCAGCGGAACTAAACCAGTAATTCCTGGCTACGAGAGTAGCGATATATAGACGACAGCATCACTAAAATACGTAACTACGTGATATAGTAGAGAAAAGAATAATGGTTTAACTTATACAGGAAAAAACATTAATTGCCACTAATATTTCGTACTTGTTATAAGAGCATCATCAGAGTATAAAGAACGCCACCAGACACTATTTAAAATAAATAAACTAAATAACAAGTGTTTAATACTCGAGTCCCGTTACAACTGTACCGAATTGTAAAAAAAGCTTCCAATAGACACCAATGAACAGTACCAATGTTCATCATCAACAACCATGGATCCAATGCCCGTATGTGTCTGCTGCCATCTTGATATGATTCTTCCATTGCATTCTGTTTTGTGCAAGATGACTCAATTTGTGTATAGAGTTTGCGCACCATTTGACGATGTCATCGCCCCATTCTCTGTTTGGTCTTCCTCTTTTGCTCTATCCTTCAATCATTCCAAACAGCAACGTTTTTAATTTCTCTCATCATTCATTCATTCTACATATATGGCCAAATAGACGTAGTTTCCTTTTGATTATTATCTGGATTAGGTTTTCTTTTGGTTGTACTCATCTGTGGATTTCCTCGTTGTTCACTTTCTGTTTCAGATTCTCTCAGGAATATCCAGGCCTCACATCCATAGAGCATGCTGCTGAAGATACAGGTTTCTACAATGCGCAGTTTAGTTTGTATCTTTATAGCTCGGCTCTTCCATATTTTGTCCATGGCTTTTAAAATAGTTGTTGCTCTGGCTATTCTAATTTTTATCTCTTTTTTGGAATCCAAGTCATGCGACATGTGGCATCCAAGATATGTGAAGTGTTCCACATTTCCAGTTGAAATCTGTCTATCGTAACTCTGTTCAAAGTTCAAATTTAGTCCATATTGGGTCTCCTTGTCTTGTGCCTTGACTAGTGACAAACCAATCTCCAGTTTCAATTGCTATTCTGATTTTTGCTTGTGCTTGGCTGTTTATATCTTTCAGCAGGCGGATCAATTTATTGTCCACACCATAGGATTCCAAGACAGCCCATGTTATATTGTGGTCAATATTATCAAATGCTTTCTGGAACTTTCCTTTGTACTTCTGTTTCAGTTTTAGTCTTATATTCACAATCACCATGTTGTGGTACGAATCAATATGAGCTCCCTGGAATGATCTGCACTGTTGAACTGAGGTTCTCCATTTCTGGTCTATTAATATCAGGTCGATCATATTCCTGTGTTTGCCATCGAATGAACGCCACGTCCATTTACGCAATCTTTTTGTTGGAATTTGGTATTGCAAATCATCAGGTTGTTATCCGTGGCAAATTCCAGAACCATCTCTCCACGTTCATTTCTTTCTCCATATCCAAATTTTCCCATCCTCTGTTATTTTTGCCAATCTTTGCATTCCAGTCTCCTCCAATGATGAGTATATCCTGCTTCGGCACCTCATCAATTACTAGTTGTAGATCCCTGTCAAATCTCTCAATGTTTTCATCTGTATGCAGTGGGCGCATATATTTGAATGTTGTGATATTAAATGATTGAGCACTGAATCTTGCAACCATTATTCTTTCACTAACTGGTATGTATCCTATCATTGCCTGACAGGCCTTGTTACTTAGCAGGAAACCTACGCTTGCTTCATGCTTACTTTCATTTCCTGACCAGAGAACTCTTCTACTATTTGATTCTCCTGACAATGTCCATCTCATTTCTGAAATACCCAATATATCACATCTGAATTTCTTCATTTCTTCTTGAACTGCAATTTTCCAGTTGCCCATAGTGTACGGACATTCCATGTGCCAATTGATATTCCATCCTTTACAGGCCTGAGTGTGATTTTTTTTGTCTTTGTTTTCAGTAACTGATTTTTCGATCCAACCCTGATTACTCGACTGGGGACGCGGACCTTGTTTGACCGGGCGACTTCCGAGCCCGCATGAGTCATTTTTCTTGTACTTTGGCATCAGATTTCAATCGTGTTTTCTTTTTACTGTCAGCATATCGACACTTCTCTGACAAATTCTTAGTCTTCCTTGGAGAGAATCAAGAAAGAGCATATAGATTTAAGCTTAGGGCGGTCTAAGCTCGCCTCGATGCAGTACCGTCATTGGACTTCTGTGGCATTTTATAGAGTTACTGGAGTTGTCCACTAACCCACCAAGTCCTGTTAGTATTGCCGCTTCTTGTCAGGGACTGCTTATTGGCTATTCGCAATTAGTCCCCATCTCTGGTGACCATTCCCCGATCCGCAACCTGGGGACCCGTCCGCTGGCATGTAGCTTTGCCTCTGGGGGGGAACGACCCCAGACCGCAAGTAAATAGTAACAGTGTTAGAGTTATGAAATTCATAACTCTAACATTGGTAACACATTTAGATTTAGATGGGTGATGAAATTCATCTCTCATCTAAATCTAAAGACAATCCCAAGCATCCATATCTGCGGTGGTTCGAACCAAGTCCCTATTGATTGGAGAGCAAGTACATTAACTATGACAGCTGTGACGAGTATAGTAATAATGATTTGATCACCCTGACAATGACGTTATGTGATTATTTTATTGGTATACTTTTTCTTATACAGGGGTCCCTTGTTTAACGCGGGATTTGATTAACGCGCCGAAATTAATTGCGGCAATCCCTTGATATACGCGGCAAGAGTTTTGATCGCCTTTAACCCTGAGGAGCTCGCAGATGATCTGACAGATATATGCAAAATGTTTAATGTGTATAGCTTGGAGGGCATGAGTAGCTGTGCATTCATATGTTACGAGTGATATTCCGCACTGTTTTTTTTCTGTCAGTTTGGTTTAACAGATGTTATGAAAAGGTTTGTGATATATGACAGTAAATTGTATCTGAGAGATACCGCGAGCTCCGATGTCAGTGTAGTATGGTTTATGTTGTTTTTTTATTCTTTATTCAATCATTTCTAGATTGTAACTGAAAATAAATAAACCATCATATATTACTGAAATAGAGAGCCAAATGCTTATTTTTGTCATACATGTACCTCTAGGAGATGTGCTTTACATTTATGAAAATACTAAGGAAAGTGATCTGGAGCTTACTCCACCTTTACTACGAGTTGCCCATAAGGTTGCTTATGCTTGCATCGAAACGTTTAGTTTCTATATATTCGGCACGAAATTCTTGTAGTTTCTATATTCGGCTATGAAATAATGTTGGATTCAATATCCACTTAATTTGTACTATCATGTATTATATTTGCAGTGTTTTTCTTTATGTTTTATTGCTTGTTTCCCGAGGTCTGGAGAGTCATTTTGTTTATTATTAGAATTTATGCCGATAAGAAAAAAAACTAAAACTGTTCAAACGCCTCTTGATAACTTCTTTTGATAAAAAAAAATTGCAGTAAATAATGTAGGTACAAGTATTTATTAAACATTTACTTTGCATTCATTTTTTATCTTTCCTAAAAGAGTACCACATAAAACGAGTTATTAATACAGTAATCGATCATGGACGAATTGTAATTTTTACCATTGATTATTAGACTTGATTAACGCGATTTTGATATATACGCGGAAACACTGTTTAGACAACAGTACTGTTTAAACATAACAAGTTTACACATTTGGAATACTCAAAGAAATATTACACCCTAGGCTTTTTCTATAAAAGAGATTAATACATAGAAAAGGTGTATTAAATTTCTATCAGTTAGTTTATGTTTCTTAAATTATAGAAAAATGTTAAAGTAGATTCTTTTAAGAGATAATTACTTTTAATATTATTAATATAAAATATTACTATTTACTCTTAAGTTAACAGAAATAACTAGAATTTTATTTATTTTTTATTTCTTCTTGTGACAGTATAATTCTGGATATAATATCCATTCTTACATGAGAAAATGCATTTAATGACTATGATTGAAATAGCACAGCAGAAATAGTTTCGTAAAAATTTTTCTCTCAACGGCATTCAGGAAGTGGAAATCATCATTCAAATGAACTTCATGCATCATTTAGTGACTCAACACTCATGGAGAAATGAGCTCAAACCTGTATTATACGCAGAACGTAGGAGGTTACGTTTGGTATTTGTTAAATCAATAAAAATCTGGGATGATCATGTGGTTCTCAGTAAAGCAGAGAGAAAACGTATACATGCAACATACTTCAGTTAAATTGCTGCAGGATTGGGGTGACAAGAGAAAATGAACCTTGATGACGGACAAGCAGTCTTCATGTTTCGAAGATACTCTTTAATAGTAGGGAAAGAAATTGTTCAGGAAGAGAGGGGGGGGGGGAATCAAAATTATGAACGTCGTTTGCTATAAGCCAAAAATAAATTCAAAGTCAAAAATGTTCCTAACATTTCCTCTAAACTTAAATAAGTTAACTAGTACTCTGAACATGCGCACGCTCGACATGGAGCGCTGGCGAACAGCGCCACCTATCACTTTCGGGTGGCGTTTCCGGTAATGCTTTTCTATGTGAATATGGTTGATTTTGTTGTTCTCTACCTCAAAGTTTGTACGTGGAATTTTGAACCACCCTGTATAATATTTTTTTTAATAATAATAATTTGTTTCTCTTATCATCATACAGAGTATTTACATATGTACAATTACTACATATTACATTTTCTGCTCCGTACAAAATTCTGTATGCAGTTTAAAGTACCTTACTTCTCTTTAATATTTTTTTCTTTAAATATAAATACACATATTTCTTTTTCATATCAGTATCATTTTATTATTAAACACGGTATTGACATATAATTACAATAATTTACAGTCTATGATTATGAGGATTGTCCACGCTGTTAGCCTTCGTGGTTGTGCACTTCGCAACCATATGCTTGGGGAAGGAATGTCAAAGGTTCGATTCCCGTCAGTGACGTGAGGAGCTGAAGGAACTTCCTCAGCCATAGCCAAGTTTCCAGAGCGTGTTTTAATGTTCTGTAGTTGTCTATGTGTTTTAAATTTCTTGGTAGGTTGTTTAGTAGCGTGGGTATCTGATGTGATCTCACAAAAGAACCGTATGAGTTGTTGAAGGGTGTAGGGATGTAAAGAGTTGTTGTGGGTCGTGTTATGCGATATGTGTCTCTGTTGTTACGATAGGTGATGTTGAAGTAATTTCTTAGTAACATTATGTAGTGTTTCAGATTTTTAATGCTCAGGATTCTGTGTATCGCCATAAGCGGTTCGGATATTGGTTTGTGTATAAGATCTCCAAATCACTGTTGACACGATTTTCCTATGTAATATTTCTAATTTTGTTAGGTGGCTGTTTGATGTGTTTGCATAGACCTATATACCCTAGCTGAACAGAGATTCGCAGATACCATGAAGTAGGAGTTTTTTTTTTTTTATGTTAGTTGGAATCATGTCTTTTACTTGGAAGAGTTTTGCTGTGATGATGCGGGGTTTAGTATGTAGGTGGTAATCTATATGTTTTGTCCATTTAAAGTAGCAGTTTATTAAAGGCCAAGGTATTTTGCATGTGTTACAGGTTTGATTTCGGAACATTGGCAGGAATTTTTGTTGTCAATGCAGCGGTATGTGTGACAGTGTATCGATAGTGGTGCGGGGCGAATGATTCTCGGGTTGTGTATTATTAACATCTGTGTTTTGATACCGTTGATTATAATTGCGTTTTGGTAGAAGTATGTTGTGATTTCATTTAGGTCTTGTTGTGCTTTGGCGAGAGACGTGTTGATGTCTGTGTGAACTGCTAGTAGCGCGGTGTCATCTGCGTACTGAAATATTTGGCTTCGTGTGGCCATGTTATGAAAATCGTTAATGTATACGTTGACTAGAGTAGGTGATAATATGGGGCCTTATGGGACACCGTGTTTTAATTGTATATCCCCTACTGTAACATGAGCCTATTTTTCTTTTTTTTTCTTTTTTTTTTGTGTTCTGTTTAGAGATAGTTCCTGAAGCAGGTATGTGGTGTTCCTCTTATCCCGATTGAGTATAGTTTAGTCAGTAGTATGTCATGTTCAAGTGTATCAAAAGCTTTGGTTAAGTCAAGCAATATAAGGATAGCGTACTTGTTTTTATCGAGGGCTTTGGCGTCGGCGATGTCTTCTAATAAAGTGATGGTACTTTTTGTTTTCTGAAAGCCGTATTGGTTTTGTGAGATGATGTCGTACTTCTGTAAATATTTCTGTAGTCTTGTGTGTGTTATTTTTTCTAGAATTTTTGAAATGACAGGTAGGCTAGCTATTTGTCTGTAGTTCTGTGTATGATTTCTTTTATTATGTTTGTCAATTGGCGTAATTATCGCAGTTTTTAGTTATTGTGGAATAATGCCAGTGTCGAATATTGTGGTCACGAGTCTCAAACGTATTGAATTTATTTGTTCACCGTGTTAAATGTCCACGAGTCTTATTTTGTCTATTCCTGGAGTGGTCTTTGGTTTTAGTTTTAGGAGTGCTTCCTTCAGTTCCTGTTTTGTTACAGGTGGAAAATAAATAGTTTTCTGTTCACTTTGTGTTGGTAATTTTTTTGTTTATCGTTGGTAGATTATGCTTTTTAAGTTGTGTGATATTGTTTTGTGAAGGCGTGGTTGAATGAGTCTGCTAGTTCCTCTTGGTAAAATCTTATGCAGAAGTTTTCTTATTTCGAGTTAGTAATTTTTTAAGTATAGCCCATACTTGCTTCATATTGTGATTATATTCTGTAAATGTTTGGAAGTAGTAGTGCCTTTTTGCCCTACGAAGTTTTGTTGTTAGCTAATTTTGTTGATTTCTTGTGTTTTTACATAATCTTTGTAGTTGAGTGTTACTGGGTGATTTTTTACTATTTTCCATAGATTTTCCTTTACAGTAATACTCTTTAGAGTATCACCATTTATACATGAATTATTGTCTGTTTGTCGCCTCCTTTGTGTAGGCTTTGTTGCTTTTTTGTATATTTCTGTGAACTTTAGTTGGAAATTCTCATATAAAGTTATAGGATCATTTATTTTATGTAGGCAATTCCAGTCTGTATTTTTTACAAGGTTGTCGACAATGCTCTTTAATATGATGGAGTTTTGTCGACTTTTGGGGTAGTGGAAGCGGGGAGGAGGTAACGTAATGAAACGAAGTTGAGACATTTGCTTCATTACGTTCTTTTGTTCTTTTTTATGGATGATGTTGATATGATCAATGCATGATTGTGTTAATGAAATGTTGAGTATTTCTTCTCTTGTTGGGGAGCTTATGGTAGGTTTATGTTGTACTGACTTAGTATATCAAGCTATGTGTTAGTGGTTGAAGAAGCGTGGTCAAGAGTATTTATGTTAATATCTCCTATTCGGATGAGCCTGTGTTGTACGGGGTTCAATGCCGCTTAGTTATGATTCTAATTCAAGCAGAAAGCTGAGTGGATTATTATCTGGGGGGGGGGTCTGTATATTATGTTTATTGTGTATTTGATGCCATGTTTGCGCTATTTGTGATTTCCAAAATTAGTGTTTCCACATGTACCAAATGAGTCTGTTTTTCGGTCACACTGTATTTTTCTTTGATAAATGCACGATGCCGCTTCTCTTTTGTATGGTCTACATACGTTGTAAGGTTGGTAAATATTAATGTTGTATGCATAAATTTCTGTGTCGTTTATTGCCGCTTCTGTCAGTATTAGCGCATCTATGTTTGTCAAGCTGTAGTTGAGCAGTGTAAACCATCAATGTAAACCAGTGTTTCTTTATACTTCTTATGTTTGTGTGTACGATAGTGAAGTTGCTATTGGTGGAAATGTTGTCTGTCCATTTCTTCAAACAGTGAAAGACCTTGAAGTTTATATTTTCTGACTGGATATGTTCAGCTAGATTTGAGATCTCCACTATGTAGTTTTTAAGAGATTTTAAATCTTGTTCTTAAGGATGTGGAGAGTTAATGTTATATATTGGTAGGATTATCTTGTAATTATATAAACTCGAGTGTATTCATTCTGTCTCATAAATATCTGTGAATCGTTAGTCCACAGGAACTTGTAGTTTTTCTCTGTTTTTGTTTTCCTTGCTTGGTATAAAAGATTTTTAAAGTATGGAGTCCAGCGTTCAGATATATAGATTGGTGTTGGAAGTTTCTTGTCAGTTAGGATTGATGTTATTGGTATATAATAATATACTACTACTACTATTATAACAACAATAACAACAACAACAACAACAATAATAATAATAATAAACGCTAACAAGTCACTACATTTAAACTGAATTGGTCATCAGTAGTGAGTTTCCCGATTTCAAATTCAGCGATAATGAGGGTCCTATTAATACAGTAAAATCTAAGTACTTATCTGTGCTGTGCTTAGCAATCTGTGCTGTTCATTGTAAGACTAACTTGGTGTAAAGCAAAACTAAATATCCTCTGGGTCGATGTTAGTTTACAGAGTTGCATTTATGCATGACTCAATCTGGACCAGCGCTTCCCAAACTGTGGGCCGTAAGTTTTGTCGCGGGGCCGTGAAATAATGAGAACAAATTTAAAATGTTTTAAGACTAAGTAGTTATTTTTAATCTTAAAAGAAACATATTTAATTTTTATTATTTCTTTTTTATATTTTAATGGAAAAAATTACACATTGGTGTTGGTTCACAAATTTTGCTTCTTGCGTATTTCGGCGCTTAATGAATATTAGTAAATATATACTTATTCATATAAGTTGCATTTCAAAGATATTGATAAGAAGCACAAAAAAGATTACAAAGAAAATTTGAATATAAATTGTATTGAATATAAATACCATACATATTATAATAATATATGTCTGCATTACGATTTTTTTTTCGATGGGGGCCGTGAAATATTTTAATTTTTTCAAAGGGGACCTTGACATCCGTAAGTTTGGGAAGCACTGATCTAGATCAGTGCTTCCCAAACTTCTGGATGTCAGGGCCCCCTTTGGAAATATTAAAATATTTCACCCCCCCTCGAAACAAAATCGCAATATAGACATATATTATTATAATATTTATTGTATTTATATTCAATACAAAACATACACAGCGAATATTGCAAAATTCAAATGCAAATATTTCATTTTCAGCATCTTACATTACACATTTGACATAGCACATTATTTCAGATTTTTATATAGATAGATATATTGTTATTGTACATTTGCAGTACAAGCACATGAACTGTAAAACGATTAGTAATAAAGAAAGAAATAATTAAAAACATAAAAGAAGTTTAATAACAATTTAATGTGATGGATGTGTTTCAATACTGCTACACCAATATCAGGTGAAATATTTGAAACTGCATTTCTTAGATTTCTGCTTCGAAATGAACCTTATACGAATAAGCATATATTTACTAATATTCATTAAGTGCCGAAATACGCAGGAAGCAAAATTTGTGAACCAACACCAATGTGTGATTTTTTTCCATTAAAATATAAAAAATAACAAAAAAAGAAATTAATAAATATTAAATACGTTTCTTTTAAGATAAAAAAAAATCTACTTAGTCTTAAAACATTTTAAATTTGTTTTCATTATTTCATGGTCCCCCTCAACAAAACCTACGGACCCCAAGGGGGCCGCGACCCACAGTTTGAGAAGCGCTGATCTAGACAATTAAAATGTCATTTCAATATATAATGCTATTTAAATTTTAAAAAAAAAATCCGGTTTTACATTATAAATACAAACCATTCTCTAGAAATGAGGTTGTTGTCCTCTTTCTAGGTATTATTAAATTATATTTTAATAATAACAGTTATTATTAATCTATGACCTCTATTACAAGTTTTCGCTACCGATATACCCAATTCGGGCAATTTTGTAATACCCTTGGGCGTTGATCTACGTAACTAATGAAAATCAGGGCTCACTGGTTGCGTGGTTTCCTCGTTCTTCATTTGATTCAAAGTTAATTGAAGCTGTTCGGTTTCTCATTCTGTAAAACAAACAGGTCCGAACGCAAGCAGTCGACAAACATAGCACTTTGGATATTATGTACTATTGTCTGTAACTTTCTATGTATTTTTTAAATATGACTTAATCGTTAAATTTAAAAAAGGCCACAGCTCCTTTGGCTACGTGATTTATTTCACATAATCTGAATTTAAAATACGAAAAAAAATTATTTGCGTTAAAATTAATACGAAGTATACCAGAAAGTGTTATTGACTTTTACTACAGTTTCCTTAAGTAAATAATAATTAAACTGGAAATGAATGTTGCCTTGGATTCTGAAGTAATCTTTGAGAAATATGTTTTTACATTAAAACTGTAACCACACCTCACATTTAGTTGGATTTATGAACAGGATTAAATGCTTCTTACAACCCATTTTCTGGCATTTACACGGAACGAAGATCACCACTGATGAATATAATTAAATGGATTTAATATTCCGATATTTCATCATTGACACAGCAACATCATCAGAGATCATAATATCAAACTGTAGTGTGTTCATCATCAAACGGAAAGGGAAACGACTACAGAGAACACCTACTAGGATTTCTGTTCCTTAGTTTTGGTTGCTGGTCTGAAAGCTGTTATGTTACCTATATTTTGGGAAGGTTTACGTTTGTCTTTGTTAAACAAGATAATTAATATTTTTGTTTTGCTGCGATGTAGTCATCTTTTCCTTTTAATTCTCTTTATGGTATTCAGGGAAATTGCAGGATTAACTCTCTGAACGGTATCCAGGGGAATATTCTACCAGGCTTAACTCTACAACGTGGTAGTGGCAGATGTATTCCTTGTGCTCTTCTAAGTGGATGTTCGGGACTGCCCATAGTAAGCCTACAGATGCAATTTTACTTCAGAATCTAGAATCTGAGTAATCATGGGCATTCTGCTATTCATCATAAAGAAAAAATAATAATTCCAGTCGCTATATAAGCATTTTCAACGTCTTTTCATTTTCATTTTCAAATTCATGCAAATGAATTGAATAAAGCAGATATTATGAGTATCCAAATCATAATAATTATAATTCCACAAGATTATTTTACTTATTTCAAAACAAAAATGTCAAGTACTGTTTAAAATGCAATTAAGAGCTGGATACTCGTCAGCTTTTTCTAGTAATTAATCTGTACAAGTAATTTTATTTTTTCTGTGTAACATGATCATCCTGCTTATAAGAGGCGAAACGAGGCTTAACAAACACGCAATATTTGAATTTTAGAGTGTAGTTCTCGAATTATTTAAGCCTTACATTATCCAAAGTACTAAAGACATTTTTCTAATCGTTCATAAGGGGGACCTAAAAAAAAAAATGAAATGGTTCCAGTAACAGGATTGTGACCATTTAATCATGCAGTCCCTAAATGCGTTATTTGCCTTAAATGATAACAATTATTTGATAAACAACCTTAAATTCTAAAACAAACAAACAAACCAAGTGTACGCTGAATTATGAAGACCACCACCACCACGAGTGTACAGCAACCTCAGGAATAGGCTAAATAATATGGTTGGCACTTTCTTTATTATTCCTCTGTACTGCGGATACCTCAAGAGATCGCCCAGTGAGGGAGGTTATTGCGATCCGATTAGTTTTGATTCATAAGGCTAAGAACTTCATTTCTTTCAGATGTTTAGAATATGTGAAAACTTAACATATTTTAGACATCCCCACCCAAAAAACCTTGTTTTTCCCTCGATTATTATTCCTGAAAAACTTGTTATCTGAACATTGTGTTGACTTATTTTTAGTATTTTCTTTTTTCTTCTTTGCTAATTTCTATACACTCTCTTTCATTTCTGCCATTTATCTCAGCTGTCATTAGCCATTAATAGTTTCTATCCTGGACAGTGTTTCTTTTTTTATGACTTTGTTTTTCGGGTGTTTCATTCGTTCTATCATGACGTATTTCTGGATATAGTTGTTCGTATTTGTTTACCACAGTTTGTCTTTTTGATGGCTTCTTATGCTGTGACAAAACACAGCACACCATCGGACAGCAATTACAGTTCCGCTTAGAGAGATTTCGTAGCTTTATCCATTCCTCACCCCCCCCCCCCTGAACCTCTACATTCCATTCGGGGACCACGCTTATATATATATATGTGTGTGTGTGTGTGTGTGTGTGTGTGTGTGTGTGTGTATATATATATATATATATATATATATATATACATTTAAATATATATATATATATATATATATATTTTTTTTTAATAACGAAACCTATGGTGAGATCATAATTAAAAGAAACACACGTATTAACCACAGTGAAAATTATTTAATTGTAAATATTTCATCCTAAGTATCTTAGGACATCATCAATACAGTAGTTTAAACAATAATATTAATAACATACAGTTAGGACGCATGATTACAATAGAATCTCATTAAACGTGCGTAACGTGCTACAGAAGTTAAAAAAAAATATTTAACACAATTTTGTATGACAATTTTCTATACTTTAGGAACAGTAAGATCGTCGTTGCGGTTTAAGTTTGGTCTGTGTTGTAGGGCTTCGGAACTTTCTTTGTATAAACGTTCATATTTATATAAAGATCTACGTAAAAGTTTAGACTTTTCCCAATGGATCCTATAGCTTGGATTTTCAATTCCGTGTTGAGAGACCAGATTTCTGTAGTTTAAAAAGACGAATGTGGTCTTGATGTTCCGAGATGCGTTTCTGAACAGACCTACCTGTCCAAAGTAAGTTGCTCATGCAAATTGTCTTACTTTTTTTTTTTCTTTTTTACTTCTGTAACATTACGCACGTTTAATAGATTCTATTGTAATCATGCGCCCTAACTGTATGTTATTAATATTATTGTTTAAACTACTGTATTGATCATGTCCTAAGATACTTAGGATGAAATATTTACAAGTAAATAATTTTCACTGTGGTTAATATGTGTGCTTCTTTTAATCATATATATATATATATATATATATATATATATATATATATATATAAAACTGTTTTTTGTTTCATTTCTATTAAGCAATCAGACGTGGACGTTATATTTCTTTCAACGCTCTTTCTCCACTAATCTCTCTTTCTAAATGTAATGTGTTCTATAACTACCAACTTTCCCTTTCTTCTTCTTCTTCTGTCTGTCTGAGTGCAGTAAATGATGTATAGAAATCTAATCTGATTACTTCCAACAAACAGATTAAGGCGTGCCTACTATTAAAATCCTATTTTCTTCAATTCCCCAAGCTCCGCTTCTATGACATTCCAACCTGCAGAATATTGTTTATCACTTTGTTCCTCTTCTCTCTTTTCAATTTCTGAGATTGCCTACCCGCAACTATAATCGAGTTTCCAGTCCAGCTGTTTCTTCCATAATCTCTCCATCGCATTCTCTTCTTTCACTCTATTCGTTTTCACATCGTTCTGTTATCATTTTCGAAGAGTTTCTTGAAGCGTATCGTCTTCATCTTTGAAACAATTTTTTACTTGAATATTTTCAAGGTCTTCAACTGTAACCCGTTTATATTTCGATAAACTCTTCTAAGTTTATTTTCTTAGAAGAAAATAGTTAGTGTTCATCTCATTTCTTTTTCCTTTGTTGCTTCTCATCAACATTCAACTTATACATTCCTTGGTCTCTTCAATTTATTTCTTTTTAGTTTCTTTATTGATTATTCAAAATTTCTCAAATGTTGAGCTTTGAAATCTTCTTCTATTCTTCACCTGACTACTTTCTGAACGATCATTTCTTGGTAATCCTGTTTCTATCGATCTCTTCTTTTAGTTTCTGAAGCTTCAAAGCCTTTTCCCAACAGTTGAAAAAAAATTACTGAATCCATCTTCCCAAATAGCGGTTACCTTCTGACTCTTCCCTCTTACGTATTCCCGAACATTGTGAGTTCTTTCCAAAACCGCTGGGTCATTCAGACTAGAGATTTGTGCTCACACGTCACTATGAAATTGGTTCTTGCTGTCTTCATTCGCAGAAAATCCACTTATCTTTATCTTCTCTATTCTTCTAGAAGTTAGATGTTTCGCTCTTTATTTCTTACTTTGCCATGAAATATCCTTTTTTTTATTTGCTTCTTCTTATTCTTGTATTTATATTATCCCCCAAAACCTTCCTGCCTTTCATAATCTCTTCGGATCCTTCCTTAAATTCTAAATTGTTCCGCTTCCCTTTACGATTTCAACAATCCAGTCTTTCTACCTGCTTTAATAATAATTCTTTCCGTTCTTCTAACTTTAATGCCCTAACCTTTAGCCCACTCTATTATCTGTTAATCCTGTATTAGTCGTTCGTTCATAATTCTATTTTTCATTTATGCACACGTTTTTAATGTGTTTTGAAATCTAACTTTTATTTTTGCTCGCTCCCATCCGGGTATATCACAACTATTCAAAATGCGTAATTTTTAGTGTTCTCTGAACTTGATAATCCCTCTAAGAGGTGTTGTGTCACTCATTGTCTGTTTAGTGCAGCTTCGCTTGTACTGAACTGCAGACATTTAGTATCACTTTATGTTCATAAAAACTCGTACATCATCCAAAAGTTTCTATCTAAATTATAACTAGAGTTTTGGGGCACACTGACGTTAAAATATATTATCCATTAAAAGCCTTATTACAATTGTTACATAATTTGAATTCAACTCACAGAAAGTACAGAACAATTTGTATTTTTTTTTTTTATTCAGCAATGGACGATTCGCCTATTTTATTCTTGGCGACTGACACCTACTCTGAAAGCGGAAAGTACGTTGAGTGACATGCAGGTGCGAAGAATATGTTGTAACACACACACACACACACACACACTACGAATATGAATCATGAATGTAGTACTACCCACTGTCAACTTCGACATGTGTCGCCCTCTACAGTAATGTGAACGTAATGCTGATATCTATGCTGGTTAACTGTGTGTGTGTGTGTGTGTGTGTGTGCGCGCAATTAAATAATATAATTAAAAAAACAGGTAAGGAAATAGTTACATATCATTCATGAAACATATTTTGAACTATTTTTGTAGACGACAACTGAATCCAGATTAATTTTTCTTTTATTTTCCGTACATATAATTTTGTTATTACCTAATTTTGATACTAAAACGGCCCGATTTAAATTAAACTTTAACAGATAAGCTGACATATGTACCAAACACATACAACTGCGCATTTTGAGAAAAATAAATTTTCTACCAGCAAATATGAATGAAATCCTACATCGTATCCTATATTTGAATGGAACAAAAAGTGGAAAAAATCGAAAAGGCTAAGTGATTGTAAAATATGAAAATATATGGATGGAATATATTATAATGGGAAATTATATCGAATTTTATTCATTTGAGAATAGCCTTAACTAGATGCTTTTCATGACTAGGAACAGAACATAGTAAGTCGGCTCTAGCAATCAAAGGCATAATCTGAAAGAAGACGGACAGTTATGTCATGTCAATATTACGTGAAAATATACAATTACAGCTCTGCTAAGAGAGATTTCGTAGCTTAATCCATTTCTCTAAACTCCATACTTCCATATTCCATTTGGGGGCCACCTTTTTTGCTGAAAAAATAAACGAGAAAGTCGATGTATTTTTGAAGCATTGGTTTCCTTCAGCTTCAGGAAAATTAGAAGATTCTACTAAAACATGCTTTTCTTAGGAGAAAAATAATTCAATAAACGTTTCTCTCCAGTTTTCTGATCCAATTTCAACTACTCCATCTATTATAATAATAAAAAAAATTGCCAGAATTTATGAATACAATTATACATTATTTTTTATTTTGTCTTTCGTTTCTCTTTCAATTTGAAATTGAAAATATCTTAGTATTGTAATTTTCGATTTCTTAATCCCGAAACAAACCTTATTACTTTTTTGGTGTTTTTTTCGATTTCCTATAAATCATCCCCTTCCACAACAAGTCACTCATTGCTGCTGGATAAAGATAATCCCTACAAGAGATTAACTTACCTAATGATTAGAGAAGATTTCATCAATGAAAATGCGAGACGCGATCATAAAGAGGAATTGAAAATTGGACATCCCTATTGCCAGGTAGCCTACGTCGCCTATAAACTAACTCAAACAACCACAAAAGTCAATTTTTTATCCTCTGACTCAGGAACAATACGATTACAATGAACATATCCTTGGCACACATTCCAAATTGTTTACACGAAACCGCCTTAACCTTTATATATAAACAATTGTTGTTCTTTAATTTCTATTAAGCAATCGGGTGTCAAATTTCTTCCATCGTTCTTTCTCCAACTATCCTCTCTTTCTAAACGTCTTCTATAACTCCCAGCATTCCTTTTCTTCGGCTGTCTCTTCGAGTGAAGTGAATGAAGAAAGTAAATCGAATCTGATACTTCTGCCTAGACAGACTTTGGCGTTCGTTTATTACCTAAATCCTCTTTTCTTTAATCCCCGAAGATGCTTCGCTTCTATCACATTCTAACCTGCAGAATACTGTTTATGACTTCTTAGATTGCTTACAGCCAACTCTCAACTATAACTGAGTTTCGCGTCCAACTGTGTTTCTCCTTAATCTCTCCGCCACTTCTTTCGTTTTTGCTTCGTTCTGCTGTCATTTTCGAAAAGTTTCCTATTAAACTATCGCCTGCATCTTTAAAAGGGTCTTAAATTGCATTTTGATAAAATCTTCTAACATTATTTTCTTTTTTTTTTTATTTCCTTTCTCTCTTCTCTTCGATATTCAACTTTGCTATATTTCTTTGATTTGTTGAGTTTATTTTCTTGATTGACTGTTTAGTGTAGTTTCATTTGTACTAAACTGCACACATTTAGCATCACTTTATGTTCATAAAAACGTACATCATCCAAAATGTTCTATCTAAATTAAAACTGGAGTTTTGGCGCACACTAACGCTAAAATGTATCATCCAGTAAAATCCTACTTACAATAGTTGAGTAATTTGAATTCAACGCGCAAAAAAGCACCGATCAATTTGTATTTTATTATTATTCAGCAATGGACGATTCGCCTATTTTATTCTTGGCGACTGAACACCTGCACTGATAGCAGAAAGCACGTTGACTAACATGCAGGTGCGAAGAATCTGTTGAAACACATAAAAAGTGTGAATATGAATCATGCAATGCTAGTACTGCCCACTGTCAACGCCTAGAGGTGTTGTCCTCTACAGCAATGTGAATGTTAGTTACAGGACGGACTTTCATAACAGCAATAGAAGGGACAACAAAAGCAGATGGTTCTCCAGTTCGTCACTACTACACCGTCTGCTAAAAAATGGTTGATAAGTGATAATGTACAATATTTCCATCTACGCAAAGCTACATATGCATCAAGAGCGAGCAAGCGATTGAGAGAGAGAGAGAGAGAGAGAGAGGGGGGACAAACATTTCTCTATTGTTGTTTGCGTGTGCATGTGTGTGTGTGTGCGCGCGCGCGCGCGCGCACATAATGGAAAGTTAAAATTCAAACATATTTTTGCGATATTTTTTCGACTTGCATTTCTTTATATTATTCTTTATTAAATAGAAGAATTTCTAATCAATATTTTCTTGTTTTGTTTGTACAAAGGAACTGGCTTGACTTGCAACGAAACACATTGTGACGTTTCTTCTGGTTTCCTATGGTGTGTAACAGAAACTTTTATTGTGCTCATTAAGCACAATGTGAGCCATGAGCATGTTTTAAAATGGCAGAAGGATGCCATATTACTACATCTGAAGTATTTCTTAAGATATAGTAGTATGTTTCTTAAATACAAAGATTAATAGCTGCTCGCTGTACTGTAATGATCTTTTTACTATATTTCTAGACGTATGGTAGCTACGAAAATAATAAATGGGATGATATGCTTCGCCCTGTACTCATGTTCTGTGATATTTAATAAAGTATTGAGAAAGATATATTTCTTGGTATTGTTCCTAGTTTTTCTTAGGACTCGCAACTGATAGACGTACCAGACAATCTAATTTACAGTACTTAGTTTATTCTTACCAAATTTCGATACTAAAACGGCAACTTTAAATTAAATTTATAATTAACAGATAGGCTGACAAATGTCCCAAACCAACCTAAGGCAAGTACGTATTTTGGAAAAAAAAAAAAAACTCTTTCTGATAATCAGATATGAACGAAAGCCAATCTTGAACTAATATATAAGACATTAATATATTAGAGTTATGTTTACACTGTATTGTATATAGATTATCTGTAGGCGAATTTGACTGGAAAAAATATGTTTTGTAGGCTAACCGATTTAAAAATAGGAAAAGATATGGATGGAATTTATTATAATGGAATATTATTTTCCGTTTATAATAATCTGAGAATTGCATTAACTGGATTCTTTTCATCATTAGTTACAAAACAGAATCAGTCGACTCCGGCAATTAAATTTATAATATAATATATAATATGAAAGTTTTTTTTTTTATTTTTTTGTTAGATGGGTGAAGCAAGAATGATTTTCATATTCCCCGTTATCTATAAAGAAAATGTATGGATAGGGTAATATAGATCTATAGGCTCTGATCATGGCAGGAGGGTAATAGCAATAGCCAAGCCTCAGTTAAAACTTCATTGGCTACAGCATTGCCATCCATTACCCTCCTGGGTACCCATTTTAGTCGCCTCATACGACATGCATGGGCTACAGTGAGGTTATTCTTATCCCGGCCACCACACAGGATTTCAACTATTACCTATTGTGTAAATTAATTGGTGTGATTGTATATTAATATTATTTCAAAACATTTAGAAACATTTTTTAAGGATAACCAAATTCTTCTACTGGACTGGCCAATTCAAAGATCCGACCCAAAGCAGATGTAACTAACGTTCTTTGGGTGGGTGGAAATGGAATGATGTGTCAGGAATCTCTTTTGAAGTCAATCCTATATAAAGAGTGAGAATAGGTTGCTACGAAACGTTTCAGAAATACTGGAACGTTTACTATGCATGCTACATTTAGAGATACAGCCCCAAGACCGGATTACGCATTATTAAAAATTATATTTTGTTTATAATGTAATAATATTTTGGTTGATGATTAAGATAAATATGATCTAATATATACAATTATTTCCTTACAAATAATATTGGAACTTATATTATAATTTAAAATTTTGAATAAAATTTAAATTATATGAAATATTTTATGTAAACTATAAAAATATAAAAAACGCCTTTCATTATTTCATATAATGTTATTCTAAATATCCAGAGTTCTGAAGAATTTTTTTTGTTTCATCAGAAATATCTTGATGTTACGTATCTGCTCCCGATTCCTTGGAGGGTAATGGATGGCAATGCTGTACCAATGAAGTTTAACTGATGCTCGGCTGTTGCTGTTACCCACTGGGACGCAGAGTTTCGAGAGTTTTGAGTTCGCTCTCTTAAGGTTTTTCCCTTAAGTGGAGCAATTTGAGTTTCCGGGGAAAGTGTTCTCCGGCACGGCCCGCTGAGGGGCTTTGTCGGTGAATGCTTTTCTTCGGAATATGAGCGGTTCTGCTCGGTGGTGGTGGGTGGGTGGAAGGCCACCGCTGAGATTGACGGTCTTTCGCCCACGATTGAGTGGCCTAGGGATCGTCCGAATTTTTAGAGTTGGCTTTACTTACACATCGCCGATTCCTTGGAGGGTAATGGATGGCAATGGTGTAGCCAATGTCTCCTGCAGGGCCCGCCCACTGAGGAGATTTGTCGGTGAATGATTTTCTTTGGAATTTGAGCGGTTCTGCTCGGTGGTGGCGTGTGGGTGGAAAGCCATCACTGAGTGGAGCCAACGCTGAGATGGACGGTCTTTCGCCCACGATTGAGTGGCCTAGGGACTGTCCGATTTTTAGAGACGGCTTTACCTTTAAAAAGTACTTCTAAATAGGCGGACTTCAATTCTTTCTAAGTCAGGTAGTGGTGTATCGGTGATGATGAAAGTGATGCCATTCTGAGCTGCAGTGTTTACATTTCTGTTTACAAAACTGCAGGGAATATTTTACTCAGGTTAATTTAGGGTTTTCAATGAAAATTGGAATATTGAAGTATTAATTAATTTACTGGAAACAGAGTATATCATAACAATGGACATTTAGTGGATGAAATTAAATACAATTCACCATTGTACGCAAAAATACTAGCATACTAGAATTACTTGTTTTTATGTTGAGATGCTAAAAGAGTTATTCAAGACATTTTGAATTTTATTCAAATCCTCTTTTAAAATACTTTAATTGGCATCAAACTGGTTACGGATCCAATTTATAGTTTAACCTTACATGCATTATTTCAGCAACTATCGCATGAATATAACAAAGCAGAGATATTTATAAATAGATAATTTAAACAATAGCATTAAAGAATAATGCTATTGTTGATGGTTTGATCCGTCGCTTTCCTTAACACTCATCAATATTAGTAGTTCAGCGGTACACAATCGTTGTAGCCATTGTTATCACAGCCACAAAATAAATTTCTCGGGCAAACTAGTAACCGACCACTGGACATATCAGAAAGAGTGTCATCGCAGGCTTTAAGGCTTCATTATAAAGCAAATAAATCTGCTAAATATAAGAAAAAATATACTAAATGAAATTAGTGATTTTATCTTATTTATTATTTAACGTATACTTTATCAAAGAAATTAATTTATCATAGTAGAATTAAGGATATTATAGATCCACACATATTTTATAGCCAAATATGGCTAAAGTTTAGTTTCAAAATTTACCACAGAGCTTTTGGCATTGAAGTCGACTTCGTTTACACTATGTACAAATCAACTGTGCATAACTCCCTTATATTTGTTTCTTATTATATCTTACATTCAGCTTTATACATGTCCAGAATTTGTTTTAATATTTGTTCTATACTGGTGGACTTTATATGCGTTGTTATTTTATCTAGCTTAACACATATTTTGGTTCGCAATTACGCTAGAACTGAAAACCTCAAGATCCCTAGTTAAGTGCATAATTATATAACGTTTTAATTTTCAAGAGTTAAAAGAATAAATCTACAATATTTCCCATTTTGGAGAATATTATAAATTAATCTATATTTTATAGCAAAAAATAAATAAATAAAAAATAAATAAAAAATCCTAAATATTTCAAATTTTAGGAGAATAGGCCTAGAAGCAAATAAAACCTATCCAGGAAAATAAAGAGAACCAACGTCAAACGAAAAAGAATTCGGGAAAAAACATACTTAGAAATGTTATAAACAGTGATATCCGTGTATTTAATTCATTTAAGTTTAGTAGATCTCTGATCAACTTACCTGGGCCATTGTCAGCAGGCCAACTTGCAAGGAAAACAATGTCAAGGATCTACGATGTTGAAAATAAACTTGAATTGATCAGTGTCAACGCTGTTTATGTTTATATACAGTTCTTCGGAAGATGACGTGGACAATGTGAAATGTGAATTTCATCCGTAAAATAAGTTAGTGGTGTCCACTACCATGTGCGGTAACTTTTGGCGCGCATGGCTGACCTGATGGTAGATAACGAAAGCATCTATTCCTGTTTTGGCTGAAATGTAAAAAAAAAAAAAAAAAAAAAAAAAAAAAAAAAAAAAAAAAATCGTTAATTGGTTTGCATGCATTAAAATGCCATGAATTTTACATAAGGATAACTTACAGTGGATATTTCAAAGTGATGCGAGATATTCTTTGGAAATCGGAGGAAGAGGGAGGACATGTGTCTATTTCAGACCTTTCGTAATCGTAAGTCTCTAATGAATTTATCTTTTAGACTACTTCGCTGTTGTCTTCACTGCCTTGACTGGTGCATTTCAGCCAAGTACCAAGTTAGTAATCATTCGCATTAAGCGACAGAAGACATTTTTAAAGGATATTATTTATGATATTCATCTGCGGATTTGGAAGTTGCGAGCTTTATCTCCGCAACTCAATAATCTGTTAACTTTCTAAGCAACAAGAGTAATACTAAATTGGGCAAAATAGACATTTTACAATTAAATAATCAATAATCACCCGTTTAAATTTTATTGGTTGATATTAAAATCAATGACCGCATTTTCGCCTTATAAGACGCCCTTTTTTGTACCTAAAATATATCGGAAAATTAGAATGCGTCTTATAAACGGGTGCATCTTACGTTAAGTATTATACACCAATGTGTTTTTTTTTATATATGCACAGTTACGGTGCATCATCACTTGTTGGTAATGAGTGATCAGTTTGAATAGTTGCATGGTCATTAACGATCATGCATTTAAACTAGTAATCAATACATTCTTATATTTAATTTTTTTAATAACTCATGGATCGTACGAAGCACAGACATAGCTATACGATTGCATTTATGCGTAGTGTGATCGAGTATGCAAAAAAGAATAGCAACAGGGCGGCACAGCACAGCGGTACTTTGGCCTCTACTTAGAGAAAAAATCGTACGAACTTGGAGGAAACAAGAGAAATAATTAAAAAAGCAAATAGTAAAAAACGCAATCTTTGCAGAAACCTGACAAAATGGCCAAAAATTGAAAATGAATTAAATACCAGACGATTACCTAAATAAAATTATAGAACTTCACAGATTCATCAAAAATGCTCGAGAACTTTCGCAGATAGATGATATGGATGAAGCACTTCTGAAGTTTTGATGTGCTTTCGAATAAATTAATAACTTAACAACATATTAGAATAAATCATATTACTGATTAATAGATTTGTTTGTTCATTTTAATAAACGCTCTCTTGAAGTACCATTTTATATAAGTTTAAATGGCATTCAAAGGTAGTGATAACGTTATTGAAAAACTGACTGGAACAACTTTATTAATTTTACATATAAGATAAGACACTTAAATTACAATAATTAATTACGGCTTTAGTTCGTATATTCAAATATATTCAAGGATATACTTGAATATAATTCTATAAATATTATATTAATATAAAAAGTGTATTATTAATTCTTATTAATATAAAAATTAAAGATAGTTAAATCATGTAATATTATAATGTTTTATATAATAGATAATTCTATAAAATGTTAGAAATCATAAATTATTTAAATGTAATACTGAGTTTTGCATCCAGCCGTGTTTCTCCTTAATTTCTCCGCCACTTCTTTCTTTCTATCAATTTTCGCTTCGTTCTTTTATCATTTTCGAAAAATTTCCTATAAAACTATCGCATACATCTTTAAACTAATTTCTTGAGTTTAGTTTCCTTTCTTTATTGATTATTGAAAATGTCGCAAATGTTAAGTTTTGAAATCTTCTTCCACTCTTCACCTGACTACTTTCTGAACTAATGAATTCTTGAACACCCTGTTTCTATAAAACTTTCTTTTTAGTTTTTGAAGCTTCAATGACTTCTCCTTTGAGTTGAAAAATGTACTGAATCCGTCTTCCCAAATAGTTCTTTTTTTATCTCCTCTCGTCTTCTACTAGAAGTTATTTGTTTGTCTCTCCCTATTTCTTACTTTGCCATGAAACATCCTTATTGAATCTGCTTCTTATTCTACTTATATTATTTCCCAAAATCTTCCTGCCTTTTATATCTTCGGATTATTTCTTAAATTCAAAATTGTCCCACTGCCCATTACGATTTCAACAATCAAGTCTTTCCACCTGCTTTAGTTTAGAATTATAGGCTCTCCTACCTATAATGTCTGATCCTTTAACCCATTCTGTTATCTGTTAATTCTATATTAGTCTCTCGATCATAAATCTGTTTTTCATCTATGCGCATGCATTTAATCTGTTTTGATATCTAACTGTTATTTTTGTACCCTCCCATTCAGTTATATCACAGGCTATTCCAAAAGCGTAATTTTTTGATATTCTCTGAACTTGATAACCCCTCTAAGAGGTTTCGTGTCTCTGATTTTCTGTTACTTGCGATTTCTTTTATACTGAACCTCACGTATTTAATTTTTTATTTTATTATTTATTATTTTTTATTATTTAGCATTAATTTATGTTCATAAAAACACGTACATCATCCGAATTTTTCTATTTAAATTATAACTAGGGTTTCGTCACCCACTGAAGCTGAAATATATCATCCGTTAAAAACATATGTGACGTAATTTCTATTGAACGCGCAACAAGTACGAAACAATTCGAATTTTATTATTATTCAGCAATGGACGATTCGCCTATTTTATTCTTGGCGACTGACACCTGCTCCGAAAGCGGAAAGTACGTTGCTTAACATGCAGGCGCGAAGAATATGTTGAAACACACACAAACTGTGAATATGAGTTATACAATGGTAGTACTGCCCAATATCAACACCTAGAGGCAGGGCTGTCGCCAATTAGATCGCGCCCTGAGGCAGACAATTAAATATAGCTTCTGATGGATTATAAGACAAAAATATAATAAAATCTCCAATTGCCGTTTTGTTTTTATTACAAAAGAAACATTAATGCAAGATAGTTACACAATAATATTAATTAAATGTTTGCTCAACGGGGATATCGCACAATAAAACTGTTTATAAGCTCTTCTAAATTTAAATTATAAGCTATGTCTGCCTCTATCGATATAGTTGCTAGACCAACCAATATTTCTTGAGTCATTGCTGTTATCAAATAATTTTTTAATCAGTTTAAGCTTGGAGAAACTTCTTTCCGCACTTGCTACGCTAACAGGATTCGTTAGCGTAGCGACGGCGCCTAGCGCAATATGGATGAGCGAGCGCTCTTATTAAGCCGCGCCATGATGCAAGCTGCCTCTATGCTACACCCTGTCGACGATACTGCATAGCGGTGTTGCCCTCTACAGCAATGAATGCGAATGAAGGGACAACAAAATCAGATGGTTGCGCAATTCGCTACTGTTGTGCAGTTTGCTACAAAATGGTTGATAAGTGGTAATGCATATTATTTCCATCTACACAAAGCTAGATACGCATCGAGAGAGAGATTAAATGTTTTCTCTTTTTTTTTTGTGGTTTGTGTGTGTTTGCGTGTGCACAGTGGAAAGTTAGAACCGAAACACAATAAGTACGATATGTTTCCAACTTGCATTTCTTTATTTTTCTTTTTAGTAAACAGAAGAAAGATTTCTGATCAATATTTGCTTATTTTGTTTCTAGAAATGAACTGGCTTGACTTGCAGTGAAACACGTTCTGACACATCTGCTAGTTTCCTAGTGGTGGTGATAGAAATTTTTATTGTGCTCATTGCAACGACACTTCCGGTCTATTTTAAAATGACAGAAGTTATTATATTTCTTAAATATAAAGATTAACAGTTGCTCACTGTATTGTAATAATATTTTTACTACGTTTCTAGACGTATGACAGCTACAAAAAAGCTACAATACGCAATTTTCCATATGTAAAGGCATATTGAAAATGATGCTATATCAATGTTAGCTATTGAATGAAATAAACGGTGTACCAGTATATTAATATTTCTTCAAGAAATTTGCAAAAAATTTAAAAAATATTGAGAAATAATCAAAACGTTTTTTTCTCAAAAAGATTTTCTTTGAAAAATATTTATAAATTTAGAACGGATGGTGGTGGTGGTGGTGGTCCAAATGTGCCGTAAAAAATACAGGTCAAGTCCCATTATCTTAGCCACTAGTGATGAAAACAGAAACTGTGGAACTCCAAGCTCCTGCTCGTCCAGAGATTTGTGGACTGCATTCATACGCACGTCTGTCCATAATATAGTGTGAAGGAACAAAAGCCCGTAACCCACTCTTTTTAATGTGTTGTATGTCATTTAGTAAAAATACGCTTAATTAAATAAAAAAATTATATAGGTTAAATTAAATAAACAGAAATTAGTTTAAATTGCTTGGCTTTAAATGAACTAATTCATTTTTTAAAAAAAGGGTAACCAAATTTTTTCCCTGGACTGGCCAACTCAAAGATCCGACCCAAATCTGATGGGACGGATCTTTGAGTTGGGCGGAAATGGAATGATGTCACAGGAATCTCTTTTGACGTCAATCCTATATAAAGAGTGAGAATAGGTTGCAACGAAACGTTTCAGAAATACGTGGAGCATTTACTACTTATGCTATGTTTAGAGATACACCCCACGACCAGATTACGCATTGTTAAAAATTATATTTTGATTAGCAATTTAATAATATTTTGTTTGATGATTAAGATAAATGTGACTTCAATTATACATTTATATAATTTATCAAAGTAATTCGTTTTATTCTTTACAAACAATATTGTAACTTATATTATAGTTTCTAATTTTAAGTAAAATTTAAATAATCTAAAATATTTAACTTGAATTTACAAAATATAATAGACAGCTTTAATTATTTCATATAATGTTATTACAATTAACTCCATTCAATCCCATGTATGCATATATGAGGACCATCCGGACCGAAAAAGTCCTTTTCAGGACTTCCAGGGTAACAATTAGCAATGCTGAACCAAGGAAGTAAACTGAGGTTCGGCTGTTGCTGTTATCCTGGGTGTGAGTTTTTGAGTTCGCTCCCTTAGGGTTTTTGCCTTAAGGGAGCACTTGAGTCTCCGGGGAAAGTGTTCTCCGGCACGGCCCGCTGAGGGGTTCTTGTCGGTGAATTATTTTCCTCGGAATTTGAGCGGTTCTGCTCAGTGGTCGGGGAGCCCGTCACTGAATGGAACCAACGCTGAGATATGGACGGTCTTTCGCCCACTATGAAGTGGCCTAGAGATCGTCCGATTTTTTGAGATTTTACCCTTTACTTACTAATCAGGGTAACAATTAGCAATGCTGAACCGAGGAAGTAAACTGAGGTTCGGCTGTTGCTGTTATCCTGGGTGTGAGTTTTTGAGTTCGCTCCCTTAGGGTTTTTGCCTTAAGGGAGCACCTTGAGTCTCCGGGGAAGGTGTTCTCCGGCAGGGCCCGCTGAGGGGTTCTTGTCGGTGAATTCTTTTCCTCGGAATTTGAGCGGTTCTGCTCAGGAGTCGGGGAGCCCGTTGGGGTGCTTGAACGGGGCGGCCGACACTGAGTGGAACCAACGCTGAGCGGTTCTGCTTAAACGGGGAGCCCGTCGGGGTGCTTGGACGGGGCGGCCGTCAATGAGTGGAACCAACGCTGAGACATGGACGGTCTTTCGCCCACTATGGAGTGGCCTAGAGATCGTCCGATTTTTTGAGATTTTACCCTTTACTTACTAATCAGGACTTCCAGGGTAACAAATGGCAATGCTGAACCGAGGAAGTAAACTGAGGTTCGGCTGTTGCTGTTATCCTGGGTGTGAGTTTTTGAGTTCGCTCCTTTAGGGTTTTTGCCTTAAGGGAGCACCTTGAGTCTCCGGGGAAGGTGTTCTCCGGCAGGGCCCGCTGAGGGGTTCTTGTCGGTGAATTATTTTCCTCGGAATTTGAGCGGTTCTGCTCAGGAGTCGGGGAGCCCATCGGGGTGCTAGGATGGGGCGGCCGACACTGAGTGGAACCAACGCTGAGCGGTTCTGCTTAAACGGGGAGCCCGTCGGGGTGCTTGGACGGGGCGGCCGTCAATGAGTGGAACCAACGCTGAGACATGGACGGTCTTTCGCCCACTATGGAGTGGCCTAGAGATCGTCCGATTTTTTGAGATTTTACCCTTTACTTACTATCCAGGACTTCCAGGGTAACAATTAGCAATGCTGAACCAAGGAAGTAAACTGAGGTTCGGCTGTTGCTGTTATCCTGGGTGTGAGTTTTTGAGTTTGCTCCCTTGGGGTTTTTGCCTTAAGGGAGCACCTTGAGTCTCCGGGGAAGGTGTTCTCCGGCAGGGCCCGCTGAGGGGTTCTTGTCGGTGAATTATTTTCCTCGGAATTCGAGCGGTTCTGCTCAGGAGTCGGGGAGCCCGTTGGGGTGCTTGAACGGGGCGGCCGACACTGAGTGGAACCAACACTGAGCGGTTCTGCTTAAACGGGGAGCCCGTCGGGGTGCTTGGACGGGGCGGCCGTCAATGAGTGGAACCAACGCTGAGACATGGACGGTCTTTCGCCCACTATGGAGTGGCCTAGAGATCGTCCGATTTTTTGAGATTTTACCCTTTACTTACTAATCAGGACTTCCAGGGTAACAATTAGCAATGCTGAACCGAGGAAGTAAACTGAGGTTCGGCTGTTGCTGTTATCCTGGGTGTGAGTTTTTGAGTTTGCTCCCTTGGGGTTTTTGCCTTAAGGGAGCACCTTGAGTCTCCGGGGAAGGTGTTCTCCGGCAGGGCCCGCTGAGGGGTTCTTGTCGGTGAATTATTTTCCTCGGAATTTGAGCGGTTCTGCTCAGGAGTCGGGGAGCCCATCGGGGTGCTAGGATGGGGCGGCCGACACTGAGTGGAACCAACGCTGAGCGGTTCTGCTTAAACGGGGAGCCCGTCGGGGTGCTTGGACGGGGCGGCCGTCAATGAGTGGAACCAACGCTGAGACATGGACGGTCTTTCGCCCACTATGGAGTGGCCTAGAGATCGTCCGATTTTTTGAGATTTTACCCTTTACTTACTAATCAGGACTTCCAGGATAACAATTAGCAATGCTGAACTGAGGAAGTAAACTGAGGTTCGGCTGTTGCTGTTATCCTGGGTGTGAGTTTTTGAGTTTGCTTCCTTAGGGTTTTTGCCTTAAGGGAGCACCTTGAGTCTCCGGGGAAGGTGTTCTCCGGCAGGGCCCGCTGAGGGGTTCTTGTCGGTGAATTATTTTCCTCGGAATTTGAGCGGTTCTGCTCAGGAGTCGGGGAGCCCATCGGGGTGCTAGGATGGGGCGGCCGACACTGAGTGGAACCAACGCTGAGCGGTTCTGCTTAAACGGGGAGCCCGTTGGGGTGCTTGGACGGGGCGGCCGTCAATGAGTGGAACCAACGCTGAGACATGGACGGTCTTTCGCCCACTATGGAGTGGCCTAGAGATCGTCCGATTTTTTGAGATTTTACCCTTTACTTACTAATCAGGACTTCCAGGGTAACAATTAGCAATGCTGAACCGAGGAAGTAAACTGAGGTTCGGCTGTTGCTGTTATCCTGGGTGTGAGTTTTTGAGTTTGCTCCCTTAGGGTTTTTGCCTTAAGGGAGCACCTTGAGTCTCCGGGGAAGGTGTTCTCCGGCAGGGCCCGCTGAGGGGTTCTTGTCGGTGAATTATTTTCCTCAGAATTTGAGTGGTTCTGCTCAGGAGTCGGGGAGCCCATCGGGGTGCTAGGATGGGGCGGCCGACACTGAGTGGAACGAACGCTGAGCGGTTCTGCTTAAACGGGGAGCCCGTCGGGGTGCTTGGACGGGGCGGCCGTCAATGAGTGGAACCAACGCTGAGACATGGACGGTCTTTCGCCCACTATGGAGTGGCCTAGAGATCGTCCGATTTTTTGAGATTTTACCCTTTACTTACTAATCAGGACTTCCAGGGTAACAATTAGCAATGCTGAACCGAGGAAGTAAACTGAGGTTCGGCTGTTGCTGTTATCCTGGGTGTGAGTTTTTGAGTTAGCTCCATTAGGGTTTTTGCCTTAAGGGAGCACCTTGAGTCTCCGGGGAAGGTGTTCTCCATCAGGGCCCGCTGAGGGGTTCTTGTCGGTGAATTATTTTCCTCGGAATTTGAGCGGTTCTGCTCAGGAGTCGGGGAGCCCATCGGGGTGCTAGGATGGGGCGGCCGACACTGAGTGGAACCAATGCTGAGCGGTTCTGCTTAAACGGGGAGCCCGTCGGGGTGCTTGGACGGGGTGGCCGTCAATGAGTGGAACCAACGCTGAGACATGGACGGTCTTTCGCCCACTATGGAGTGGCCTAGAGATCGTCCGATTTTTTGAGATTTTACCCTTTACTTACTATCCAGGACTTCCAGGGTAACAATTAGCAATGCTGAACCAAGGAAGTAAACTGAGGTTCGGCTGTTGCTGTTATCCTGGGTGTGAGTTTTTGAGTTTGCTCCCTTGGGGTTTTTGCCTTAAGGGAGCACCTTGAGTCTCCGGGGAAGGTGTTCTCCGGCAGGGCCCACTGAGGGGTTCTTGTCGGTGAATTATTTTCCTCGGAATTTGAGCGGTTCTGCTCAGGAGTCGGGGAGCCCGTTGGGGTGCTTGAACGGGGCGGCCGACACTGAGTGGAACCAACGCTGAGCGGTTCTGCTTAAACGGGGAGCCCGTCGGGGTGCTTGGACGGGGCGGCCGTCAATGAGTGGAACCAACGCTGAGACATGGACGGTCTTTCGCCCACTATGGAGTGGCCTAGAGATCGTCCGATTTTTTGAGATTTTACCCTTTACTTACTAATCAGGACTTCCAGGGTAACAATTAGCAATGCTGAACCGAGGAAGTAAACTGAGGTTCGGCTGTTGCTGTTATCCTGGGTGTGAGTTTTTGAGTTAGCTCCCTTAGGGTTTTTGCCTTAAGGGAGCACCTTGAGTCTCCGGGGAAGGTGTTCTCCGGCAGGGCCCGCTGAGGGGTTCTTGTCGGTGAATTATTTTCCTCGGAATTTGAGCGGTTCTGCTCAGGAGTCGGGGAGCCCATCGGGGTGCTAGGATGGGGCGGCCGACACTGAGTGGAACCAACGCTGAGCGGTTCTGCTTAAACGGGGAGCCCGTCAATGAGTGGAACCAACGCTGAGACATGGACGGTCTTTCACCCACTATAGAGTGGCCTAGAGATCGTCCGATTTTTTGAGATTTTACCCTTTACTTACTAATCAGGACTTCCAGGGTAACAATTAGCAATGCTGAACCGAGGAAGTAAACTGAGGTTCGGCTGTTGCTGTTATCCTGGGTGTGAGTTTTTGAGTTCGCTCCCTTGGGGTTTTTGCCTTAAGGGAGCACCTTGAGTCTCCGGGGAAGGTGTTCTCCGGCAGGGCCCGCTGAGGGGTTCTTGTCGGTGAATTATTTTCCTCGGAATTTGAGCGGTTCTGCTCAGGAGTCGGGGAGCCCGTTGGGGTGCTTGAACGGGGCGGCCGACACTGAGTGGAACCAACGCTGAGCGGTTCTGCTTAAACGGGGAGCCCGTCGGGGTGCTTGGACGGGGCGGCCGTCAATGAGTGGAACCAACGCTGAGACATGGACGGTCTTTCGCCCACTATGGAGTGGCCTAGAGATCGTCCGATTTTTTGAGATTTTACCCTTTACTTACTAATCAGGACTTCCAGGGTAACAAATGGCAATACTGTAGCCAATGAAGTTTTAACTGAGGCTCTGCTATTGCCGTTACCCAGCCATGACTAGAGCTTTTTAGCTCAATAACACTCCATCCACACAGATTTATTTCATTCAGATGACGGGATAAAGAGTCAAGGACTCAGTCCATCGCCCAGTTCTTTTAAGAACTTTAAGATGTATGCATATATGCATATTATATGCATATTAAAACTGGTGCCAACAAATTTATTATTGTTGTGTCCCAATTTACGATTTCTACTCTAATCTTACAAATTCCTTTTATCTATATTCTTCCAACTTCTATGCCCGAGATTTTATCAAAACTTATACCAATATCTAAGTTATTGATCCCCGTAGTACCCCTAATATTTGTATTTATACTGCGCCTTTTGGGATATTTAGTTTAGGATATTACATACATAAACAAGGAGAAAGAACTCAAATATATCTGAAAGTGTAACTATTGCAGTCGTGACACTTCACTCGATTCTCAACTTAAATTTTCCGCGTGACTAAGTACAATATTTTCAAGTGGTTATCAACTGCACCATTTATGTTGTCATAAATAGGGAGAAAGTCAATCTCGAATATATCTCTTAGTATTTAAATATTATTGCAGTCGTGACTCTTAATCTCTTTCCTCATCATTAAATTTCCCGCGTGATTAGGTACGATGATTTTAAGCGGTGCATTGGATTAGCAATACCAGACAACTCTTTTATCATTGAACATAAGGTTTATTAAGTTTCTAAACATGGTACAATTCAAATACTAAACTAAAATACTTTATACATTACATTAGGCATTCAATTCTTAGGATACGTAATTACTTAATTCACACTATTCCGTTATACCGTTATTTGCACTAACACACAGACATGTCATTTAAATATCTTGTGCAATATATTAGAAATGCAAAAATACCTTAGGACTCTTAATCATCCACAAATCTTTAACACTAGTCAATCTACACATAACACATTCTATCATATACTAAAGTCCTAGTATAACTTCAACAGTTCTGTATTGGAATCACAGACAAATTTCTAGCTAACATAGGTTATGATTACAGTACCTTTTTTGAGCCTTTCGTATGGGCCTTTATCCTTTTCCTAACGAACCTCTGGTATAACTTCTCGTAACTCTGGAATACTTTAACACACATATATTTGCTCTACTATTAGCAACGAGGACATCGATCTCTTTCTGCTTTGCGTAGTTATCACTGGCGTCGAAACGAAGAAGATCCCTCCTTCTCTAGGACTCTATGGCAATTTTATATTTGCTTCCTATTCGGGAAAACGGGCATCGAAATCCCGCTCACTTTCGTTTCAGTGTTGTGAAGAGGAGATATCACCCCTGTCGCCACTCAGGAAAACCCCGTGAACTCCACCGGAACCAAAACCAAACTCCAAGGCCAAAAGCGACTATCCAAAAAAGGCCCTTTTCCAGGGGGTTACCAACCCTTTTATAGCTGCTAACCTAACGGCACCATTTCTTACTTCCTTTCTCCTCTTTCTACTTGTGTTTTAATCATCGACCAATTAAGGTGGCGTTTTTCCACCAAACGTCATTTGATCGGCAAGCTCGTTATCAATGTTTCAATCCGGGGGGATCGGCCCTAAGCGATAACTTTGCTTTTCTTGTGCTAGCCTGACTTAATCCCCTTTCAAACCTTTTCTATGAATTCTACTTAATAACTTAATCTCTCACATAACGTATTTTATGACTCACCCCTTTCTACTTATTTACTTAACTCTCTCATTTTTAATCGTATTACAATAATAATCTATACTTTCTTTTGTTAGCTACTTATTTAGTTAGAATTCCTTATTTTAAGTCATATTACAATATTAATACATTCCTTTCTTTATCAGCTACTTTAACAACAACCCTTACGTTTTATACATTTTACTGGATGCAAGAAATTTTCCATTAAATAATTCATTTTTTTATGTAGGAGTTTTAACTTATGATATTTATTCTTCATGTTACACCATGATGGCTGAGAATACTATATTCCTAAGATATCAGGTGTAACACTATGATTATAACATGTTCTAATTCTTCAATGAATACTTGAAATGGAACACAAAGTTAGACTTCAATGCATAACATATAGAAAAAAAAAGTCAATGAACAACTTCAACATGTGCACCGCGGGTAACACGTCTAGGGGTGTAATGTCTGGTGACCTCGAGGGCCATGGGATTGGACCATCTCTGCCAATCCAGCGATTCGGGAATTCTCGATTAAGACGATTGCGAATATCACGAGACCAATGAGGGGGGGGGGGCTCCGTCCTGGTGAAACATAACATTTGGTTGCATCTCTTGTAGCTGGGGAATGGCATAATTATTGCGCATATCTAAGTACACATTTCCATTCATTTCATTTTCAAGAAAGAAGAAAGGGCCAATCACTCGATCATGCATTAGTCCACACCACACATTGAGATTTGAACTAGCTCGAATGTGTTCCCTTATGGCATGTGGGTTTTCAGATCCTTACAGGTGAGAGGAGTAGTCTATTGACTACTCCACTCACGTAAAATGTTGCCTCATCAGAGAAACAAACACGCTGCAAAAAATCATTATCCTCATCAATGCGGTTCAAAATGAGGTTAGAAAATTCTTCACGCCTTGGACGATCACCTGGTTTTATCTCCTGGACAATTTGGACAAACAATTTCAAACGTTTGCATACCACTCTAACTGGAGATTTTGTTGCTGCTAGTCACAGAACAAATAGGTCTTTTTCCTGTACTGAAGCCATTTTCAAAGAAAATCAGCAGCGGCACTCCTGGTGGCAAAAGCAGTATACTGAAGATACCAGTATGGAAACTTTATGGGTGTCCAAGTTTACTTGCAACAAAATTTATTCAGTTAGTTTCATTGTTAAAATATTACAGCCAGTTGACATCAGGGTAAACATTTGCGGACACCCTGTACTTAATAATCGGAACATTTGTATTGTTCATAATTGATTTGGAAATTACTTTCAAGAAAAATAAAATATGTTACTCAAATAATAAAGGGTTACTTCTGAATATAACAGTGCAATACAAACAGGCGAACTTCAACCCTTTCTTAGTTCAATGTTTAAGTAGCGTTGTTATTCCTGATTAATAAAGACGACACTCGAGTGGAAGATGATGATACATTTTCAGCGAAAAATCAAACTGAAAGGAGTGTTGTTGTGGTTGTGTGTGAAATCCTAGGAGGTTGTTTCATGGGATTTCCCAATGACAAATGCAGGAGTGGATTATACGGCGAAGCTTTATGCCTTCATCACGTACTCGTTTTGGAACTCATGTACTCGTTTTGGCGATAAACCAAGATATAAGTTTTCGATCAATTTCGCAAAAAAACTGTCATCTATTCTCATAAAAAGTCCAACTGGGATTTGGTTGTAAGGAGGTTTCCCTCAGTAGAACATTGCTGTGCCGTTAACTCCGTTCGAATAGTAATGCCCTGTAAATAGACTCAAACTATATTTGAATGATATCTAGAAATAAGAGGCGCATATTACAGAGAATGCAAATATTTATTAATGCTATTAACTACTTAAATTAGTACACTCAGTGTAATTCTAACTTTTTCTAACCAGTATCGATGAGCAAAATTCTAATTTTGCAGTATAACCTATTTCGATTTAACCTATTTAACGATGTTAAATGGGTTAACTCGAAAGGGGGGAAATTACTATTTCGACAATTGATGGACGCAGTCAGACTACTACTGTTGCCATGGAAACAGAGCACCATATTCGGGTGTCTTAGTAAGTTATAGTTAATTCAAATACTGTTAATATTTTATTATATAGAGAGATATTAATCGATATTTGAAAGTCCGTTGATATTTCTATGCAAAACACATAATGAACTACTGGGGTTTCTCCGCTCGGGTACACTATTCGTATATAATAATAGTTAACGGCCGGACTAATACAGTTAACACTAATGTATAAGTTATTTTGAAAAATAAAAGTATTTTTTGTTATATGATCTAGTAATTAAGACTTTTTCCCCTTTAATTCGTGCTTATTTTCTTAGAAAAATAGACATTTCTTCTTACAAAGTAACGTCTTTTGATATTGCTGATTGATCTTATTTCGCTGAGGGTTGCCGATGGTTTGAAAGATTTCATAATAGACAAATTCTTTTCACTAGTCTGTTGTTCTCATGAAGTCATAAGCCAGTAAACAACTTATTTAAAGGATAAATAGGATATATCATTGGAAGAAATCTTTAGACATCTTAAGTTTCTAAAGAAAGCCTGAGCAGTATTTTAATACAAAACTTTTTTTTTTTCTTTCTTGTGTTGCGATCTTGGATTCTTTTTCTTTCGTAAACTAACACCTGCACTTGCACTGTGTAACCGTACTTGATATTCAAGCATATTACAAAAGTTTGGAAGTTGCAACTACAGAGTCCTCTGGTGTCAGTTTTAACGTAAACATCTTATCTCAGAAATTTCATTATAAGTTCCGAGAATTTGTACTGAATGTGCCCAAAAAAAGCTAAAAGAACCTTGAAAATATACTTTTTTGGAGTTAGAAAATTATATCACATCAAATTAAGGTAATGGGATAGAGTTTCGAGATATGCTGCGCAACAGAAATGAGAGAGCAACATTGAAAGGCGTGAAGAAATGTCATAGCATTCATTCTCGGCCTGCACATCGTTTCTACATTTGAAGTGTAAGACACCGGAGCTATCAGGTAAAGATACCATTACAGGGGTAGAACGGAGAGTAGATATATTCTTCATTTTTTTTTTAAACAAAACAAAACAAAATCTTGTTAATCGCTGAATATATTCTGCTTCAGAAAATTACTTCTTTGATTTAGACCGTATATGTGTGGGATTTGCCATCCATCTGCGAACTGATGCAATGATTAATATGGTAGAAGTATAATATTTAATTTTGCAGGTCTCGTCCCAAGAATGTTTGGCAATCTGTTGAATGATGTGCCGTTGATTGGAACAGAGAATAAATCAAACACTTCTGTAGCCTATAACGAAACAACGCAGTTACACAAACATTGAGAATGAATAATTTAGTTTGAGATAAGTATGAGTCGAGTTTCTACAGAAAGTGTAGAATTTATATTTAATTCTAAGAACAGACCAAGAAATAAACATATCGATGTAGTTGATTGGATTAATTAAAAACGACGTAATTGACAAATATATGTATGTTCCTGATGCTTAAAAGCTTAGCATCGAATCTGTTTAAAGATACTCTAATGAAAAGATTGAAGGAAAAAACACGCAAAACGCGATGATTTATTGTTTAGTAAAAACAAACCATAAATTTATTAGCGTATCCATTATTAAGTGGTCATAACATTTATGTACGTTGTTAGGCTAAAACATTCAACTAAAGCAAAGACATTCCAATAGTTGTAGATATCAAATTTCGCCTTCAGTGTATCTATCAATCCCTGTCATTATCAGTGCATTTCTCCCTATCTTCCTTTCCAATGCTGACGTTGTCTACTGTGTCGTCGTTGTGGTCACAGTACCCATCTTCATCACAAACCAACACGTAGCCTGTCGCGGAGTCGAAAAAAAAAAGGTGTCATTGTTGCCGCGATCTCCTAACTGCGGTATAGGAAAGAACGAAAATATAAAAACATACTTTATCTATCTAAATAACAAAAGATAACATACTCAAAAATAATCCTTGATTGGACAAGGTAAGATTTAGTCGTCTTAATTTAAACCAAAGAGTGTAATCAGATGAGGACAAAGGATATATAACCTAAACCTTACTCTACTTACGACGAAGTGTTACCAAAAATTCAGAATTTTACATAAACAGATGATCAACAAGTGTCTGTTGATCATCTGTGATCAACAGACATAATGTGTTCAGTGACCTCTCATTTATACAGTGATGCATTTTTTTTCTATGAAATTCGTAACACAGCGTTTTCGCTGCAAAGATTCGTCTCTGAACAAAGAAGAACATTACTGATCTTACTCTATCAGTAATTTCGATAATCAATTGTAGCCTAATGATAAATACCCTTCGCCACATAGCCTTCGACTTTCTGGAATCATTATTTCCAACCAAAGTGCGTCATAGGTTTGCACTTATTAAATATGCATAAAATCCTAACAAAATCAAAAATTAAAATGAATCCAAATAATCTATTACATATTTCTTACATCTCAATCATTGAGGTGGATGGTCTTGGAATTATATCCTCCGGATGCTCCGGTTTTCCTTATAAATTAATCCCGAATGCATTTTTGAAGCATAGTATTTATTTTACTACATACTTGACGGACTCTGGTCTTTTGTAGAAAGATAAAAAAAGTATTTCTTTTGACTACAAATCGTATCTTTATGTAATGAAAATTAGTACACTAGTAAAACGTTTTTGGCTAATAATTCAGTGAAATTTATTCTGAAACGTTTTTTTTTATTATGGCTGTTAGCCTTAAATATTTTTCCTGTGCAAAAGTGAGTTGATCTGATCTACATCTTAAAAATATAAAAAAAATAATAATCTTATTTCGTAGCAGGTTGTCCTACTGTTGTCGTAATGCTTACAGCACTACAACATTCTTTTCATAATAATTCCACCTTGGACTTGTGTTTTCCGTATTCTGTGACATTTGCAGTTACTACAAGAGAATGAAAGAGAACCATCGGTTTTATTCTCAGGTAGGAGGGGTGTTTGTTGCTGCTATAAAATAAAATTTTAAGATATCTGTACACCACGTGTCACAATAATGGTTTCAATTGTAATATCTACGAAAGTGCCTTATTTTCCTTTCAATGTTGAATCGATACCTGGAAATCACAGCAGCACTCCTGTCGTGCTATTATCGCAGGAGAAATTATGAATCAAAACACGTGCAATATACCGCCCCATTCCCTCATAAGGGAAGTGTTCTTTCCCCCATGAACTGTTATTCAAAATATCGGCCTTTCAGGATGTCACCAGTGAGATTCGTAAATGTCATTAAACATGAATTCGTAAACAAACTCGCTGCGTGGAAATCAGACAAGAGTGGTTAAGCGGCTGAGAGGAAAGGGAAAACCAAAGTTTATACGATTGCGAAGGCTGACGTCGCATCGCTGAACATTTATTTCTGGAAAGAAACTTGAAGTAGGAGCACCTTTTGTACCGTCGTTCGATACGGTGCTACTTTAACTGGAATACATAAAAGTAACCTTGGATAGATAAAGAAACTTTTTAGCGCACAAACATTTCAAATTCCTTTCGTTACTAGGTCTTTCCCTGAATCACTTGATTTTCTTTTTTTGACAGTTGAGAATGAGAAATGTTTCACAGCAAACTTGCACGTTTCGACATTTCAGAACCATCAAATTGATCACAAGATGGCCAAATGTGTCAGTTTTATTGTAAGAACTCACAGGAGAATGTGATAATAAAACTTCGAAAGTAAAACTCTACGGGAAAATATTCTAAGTTGTTAAAAGACTGATACCTTGCTGTTTATATATCTATTCACTATCATCTTCATTTATTCGTGTATCGCCAGGTAAATGTATATTCACGAAAATCCATGAAGATAAAGTGTACGATGAAAATGAGCCAAGTTGTTCTGATTTGTATCAAATGGTAAATGTCAAATGGCTCATGAGCCTCATCTTCAAATTGCTCATGAGCCTCATATTCTTCCTCTGCGTCCATTCGTTGGCCTATAAAGAGCAAGAGCACTGAACGCAGATGAAGGTGAATGTCTAAGTTGGTATCCCAACCACCTCAGCTGAATTTTTTCAGTTGGAAATATTTGGTGGCGTCTTCAAGAATGACAAGAACATGATCTTGCCCTGTATATTCTAGTATTAATTGAAGGCATGTTGTCTCAAAGCTATTGATGATATCAACTGGTCATTCAGTAGTGATGTTCCATGTTTAGGAAACATTATGTAAATATGGCTTGACTAATGGTATTGTACAGAAGAATTTTGGTATTTGTAGTGGTGAGCTTGGCTTTTTGTGTGAATATGAATACATAGCCAAGGGAATAGTGAAAGTATATGGTGCTAAAGAGTCTTCCTAAAAACTCGAGTAGAAATAAGAACGTTCTAAGTCATCTCTCCCTTAACCATTACTCTTGCGTGAAAATTCTGGTACTCTGCTATTGATTTGGTTATTTTCAAGGCCATGGCTTAATAACTGAGAATTTTAATATACTTTGCGTACTTAATGAATTAAACGTTTTTGAGAAATCTGTCAAGTTTATGATTAAAAGAAGGTTTTTATCTTTTGCTCCTCCTCAAAACCTAAGAATGTGTGTGAATGTGAATGTGTTCAATGAATGTGTGAATGTGTTCAACAGTGAATGTGTTCGACAGTTCTACTTTTTAACAAACCTGCCTGATGTTTGAATAGAAGAGGTGTTACGTATGTTTCACTTCGATTAATAGCATGGAAGTAATGTGATTCTTTGTAATTTTCCTGGTTGTTTCGATGATCTTTCTTTGATATTAGACCTTCTTTCCATTGTGATAGAATATTGAATGTAGCTAGAGCTGTATTATAGATAAAAGTCATTGGGCGTTACAAATATTCATCTATAACCCGTTTTCTAACCCGTTTCACCTGTTTTCTAGTACAATATAAAAGTCATATTATTATACATAACACGTGAATCGATTTAAATAGTTTTGTATGCATAAATGCATATAAACTGAAGAATTTTATTTATATCTTTTTATATCATGGGCTTTGTGTAGTTCTGTTTTGACGTTATCTATAAAACATCGTTATCTAAGATGTTATACTTTTTAAAATTTGCTAAAATTAATTTATATTTATTACATGATTTATATTATATCTGAAATTTTTATTTATTATTAAAAATAAGATAAATTACTTTTAAAATTTTGAAAATATACTAAACACCTTTAAAATTTTTCTATCTAATAATATTATAATTAAAGTGGGAGAGACTCCATGGTATCTCAAACAGAAGCCAATCCCATACCCTTGGAGGGTAATGGATGGCAATGCTGTAGCCAATGAAGTTCTAACTGAGGCTCGGCTATTGCTGTTACTCTTCTGCCATGATCAGAGCTTTAATAGCTCAATAACACCTTACTTATCCCTACACTGTCCTCTACAGATAACGGTGAAGATGAAAAGCATTCTTGCTTCGCCCCTTTAAGCCAGTCCTTATAAGGAAAAGAACTAGGTGCATTGACTTAGGTTAGGCTATTGCCGTTACCCAGCCATCAGCTATGTGCTATGTATGTTAGGTATAAAAATATATTCCATATAATTACACGGAAGCTAGGATTCCACGGGATAATTTTAGATAAATTTAGCTCATCTATTGCAGGCATGTCCTTTAGCACCTCTGCCTTCTAGAACAGACGTGGCCGACTTCATTCTATACGAGGGCCAATATATGATGAGTGGAAGTGTCACGGGCCGCACACTTTTAGACAGAACTTAACATAAATACAAATAAACCCTGCATTTTTTGAAGGCAATAGTTATATGTATTGAATTAATATATTTGTTAAATCATTTTACTACTGGGAGAACAATATAAAATACTTCATTGATTTAAATATGTTGTTAAATTAAATTTAACTACATATTTCTGGTTTTTTTTTTTACATGTAACACAACTTAATGAGAACACTTCGGGCGTTCATGTGCGGCAACAAGTTCGTCAAAGTCGATTTTTAACGACGATGACGATATTCGTAACAAATCCTGAAGGTGGTCATCAGTCAGTCGGCTTCTTTGCGACGATTTAACTCATAGTTAAGAAAGTGCATTCACATTTGGATGTGCTTCCAAACATAGATGCAATTCTCAAGCTGAAATCACTCAATGCGGGATATTTTCCCCTTGGTACCAGTTTCCAAAAGCCAATGCCTATCTCCACCCTTGACTGGAAAAAGGGGTCACTTTGAAGGTCACACAACTCCAATTGAATAGTGTCATGCTGCTCTGAAATGTCGCATTTCATTGGGTTGTTAAATGTCAGTTGTGGCCGCATGTCACCGAAGTCAGAAAATCGTTACTGAATTGCTCCAACATTTACTCTAACATTGGCACAGAAAACTTGAAGTCAATGTCATGGCTCTCCTCCATCAACTCCCTGCAGGAAGGGAAATGCACCAAGTTTCCTCTGACTAGGGTGAATTTAAAAACCTTCAGTCGACTTATGAACCCATCTAGGTGTCCAACTAAATCTGAGATTGTTGGGTTACTTCCCTGTAACTTCACGCTGAGTTCATTCATGAGGTGTCTGTGATATGCCTGTTAGAAAGGCGAGTAAGCTGTTAAGATGAGGATCGCATAGTTTTGTGATTAGTTCTTTGTCTTCTCGTGTTCCTCTAAAAACTGTTTTATTTCCTTCCTCAAAGCATAAAACCGTTTCAAACAGTTTCCTCTGCTTAGCCAACGTACTTCTGTGCACAACACTAAATTGTCATATTTTGCCTCCATTTCTGTTAGAAAAGAAAGAACCTTGTGACGTGTCAAGGCCCGATTTCCGCCCTTAATTACACACTTCGTTACAGTTTTCAGAACATCCTCTATCTCCAGAATTTTACCACAGAGAGCCTCCTGGTGTATAATGCAGTGCAATACAGGACAATTGATTCCAGCCTTCCTTAGTAAACCAACTAAGCCTGTTTGAGACCACGCATTGATTTGGCGCCATCTGTCGCAATAGCTGTGAGATTGTTGATGTCACCGGTATCATTTATAACTTCATAACTGCATCATAAATGTCTTGAGCTTTGGCTGTGTTATGCAATGACTCTAATGCCAGCAGATCTTCATTAATAAGAAAGTCTTTGGAAACAGTTCGAATGAAAATTAGAAGTTCAGCTGTATCTGTTATGGCAGTTGATTCGTCCACAGCCAATGAGAAGTAAGCTGAATCTATAATAACACTTTTTAATTTATTTACTATGCGACCACGTATTTCCTCGACTCTTTTTGTTACAGTTTGTTTTGATAGTGGGAAGCTTTCAAACTCACTGGCAATTTTATCTTCCCCAAATGCACGTACCATTTTCAGAACAGTGTTTTACAAATTCACCATCAGATAATGATTTTGTTTTGCTTTTGCTATCTCTGCGCTTACAACAAACGATGCCAAGAGTGAACTTTTTTGTATTGATGTTGGTTTAGTAAAAATAGATTTCTGAGCACTAACCTTTTTCTTCAAATTACGTACAATTTTAGTACGTACTTGTCCAATGTATTGTTCGTATTTAGCGGAAAGGTGCTGTATGTAGTGGCGTTTGAGGTTATATTCCTTGTGCACATACTTGCAAACACATAAGGCACTGTGGTTTGTTGTCGTTATTGTTTATAAACAGAAATTCATTTTCCCATTTCTCCTGAAATGACCCCTTTTCTTCACAGATCTTACGTTTCTTACTCATAGTACACAAAGGCTGAAGTAACTGACCAGAGGACACAAACTGCAACAATAACACTGTGAACCTGAATCTCTGAAACTGATCACTGTAACCAGAGCGGAGCAAGTGAATTTCAATGATACGTTACTCTGGAGCGCATAGAAATCTCCCGCTACTACAACTCGCACAGAGAAGCAGTAGATTTTATAAATTGAGTAATAATTTTAAAGCAATTTTGATTCCGTATCGAGAATATAAATTGTTTCCGTTATCAGAAATAATGAATATAATTAATATATAAATCAGAAAATCTGCGGTCGAAACTAATAGCTAAATTGATAATACAAATAATTTAATATAGTTTTTATCCTGCTGCGGGCCGTACAAAATCATGTTACGGGCCGCATGCGGCCCGCGGGACTGCTGTTGGCCACCTATATTCTAGGAGAAACAAATTAGTTAAAAGAGCCAACTAATTTATCTATTCGAAGCCGCTAGGGATGTAAACACTGATAATTTACCATGCGATCGACATTAATGCGTGTATGTATCAAACAACTCTCCAGGCAATTTGTGTGTCTAATTCACATATCTCCGGGGTATAATCATCGCTTTGGACACAACCATCAGATCTCGTCGTTACTGAAAAAGTGATACAAATAGTTTAGGAGGAAATATTTCTGCACTTAATAAAGTGATTACTTAAAGAATTCTCATTATTGAGAAATATATTAAACTCCTTTGGATTGTGCAGGTGTGTACTTATCAGCTATTATCGTTAATCATGCACTTCTATTGCATGAGTAATGTCCAATACCCGCACTATGTACAAGACATCTTAAATTAGAACCTTATTGGTCATTGCAACAGGAAACGTTGGGTTATAGTTACAGGATGCAGATAATCTGAGTGTCATTTGATAAAAAGGGGATTTTTTTTTCTTTCTGAAAAACATTGGGGTAGTATTTTATTCCTAAAATACGGTACGTATGTCGGATAATACTACATTTCAAAGTATACATTAAAGGATAGACTGATATCCTGTTTATTTTCAAAGGTTTGGCAATGTTGCCAACCGTTCTGTGGCTCCATCTTTAGACTAACTCTTCTTTACGATACTAAATTGTTAAAGGATAGCGAATAGGTTTGATAATCATTTAAGTTTTTATTTGATCAATTAAATGTAGTTAAGGGAGCATGTTGCGACACACGCACAGTTAATAACAAATAGAAATTTGTTATTAAACTGTGAATTGTAAATTCAATTATAAATTCATTTGCTTGTAAATAATTAACAATTAAAACGTATGTTAAAAGAAATTAAGTAAAGTATGGGGGTTCTGTGGGAAAAAATAGAACTTTATCTACTTTCTATTTATTTCATATGTCTTACCATAACTAATCTTTAAATTAAACTTCAATAAATTTTTTGTTTTCGTCTGGTCTGACATTTCGCCTTGATTCTCTCTCCTGTTACATATTCCGGCCGCTGTCATCACTTCCGCTTCCATTTCTTTAACCTATTTGAATTTCTTTAGTCTGCATGTAAATTGTTTTCTCTATTTCCCTCAGGCGTTGAAAACATGACACCTGATCCGCGCGCCCGTGCGTGACATTTATCTTTACAAGCAGATTCATGCATCCATTGATTTGTCTTCTTCCAGCTAAGGTGAGTGTTAGTCAATCGATCACTATCCCATCAAAATACAAAACGAAATTCATATATTACGGGAAGTTTCAGCGCAGCTGACGCCTGTGTACAGAACCAATATCCTTAAAATATTGGTATGCAGAACATTCCGCATCCTCTATTTGTTTTCGTTTTTCTTTCTGACAGTCGATGGGTGACATAACATCGCCATAAGGGCAATAAGATGAGTCCATAGTGTCTACCAGCAATGCATTAATTGGCTCTTAAAAATGTACCTCAAAACCCTAACCAAAAAGAGGCAAGAGATTGGATAAAAGAAATCAAAATAAATTACCTGTCAATTTAAAATTGCAGTCTGTCATCAATCTCAGGTATTTCCATATTAAGCGTCAAATTCTATATTTTGGCATTAATATTTCATAGAACAAAAAAAGTCATGGCTCGTCATCCCAATCGTTATTGGGATGCATTCTCGAGAATATTGCCTTTACTGTATTTTCTGAATTGTTTTTTATTTATAAAAAATTTATTTATAAAATTAAAACAGTAATAAGGGTAGCTTCAGCATCAGCTATTTCCTTTTTGCTTAGGATATATGGTTATGTATTTGAGCAACCGGATCGAACAAAAACAAAATCGAATTCTAATACTAACAAGTTTAATATTTATTCTTTTCGAACTACGTGGATTTAATTAAGTTATCAAACTAGAAGATATGAAGAGATGAAAACATGCACTTCGTGTCAGAAAAACAATCTTAAAATATCTTCCCACGAGAGAAGAGCTCTCTGTAACAGTATAACCACAAACTGGTCCAGGCAACCTGACACCTAGTCATATTAATCCTTACTTCTGGTAATAAATTAATAGCAAGCAATACGCACGGTCTCCACAAATAACAATTTGAACCACAATAGTTAGTTATATTCATCCTGCCTAATTTATGAAAATAGGCAGTATGAATACAGTCAAAATTCATTCACCTTTATTGTTGTTAAAAAGAAATTATTCCTTTTCCTTTGTAATTTATTATTTTTGTTGTTTGTAATAAACATTTTTATTTACTTCAGTTTCGGTTAGAATTTTGCGACTTATTTAACAGAATAAATCAAGTGTGGACAAGACTAGATTATTTTGTTCATAAATAGTCTACAGTAGTTTGGAGTGGGCGTAGATCCCTTCTTATTTCTGTCGCCGACAAATTAGGCTCAACTCGAAAAACCTGCATCACTTTATTGATGCAGGTTTTTCTGTCCTCACAATGTGACTCCACATTTCAGGATAAAAATGACTTTTTTTTGCGCAATTAGTTAACAAATGCTTCACCATGTGTCACTGCAAAAGCACATAACTGTTTTCCCATAGAATAAATACGATTTCTAAAAGCAGTAAGGAGTCATAAATCGCTGTTTTTATTGTTCATCAAACTGCTTTGTTCCATGCAAAGAAACGATTTTGCTTCAGAAACTGCTGCCTATTTGCAGTAGCAGCTAACTTACGGTGACCGTGAACGCTAGTTGACGTGCGATGCTGCGATCGGAAGTATAAATATGGCACAAACGATACGACTACTTGGTAGTGTTAGCCTCACAATTTTCCTAAAATGGACTAAAAAGAAAAACATAGCTATATTGAAATGACGTCATCAAAACGAAAAACACTTTTTAGTAATAACCTTCAGAAACATTTTCAAGGTCATCTGACATTTGAAGTGTAGGTGCTGTTGGCGACATTGCAGCTAAACACTCAGAGCTTTCCCGCATCATACGCTAATAGCGTCTGATCCTTCGCACCATCTACCGTTCTCAATGCACCATTTACTTTCTGGTCCCACGGGAAAAGACATCGCAAGCGTTCATAACACTTGCCAGCAAATCAGTTTATCCTCTGCTGTGTCCGTTAATTTGTCAGTCTGTGGGCAACGGTATTGGCAAAAAAAAAAAAAAAGAGTACGAAGTGGTACAGAAAGCAAATTGAACGTGAGAATTGCCTCACTAACAAAAGGCACTTTCAGTGAGATAATAAAGTTATTTTCTCTTTTAAACACATGTGGCCTCAAAGTAAACTTTTTCTTATGACAATAAAAAGTCATCTCATGTTCGACGTCGTAAAAATAACGAGTTGGAGTAATCTCGTTATCTCGGATTGTCTGTGGGAGTGTACACTAAGAACGAATTTTCGTTGAGAGAGAGCTAAGCCTCACTAGTTCGCTAAAACTATTTAGAGTCAGAATAGAGTTTATAACAGTGGTTCTCAACTATTGTGAGACCGGCCTGGTAAATTCTTTTTTATAAGACGAGGGCCCGGTCCCAGAATTTACTTATAAATACCTATCCATTTTTTTTAAAGTTCATACATTAAACTAACATAAGTATTAATAATTAATTATGACATAATCATAAAGAATATTAGTACACTTATGTATACGGTGTGGCATGTTGACAAATATAAAATTACATTTAAATCAGTTATCAATCACTGGACTAATGAAATCTTGTAGCATATTGCAGTTTCCTCAGGCCAACATCATTAAATTAATTTGTGCTAATTTTCATTGACATATCCCATTCTGATCACCAAAAATGTATAATATTATTCACTGTAAAATTGATTTTAATGATGTTGGTTTGAAAAAAAAAGGTAATGAGAAAAATATTTATGCATTGTAACTCACCATAGAAGTCAGCTGAGCAGGAGACGCAGCAGAAGGATGTCAACTTGTCGGCCAAACACTTATCACACACACACACGCGCGCGCGCGCGCGCGCGCCAAATATTTATATATGCAAAGTATGTAATTTAATAAATAAAAATGCACGAATCTCGCAATTCTAAACACTAATTCCAACACTAATTAATATTTTGAATTTAAAAACGCAGCATTTTAACACAGCAATTATAAGTTATTGAAAAAGTTAGTAAACTTAGTTTGTTTTATTACAACTGAGTTCCTTGAAGGCTTTATTTAGGCTAGTGAGACTTTTGTTGCTGTTTCCTGTCCGTTAGCTTATTAATTGTGGGATGAATTGAAGTGATAATCAAACGAGAGAGTGTGAAAGTTGCAGGCGGTTCCTCTGTTTCGTCATGGCAGAAAAGGCAGTTTCACAAAGATATGTGGTGGAAAAGCAAAGAAGAAATCTCATTGCTATTCATGTAAATTTGGATATTCATTTTTCATTCTTATCCAGAATTTCGAATTACTCACAGAATTAAAAGTACTTTGCAGTCCTTTGTCCGATGATAATTCAATAAGTTGAAGAGTTTCTTCATGGGAAAGGCTGTCTCTTTGTGTTCAAAAGGGGTTCACAATCCACATATTTTGCCTCCGGGGATCCTCACGTTCGGGATACAACTTTTCAAACGACAACATCTCGAGTGGGCTGCAATAATATCTGAAACTGACTTCTGCGAATAGAAAGCTTTCATAATATAATCTGAGTTCGACTAAAACATTTCATTATTTCTTCTTGCAATCATATTAATCCAGAGTTTGAGTTTCGTTTTGAATAATTCATCTTGTTCCAGGTATTAAATATTGTTGTATGTGGACCTTGAAGTTTTAAATTCAACTCGTTTATGTAAGAAAATATGTCGCTGAGATATGCCAGCCTGGCTGCCCATTTCGTATCCTGGAAATAATGGGACGGGTCACTTTTCTTATCAATCAGAAACAGCTCAACTTCCATTCGGAGTTCATATAACTTCTTGAGAACTTTACTGCGGAACAGCCAACGAACTTCCAAATGGAAAAGAAGATTTTGATGATCAGAGCCCATTTCATCGCACAATGCTTTTAACAGTCTTGAATTTAAAGCAATGTTTTTATATAATTAATAATTTTAACAGATTGAGACAGGACTTCGTTAATCTCAATTGCCATTTTTTGGAGGCCACGTTTTGCCTATGAAGGTAGCAATGCATTAGCATTGACAATAAGCTATCGCCCGCCATATCCTTAATTTTAGTGACTAAACTTGAACTTCTATCCGTAAGACAGGCAGCTCCGTCAGTACAAACTCCAACATCATTTTTCCATTCGAGACCACTCTCTTCAATGAAACCATTTAAAACTTTGAAAATTGCACTGCTGGTAGTGTACGTAAGTAATTCAGAAACACTTAAAAGTCTTCCTTCATGTCATTTTAATCATGGTTAATATATCGTACATACGTAAGTAAAATGCTGTTGTTCTGAATTTCTGCAGATTCATCAAGTTGTAATGCAAAAAATTTCGATTTTTTTAATTTTTTCAACGAGTTACGTTTCTGTATCTTCTACCATATCAGATATCCGCCTTTCAATTGTATCATTCCACAATGGGATGTCATTCGTTTTACTTGTCACAGGCTGGTTTAATACTCTATTACAAGCAACAATCAATGGTTTAATGAGTTATTCGGCAATGGAATACCGTTTTAGTATTCCATTGCCGAATCAATGGGTTTGTTGACTAGATCGGAATGTTTCGTGTTGAGATGTCGAATAACTCGCAATGGCTTCATACCTTCATTTCCCGGAACAGTAGCACAAATGACACGTTGAGGTCGTGGCAATCGGTCAGTGTCAGGGCATTGTATGAAATCAAATTTTATATAGCTGTCCATGTACTTACGAGTGAATTGAATTCAGACTTTTTCTCCTGTGTGCTGGTAGTTTTCCCCTCCTTTTGTACATCCTGGAGATCGCTTTGTAGGCTGGAGGTGGATGAATCACTATCTGTTGCGTCAAAAACACCTTCAATACCAGATTTCTTAACACCAAAATTAAACAAAGTCCCTTGTCTCTTATTCATATTAAAATTTAAATCTGTAGGCCTATTACTTTTAAAAAATAACGGCACTCCGGTTTTAGAAACAAGCACTTACACACTGCAATACGAACTTGTCAAGAAACAGTATTATATTATTAGATTAGAGAACGGATACAGACTACCTTGATCTTCAATTTCAGTGGAAAAATTTTCTTTATACTTCCTTGCTGATTGGTCACTAACATTTGCAACACAGATATTATTTCGTTCAGGTTTGAGAACAGAGGATACGCCGTCTATTGTTATAATCGGCTTGCAGGCAATTTTGACGACCTGTCATAAACATCGGTATTCCTTTTCCCGAATGTTGAAAGATTTCGATGTGTGAAAATTAACGATAATTCACGAATACGTCAATGTTTAAAAATACGCGACTTGGTCACTGACATTTGCTACACAGATTTATTTAGGCGTTCTGGGTCTGAGCTTATCGACATATTCACGAATATTATTCTCCTCAGAATATTTCCACTATAAAATATTTATTCATAAAAAATGCTTAGAAAACTAAAATGACAAATTCCAGGAGAACTTTTCGCTGCCTGATATAATTGATGCCAGAGCACGGCGGTTGAGAAACACTGGTTCATAGTGACGCATCTTGGGGCAGTTTATTTTTCCACTGTTTCTCTTCACGCTTTTCGGATGTGATTTAGAGTGTCGTTCTAAATAGGCAGTGTCAGAGCTTGATGTCACCTCAATAAGCGATGTCAGAATTTGGAGTCACTTGAATAATCTGTGTCAAAGTTTGTTTCCGCGGCAACAGGAAGTGTCCACATCTAAAGAATTGGTCATATGTTAACGTAGGTCACAAGTTTCATTTACGATGCATACGACTGTTCAAAGTTTGAGATATCTGTTCTACTTTATTAATTAATAGCATACTTTAATAGAAATTAATCGCTATGTTATAACTTAGAACGTTCTCCGGTTTCGATTTCTGCCATCGCACAAGTAATTGAACCCTCCTGATCAATTCCACGGTGGCTGATTGCTCCGTTAAGTGCACGCACTCTTGAAAGGGATATTTTCATTTTCATAAGCGCGATTCCTTGAGTTGTGTCACAATGCTGCGTACATCGATTACATTTTCAGAACACCGAAATTAAATATCCGTCGTGCCCTTGTCGTTCTTCTGCTTCCGTAACACGATAATCAAATTAAAACCAATCCGCTCCTATCCAAGATCGCCTGTCTCTTCTAGTCTTTAACACACTCCGTTTTCCCTTTTGCCATTTAATAGTTCCCAAAGCTCTCCTATTTATTGACATTTCTAATTAATTCGTAATTGGATCGTTTCTTGCTTCCTTCGGAAGTCGTCTGTCTCTCTCCCCTCTCTCTGTGGCCTCTACGGAAACAGATTTCCGAGCCATAGGAAGGGCGAATAAGCAAACGAAATTGCCGTAATTGATCTTCAAATGCGCATCCCAATAATTGGCCTATTACTTTCCGCTACTGCACGTGTTTGTTAGCATGATGTCAACTGCGTCAAGTAGTTGCGAGCGGAAAAAGGCTACAGTGTAGTTGGGAGATAAACCATTGGATGTGCATATTTTCAATGTTTCGGGCATATCTTTGATGTTCTGTGTAACAGATAGCTGTCATTTACATCTTGTCTAGCTAATGATAATAGAATAATCACTAACAACACACGTAATAACCACTATTTAATTCGTAAATATTTCATCCCAAGTATCTTGAGACATCATCAGTACACTAGTTCAAACAATATTAGGAATAACATACAGTTAGGGCGCATGATTACAATGGAATCTCAATATGCGTGCAGTAACGTGTTATAGAAGTAAATTAAATATAACTGAAAAAATATATATATAAAGATTATTTTACACAATTTTATATGACAATTTCCTATACTTTAGGAATAGTAAGAACATCGTTGCGGTTTAAATTTGGTCTGTGTAGTAGGACTTCAGCGCTTTCTTTATATAAACGTCCATATTTATATAAAGATCTGTGTAAACGTTTCGACTTCTCCCAATGGATCCTATGGCTTGGATTTTCAATTCCGTGTTGAGAGAGGCCAGAGTTCTGCGGTTTGAAAAGATGAATGTGGTCTTGATGTTCCGAGATGCGTTTCTGAACAGACCTACCTGTCTGACCAAAGTAAGACAATTTGCAGGAGCATGGGATCTCATAAACGCCAGTTAACATCAGAGGTGAGAGTTTGTCCTTAAGAGAAGTTAACAAGTTATAGATTTGGTTGATAGGTTTCTAAGTAGTGGCAAAATTGTATTTCTTCATAATTTTTGAAAGACGTTCGGAGATGCCTTTGACGTAAGGTATGGGAATCCTATGCATTTCTTCCTGTCTGGGTTGATGTGTGGGAAGGTGACTGATGATTTTTTGAGTTGTTTTAAGATTATATCCATTTAGTATAGTTACATTGTTGATTATTTCTAGTTCTTGGTATAGAGAATCTTCAGAAGAACAGAATTTGTGTGCTCTGGAAACTAATGATTTAATGATGCCAAATTTCTGAGATGAATGATGAGCGGAAGAATTGTGAATGTAACGACCTGAAAATGTAGGCTTGGGATAGACAGACGTGGCGATGGAACCGTCTTCTTTTCTTTGAATGTGTAAATCCAGAAAGGAGATACCCTGTGGAGATTCGTTTTCTAGTGTAAAGTTGATGCGAGGATGAAGAAGGTTTATTTTATCTAGAAACAGTTGTAATTCCTGTTCAGGATGATCCCAGACTGCAAATACGTCGTCGACATATCTTAACCAAATTTTTGATTTGGGTTCAAAAGTGAATATTTTTTCTTCAAGGTGTTCTAGAAACAGGTTTGCTAAGTTTGGTGATAAAGGAGATCCCATTGCTGTTCCTTCTTCTTGTTTGTAAGTTTGACCTTTCTAGATGAAGTAACCTGATGCAATAACAAACTTGAACAATTCAACTATATCAGAAGGACATTTTTTGAGTTAATAATTATACTGTTTCTTTGTGGGGAATGTTCGTGAAGAGGGAGAAAATGTCGAAGCTAATTAATAAATCAGTTTTTAACAGTTGAATGTCTTTTAGTTTTGCATGAAACTCTGTGGAATGTTTTATTGAAGAGGTTGAGTGGCCTATATGAGGACGGAGAACGTTAGATAAAAATCTTGATAACTTGTAAGTTGGACTGCTAATTAGAATCTACAACGGGTCTGAGAGGAACATTAAGTTTATGAAGCTTAGGTAAGCCATCAATTCTGGGAGGTCTAGTGTTTTGAGTTTTTAATTGTTTCTTCATCTAAGGAGGAGATTTCATCAAGCAACTTGTTTAATTTCCTGAGTTGACGTTTTGTAGGATCATAATCCAGTTTGGCGTAAGTATTCCGATCTCGGAGTAATAAATTCATTTTTCGGTCATATGAATTGGTATCAAGAACCACAGTGGTATTCCCTTTGTCAACTCTGGTAATGATTATATTTTTATTCCGATTTAAGAATGTAAGAGCTTTCAATTCTGATGGTGGGACATTTAAGTTCGAAGGTTTGGCATCGTACATTACTTTTGCTACCTCGAAACGAAGTCTGTTGGCTTCAGTACTGGAAAGATGGCAGATGTTTCTCTCTATGTTAGTACGAAATCTAGATATGGGAAACATTTGGGTGAAATCGCAAATTTATGACCTCTTGCTAGAACATTTAATTCATCTATTGTTAGTGGACAGTTAGATAAATTGACTACCCATTTTTCCGTTGGTAATTTGTTAGTGATCTTTTTTTGATCGAATCAGCACATTAAGGTATTTATTATGAAGATTATTATTGCTTTTATCAAAAGCTTTTTTCCCCGAATTCTTTGAGACAATAATAATCAATTGTAGCAGATCGTAATTTAACGTATTTGATAAGTCTGTTTCTAGTTACGTAATTTTGAAATTATTTGTTGCCAGTTCATGTTTAGAAATTCGTAACTGATTGAAAAAAAAGGAAAGATAATCGAATAAGATGAACAAAAACTCTCAAATACAAATGAAATCTAAAACATGCAGTAGATGAAGAACAAATTCTCAAGTGAAGAATAGCATTTAATACAGAAGACACGAAAATGAAATTTAAGGCGAATAAATCTAAACTAGCCAGAGATGAAACCCATAATTGCAATTCACATATAAATGGCAAATTGCTATTCCAAGAAAATACCCTGTAATTTACTCCGTCTGCCTATTTATAAGCGAACTGTGGAGATTTTATTCATGCGTGTTGTTAGAAGAGGTCCTAATTATACGCTTTGTAATTATATCTTGTCATAATCGATGCATGAAAGCCATCGCAGGTTGTAATGATTTGGTGCCAACAGTGAAGATGATATTGATGAAATAATGTTTGAATACTTAGAATAATCAGTCAAGATGAGTCACTGGATTCTAATGAACGGTTTTGGCTTTATTCGAGGACATTCGTCTTCTAAATCCTGCTACTGAAATATCGGCAATGTCAGCAGCATAAAAATGAGAAGCAACAATGTGACAAACGTCATTACTTTGTTAGAATTGATTTTGATCGAAATTAGCTCGTTATTATTACGAATACTTCTGCTACGAACATTTCTCAAGGGAACAAAATTAAAAATAACATTTTTCGGAAGAGAACGTAAAACTTCCCTATTTCATATCAATGTGTCCTCACTACGTTGAAATTGCAGTGCAACCATTCGTTTGATTTGGTTGATCTAAAAACTTAAAGTTAAAAATAAAAAAATAAAATAAATAATTAACTAACGCCTTTTATTCCCTAATAGGGAGTAGGCGAGGCTTTTATATCCTATCTAGCTTTTGGAGACTGAGTGGGCAGTTCAATCTCCACCGACAGCCAATCAGAGATAGCTGGCCCATGTCTATCACTAATTATAGCAGCCACCGATGAAGAGACTGGCAAACAAGTGCTGCCATCTTTTGGTACCTAACCCTAACAAGATATCTCACTGTCTGAAATAATGTGGTTACTACGGTCGATTTTCTTGAGTTTTAAGGGATGAAAAACCCGAGTTTCCGGGAGGAAAAACTCACTTGAAAATTACAGCTATAAATGGACAAAAGTTAGATTTAAATTTTTTTTATTTTTTTTATTTTTGAAACTCTTTCGATAATAAGTTCTTAATTCAATATGATCAATTAATGGTAGATCTACAATGTGCATTTGCTGTTTAAAATGCCGAATTTAAAATGCCGAATTCCAAATTTGTAAGAATTTTCTAGATTGTTAAAAGGAAGACTGAAGTTTTCAGTCGCAGAGTGCTGGTATTGATTGTTCCCCAAAGTTTCCTCCAGAAAATCATATCAAAGTTCATATGTAATTGCAAACAACTTTACGAATGATTGAAAAAAAGCTATACAATTGGATGCTTTCAGAAATATCACTTGCTTTCGAAGTATCGTTAAAGATATTAGTAGAGTGCAATTATTGAGGATGACAATTTTACACACGTCATTGTTTGAAATCTTTTCCCTTATGGGAACATCGAGAGAGAGAGAGAGAGAGATAGAGAGAGAGAGAGAGAGAGAGAGAATTTAGGGAATGCACCAAGTTCAATTTGCCACTGCAAAGAATTATTACTAGAGTTAACATGTCTGCTCATGAATCACCGTTATCACCGTTGGATGTTTGTAAAACTGAACTAAGTACGCCTCGCTGAGCAATTAACAAACCGATTCACAAAGGAACTACAGGAAGATTTAATCGTACTAGTATAATTTTATATGCACCTAACTATGTCATGAATTCTCATAATATTCACCAAGTTTATGTAACTGATCATTAACGCGAACAGTTATGTGCAAACTTGTAAATTATCCTGAAAACTACGAAGGCGTTTCTAAGATCCGTTAAAGTGTAGAACAAACGAGCTATTTGGCTGAGTACAGCATATTAAAAGGACGTTTCTTCTTCAACAGCATAACACCAAGAAATTGGGATTTTGACAAACCAATCTACAATCACAAGCTGAAAGAATGGATTTAGAGTAACAAAATCTGCAACTAAGAAATTTTGACCATTGCAAGTTGAAGCTAAGAAATTTTGATCAGCGCAATCTGCACCCATCTGAAGCTGAAACAATGAAATTTTTTCTAGCGCAATCTGCAGCCACTGAAGCTGAAACAATGAAATTTTGTTTAGCGCAATCAGCAACAATGAAATTTTGATCAGCGCAATCTGCAACCATCTGAAGCTGAAACAATGAAATTTTTTCTAGCGCAATCTGCAACAATAAAAGTTTGACCAGAACAATCTGCAACTATGAAATCTAACCATTGCAATTTGCAACCAAGACATTTTGAACAACTCGACTGTAGCTGTTTCAAGTTGAAACGAAATTTTGACAAACGTAATCTGCAACTATGACATTTTTAGACCAAAAATTAAAATTATGAGTAGGTACATATGCAACCTCTCTTCTCCTTAAAACTGGGGAAAGAATTTAAATTTTAATAAATTGTCAGCCGAATGACTACGGTCTTATAAAAAACGACTAGATGTTTGATTCGATAAAAAAATTAACTCTTTAGCATCAGCATCTAAGCCACAACTTAATAATAACGAAACAGCAGACGATTAATAAAAGATGTACAACAAGAATATGAATGTTGACAGCAGATAGCACTCAAATTCCCTATGGGGCCAATTACATCAACGAACTGAATACACTCGAATTACTACATTACTTTCTCTTGTCACCGGCTTGTATTTCCGAAAAGTTGAATAAAGAATTAAAAGACACATGGTGAGCATTTGCCCATCAGTCTTAGAGAGCTTCATTAAACCTTAATGAAAAAAAAAAGACAAATAGCCCTATAATGTCTACAAGACTATTGTAAAGAATGTTTCACGACGCACGCCATATTTATGCTTTCTTTATGTTGCTTCAGTTTGAGTCTTACACTCAAACTGAAGGATCCAAACTTTTGCAGTTTTATTTTTTAAGATGTGTCCCTCAGTGTTATTAAAGTACTTACACCATTAAGTATCATTATCGAAGTACACTTCAGCACCCAGATAATAAAAAGTCTTCGTTTCCACAATATCCCCCCCTGATAAGAAATTATCTGCGGGTGGCTGTGCAAGAAGTCCTCAATAAACCACTTTGTCCATGGCCGCAATGTCAAGAAGGGTAAATACGAGTGGCTTCCGCTATAAATGTCAGACGGTAAGGACAGAACGGTGTCATTAGAGTTTGCCTACTATCAATCTTATCCCGCTAAGTTTGCCCAAGTGAGGAGAAAATGTTCCAGCTAGCTGATAACTCAATTAATCTGAGGAGTGAATGCAAAGCTGATTTGTTTATGATGAGGGAAAAAAAAGAGAAAAACCTGCTGAACGTAAACCCAGAATAGTTTTTATTCTGTTCTCGACGAGAGATAAAGGTCTTGTCAAGGTCATTGTTAGCTTTTGAAGATATCAGAAGACAATGACAGTCAACGGGTGGCATACGTCTGCTTTTAGAATATGAAGGACGACAGAGTTAAGTAGTAAACAGGAACGTAAGATCGGGTTAACAAAATGACCACGTGAGTTGCGAGAGAGAAAGAAAGGGAAGATCATTGAATGGTAAATGTTTTTTTTTTAATTGAAACTGAATTTATAAGGCCTGTGTGGTTCAGTGGAAGTGGCGCTTGCATCCTCTGTGCTAGGACGCACGAAGCTGGGACGAATTCTCCATGCTTGCTATGCTTGCTGCGCAAGCTGATTACGTGAGAAAGAAGTAATATTTATTTGTTAATACATGCACACATTTATAAGCATTCCAGTTAGGCTTCTTTTATTTTTGTAGACCGAAGACGTCTTAAACTTGCGCGGCAATAATTGAGCTTTGCGTTGTGTATCGAAGGCCGATGCTTGTTCGTCTAGTCAAAGCTACCTTGGCTTGCTCGGTTGTGGGAGCTTCCAGGTCCTCGCTGCAGCACTGTGATTTCATGCGCGCGCATAGCCATTTCCGCTCCCTTGGCGTGGTCTTAAACACAGGCCATACGTGAAAGTAACTCTAGCCCAGGGATGCTCAAATTTGTTAAGGCCGAGGTCCGCATAGCTCCACTATTACTGATGGATGGGCCGCCAAAAAAAACTTGAAATTATCTACCATATATTGTTTATTTTATTTAGACCTATCATGGTTGTTACAAAAAAAGTAATAAAAAGTAAGTGAATTTAATTTGATGCGTGACATTGCATTGATTTGACAATTGTTTTGATATTTGGTTCGAGTTTTGTAGTAGCCAACCGCAAAATTGATTCTAAATTTTCATCAGTCAAGCGGTTCCTATTTTTCGATTTGTCAATATTCATGACTGAAAAAGTTTGTTCACAAATATATGTTGAGCCAAAGAGGCTTTCACATTTTAATGCATTATCTAGCACCATTTATAATTGTTTTTATCGACACAACAATAGAAGTTTAATAAATGGCCTTTGTTAAATTTATTTCGCAGGCTCTCATCGTTTTGAATGTCGATGAGTTCAAGCTGTGCTGATTCGGGTGCATTTTCGGGCAAAATGGCAAAAGGATTGCTAAATAAATCTAGCAACGGTTTCACTGTTTTAAAATCAGAAAACTGATCCTCTAAGGCTGACATCGTTTCAACATACACAGTTTTGAAGTTGACATTGAACTTTTCAGAAACTTTCTTATAATTAGTAAAATGGATGTAATTCCCTGACTTCAGTTGGATTTGAAATAGATTTAACTTGCACGGAAAAGACAAAATGTGGCCGTAAAGTTGAGTAACCAATTGATCTTTGCCCTGAAGTCGCGTATTTAAGTATTTAAATGATTAGTAATGTCAACCAGAAAGGCTAAGTCACATAACATTTTTTATGTCAGGGACGTGTTTTTTTTTTTTTCAGTCATGAAGATTTCAATTATTTAAATTAAATTTAGGAACCGCTCTAATGTTTGTCCACGACTTAGCCACCTCACTTCTGTGTAAAAAATTAAGTCATCATATTCACTTTCAATGTCTTCAAGAAACGTTTTAAATTGTCGGTGATTAAGGCCACGGGATTTTATAAAATTAATCGTTGAAACCACAACTTTCATGGCATGTTCAAATCCAATTTCTTAGGGCACAAGCTCTCTTGGTGGATTATACAGTGGAATTGTATCAACTCATCGTCTTGCCGTCCTAAATGCTGTTTCAATAATGTTACCAATCCAGAATTAACTCTTATCATGGAAGAATGTCAGTCGTGATACCTGATAATTTTGTCACATCTAAATCAATTTTGGAACACTGTTCCAAAAGCCCAGTGAACATGGCATTACCTTTCGTTTGATCTGACAATGAACTCATTCCAATCAGCTCCTCACTTACCTCAAACTCTTGCGTTATTCCACGTGCAAATATTAACAATTGGGCTGTGGAAGTAATGTCAGTTGACTCATCAATAGCTAATGAAAAATAGGCAAATTTCTTTGAATAAGATGTTAATTGGTCCTTTACATTTTCCGACATTGCAGTAATTCTTCTTTGCACAGTCATCCTGTTTAACTGAATTTTCTCAACATTTTTGGCTGATTCAGGACAAATTTTTTAGCAGCCATCTCAAGGCAATCCTTAACGAAATCTCCGTCTGTAAATGGTCTGCACCTTTTTGCTATAAGGCGAGATATTTCAAAACTTATTTCTGTTGCGATTTCCGAATCTTGAATAGGTTTTGTAAACATCACTTGCTGATTGACGGGAATTGACCTCAATTCCCGTTTCAAAAATGAAATCTTTTGTTTACGTAGTTCTTCGGGTAGATTTGAAACTGTAGAATGCCGACTTTTATTAATTGATTATATTAAGAATTAATTGTAGCAACCGCACCTACGAAAACAAAATACTCATATGACAAATAGACGAATTATAAAACTTGTTAACATTATTACTAACCGATTATCGTAAGTAGACAGGCAATCGTGACGTCACAGCTACTTTGCTTTGCGCATGTACCATTTTTAAAAATTACCTATCGTGTAACTTGCTAAAGTTAAAATAATACACGGTGAGGCGGGTCGCCAGCAACTCAACGGAGGGCCGCATGCGGCCCGCGGGCCGTGCATCCCTACTCTAGCCAGTGAGTTTCTGCCAGACTTTATAAGTGTGCGTGTTGCTTGGGAAAATTAAGTTACAACCAACTTTTTATGACGATGTTATTAACCAGTTCATAAAAAAGAACCGTAGGGTAGAATTTGTATTCAAGTAGCTAAATTGAAAAAGATAGAATATCATTTGTAAAATAAATGTTGTATTTGTATGATTAAATGTACATAAACTTCTAAATACAGTACATAGTTTTAAATGGTCAGTAATTCATTATTCCGCTAATCAGACTTCAATCACACCTCTCACTCCCTGAATGATAACAAGAGCAAGCGTCAATTTCAAGACCAGTATTCACCCCTGGCACGAAGACAGACTAGTCGAGTCTAGTCGCCGATTGAAGGAACTTTTTCTAAGCCTTTCTTGTACCGGTTCTCGAATTAGTCGATCTCTGGCACTTTTTCATTGCAAGAATGGTGATATACGATTTTCAATATAAAGGGCTAATTAATGTTTGTGTACTTGAGAGGAATAATTGAATGTCTAGTGATACAGCAGAGGGCGACACAGCAAACAGTTTTAACAGACAAACGTTCCTTGAGTCTAGGGTGTGATTCAAACTCACACCTTTCTCTGGAATGAATTTTGGATGAATCACAGATCAAGAAATAAAAAAATTAACACCGCCCCACACACATACATCAGTTTATTTTTTCCTTCATCTTCTTTCACGTATCTAATCCATATGGCCTATTTCGATCTCGGCAGCCTTTTATCATTCCGTGTCTGTTTCTTTGACCCTTTGGTTTGTAATTCATCATCTTGCTGAGTGTTCTTTCATATCTCATTCGTTCTACGTGTTCTGTACTGCTTCCGTTATTGAGGTTTGGTTTAGTTCTATCCGTATGTCTTCAGTTTTTTTTTTTTAATTTATTTATCTTTTATTTTAAGATAACGAAAATTCAATTCCGAATAAGTGCGCACGATGACAAATGTATCTAACAGTATATAATCAGTTTAAAGGAAGTGGCAAAGTTGGAAAAATTCTTGCCTGCGAGACCTTCAACAAATCCCCCATGTGTGTGTGTGTGTGTGTGTGTGTGTGAGCGTATGATTTTTGCGATGCGTGAAGTTAACTCGTGGACAGTTTGGAATTCGCAGTTCCTATGTTCACAAACATCGCATTTCTTTCAAGATAAAACAATAATTCCTTGGGGGGGGGGGGAATATGTCAGAACATTAAGCGCTTTTACAACTTGAGGAAGGTCTTCACAGCATTTGCCAGCTAGAGGAAGCAGGAGACTCCCACATTTTGGAAACACTTTACGTTAAACATTGGATGTTAATTAAAGAATAACGTGTACCAGTGGCGCACCCAGATGGGGGGGGGGCAAGGGGCCCGGGCACTCCCCAAAGAAAAGGCAAAAAACACTAAAAAAATTTCCAAAAATCTTTTCCTAATTAAAATTCATTTTTTTTTATTTATGTTGTGTGCTACTTATGAATTAGCGATCATTGCAGATGCTCAGTTATAGGTCGTATGCGATGTGTAGTGTGTATTCGCAAAACGTCTACTGAACTCGGCCCCCCCAAAGGTTAAATCCTGAGCGCTCGGCCCCCTCCAAGATTAAATCCTGAGTGCGCCACTGACGTGTACCCATCAAATTTAAAAGAAAAGGTTAGAGACGTATCTTTTCATTCATTCTGAAAAATGATGGATCACTTGATAAGGTTCTTCACTGAATTGGTAGACTCAACTCACGTTGTGACGCCAATATATTGTAACTGTTAAATGAATGTTAGTTCGGCTATTTTATGGAATAAAGACCCTCGTTTCCTCTGTAAGACATCAGCTAATTAACCTTCGGGTGAAAAAGCCCTTATAAAAGGTTCTACTCTTCCTATACAGGATCCATCTAGGACACAAGAAGAAAAATACACTGTGGACTGTCATTCCCAATGTATTTTACTGCGCTGCTATATTTTAATTTTCGATAAATACACGCATTTAAAATATTGACAGTCCGTAGCTCGCAAAATAAGGATATTGGCGTTTGCTAGGAAAGAACTGAGTTTGAGTCCCATCTAGCAGGCAAGCAACCTTTCTCAGGGCTTTTCAGCTGAAGGTGAGTAAACTGATCTCATATTAGGGAAAAATCTCTCCCCAGATACTTGGTTTCCCATCCTTCAAAACGGACACAACCAGAGAACTATATTAAATTGACAGCCAAAATGCACCATACAGACAAGATTAAGAATTCTATCAGAGTCATGTTTTGAAGAAGCCAAATTACTTGTCTGATCCGTTGAGTATAACTCGCAAGGAGGAAATGGGATTTAAGATATTGGCATTCTTTTTGCGAAAATCCTGTACTATAAGTCATGCAAGTGTGCAGATAATATAAACCAATGCATGGTACAATAAAGGCCGATTCATTAAGTCAACTGAACAGTGATTTGCTTCCATCCTCCAACCATTATGCGGTAAGTTGGAGTCCCGCTGTGGTAGGGATGTTTATATACTCAAATCAGAGCAAGAAATTTCAGTTAAATATTAAGTTCTCCCTTAGTACTTACGATAATTAAAAATCATCCACAGGTTTCGCAACAGCCTAGCGAATAACTCCGATAGGTGATGTTTATTATCATCTGACGAAGGTTGAATTCAGTTCTCTTCATAAACTTCGATCTCCTTATTTTTAAACTGTGGTCGTTTCATTTAATTTTTTCCAAGCAAACATTCTAGAAGTCTATGAAATGAGTTTGAATGCTGAAGTATGAATTTTTGTATATTACATCAAGTATTCATCCATTTACTAAACACGGGCATTTGTGTTACTCTGTGGAAGTGGGGTTTGCATCCATAATGCTAGGCGTTCAGAAATTTAGAGGTAGGATTCCAGTCGTCAACTAGTGGCATGTTTTCTAGGACCTTTTTATGGCCGATCTCAAGTTAGTCGATCACTGGCAAGTAATTCCCCCATAAACTCCAGTTTTAATATCACAACCCAAAAGAAAATTGACCGTAGAAGTCAATATTTCAGACAATAATACAGTATATAGACATTAAGATTTATGTCGGTGAGATGGCAAAGGTTGTCTGCTGTACCTTCCCCCCCCTCTCTCTCTCTCTCTTTATCTCTGATTTGATCCCTCTGAAATCATTTGATAGCCTTGGGCTCAGCAATCACTTATAGCTAAGGATAGAGATCAACTGCGTACCACTCTTCCACAAGTTAAAACTAAACGAGCTCAGCCCACTTCCTTTAAGAATAAAATACATTCAAAGCTGTATTATTTTCTTTTTAATGAATAATTTTTGAAGAGTGGAGGCTAAGGGAAACTTTATGTCAACAGTCAAAGTTGATAATGACACATGCAGGGAATGGACGTCTAAAATTATGAAAAACAAACGTAAGCGAATTGTGAAGAAGGGTCGTCATGCGTCTATTTCTTTGTCTAGTCCTGTACGCAAAATGCATCGCTGGTGTTATCACATCTGAGTTCATGCTTCAGAGTTAAAATAAACTCCTAATGTCCATCTACAACTAATAGGACTTCATTATAATTCCACAATTTCCATACCAGCTCCATGACAACGCACATTCAAGCTGATGTCACAAGCGTCTGTTGCTCCTCCGACTCACGCCAAATGGAGGCCGCAGAAGAGAATCGCGCTTTCGTATATAATTAGCACTTGTCGTTAAAGCTCGAGTTAGTTAAGTGCCTGATAGGGAGCGAACTGGAGACAAAACATTCCCGAGTTTACTTATGGCTCAAGGGTATGTTAACATTAACATGAAATCCTCGTACAACAAATCACGAAATTAGAATCTATTGTGGTGCATTTATTTAACGACCGCTAAAACTAAAGCGCGAGCGTTAGAGTACACCGTACACCTATTAGCACATTCTAGTAATATCCGGTGAGCCAATTAAGTCGCAAGATCTCTTTCTGAATGATGGAATGAGTAGCAATTTGGTCAGCGTAGTTCTACTACAATACGTCATAAATAATGCTAGAAATAGTTTTAGGACAGCTGATTTAACTCATTTTTCTCTCAATATTCTTGCCAATAACGAGTATAAATTGCTTATATTATACAAGGGACAAATAGAGAGCACGTGCATGTGTTCCTTTATGACAAAATGTATCCAACTTAATATTATAGAAATTAATTTTAAAATTCATTTTAGCTGCTTCTGATTCAATGCTAATCCTGATGGACTAGGATTGAATTCTGAGGAGGCTAAAAGAGAGAATTTGAGTTTGAGAGAAGAATCCTACTGTCCGATGGGTCAAGTGAGAAAGAAAGAAAGAAAATAAATTTTCATCGAATGCTTATATTACCGCTTTTGTAATGAATTCAAAGCAATCATGCCTTTCATGAATATGCCAATCATGCCTACCGTTATCGTTATTTGATGAGGATTTGAGAACAAAGCACAATCCTCTGAGAGTAACAGGAGAATTAAGTTAAGAGAAGAATCCATAGGTCATCGCAGAATGACGCCATTGGATGCAGCACCACTTCGACAGCGTCACTTACTTGGCCAACTCAACGACGTTTATATTCAGTAAATGGCGTGAGGGAAAACAAGGGAAGAAAAAAACATTCTGTAGTGTTTAACTATTAACATATGCAAACCTAAGATATATTTTTATATTAAAACCTCAATATTCTGGCATGATCGCTCGCAAGTCCTCTACAAACATCCTTGCTGCATTTCATATGTTTGAGGATTACGCAAGTTTAAGGGCGTTTAGTAGTTGGAAGGGGATCAATCGTTCGATGCCGTTGGCACATTCTTCCTGGATGAGGCTTCGGCCTCCCTGGAGGTGTCACATCATAATAATAATAATAATAATTCGTGTGTAGAGGCTTAAGTGCTGTGAGGACATCATATTTTTAAAACAAGATTTTAAAAATGCCATCACCATACTCTACATCCGTGGCACATCCGAAAAAATAGCCAAGATACTAAAAAAGTACAACCTACACACAGCATATAAGCCCTACTGCAAACTTGGCACCCTTATCCGTTCTACGAAAGATCAGCTCCCTCCTCTCTATCTGCCTGGAGTTTACAAAGTACCCTGTTCCTGAAAGCTGGCGTAATTTGGACAAACAGGTAGATCAGCATCCATCCGCCTGGAAGAACACAAGTCTTACATCTGTAAACACCACTATGGCCATTCGGGCTTGGCTGACCATGTTTTGGACACCATCCACAGAGTATGATGGAAGAAAACTACCATGCTCCACCACAGCAAATTCAAGAAAGAGAGACGTTTCTTAGAAGCAGCAGCAGCTCTCAGAAACCAACCAAATCTTAATAAATACGGATGCATTAAGCTTCCGAAGATTTGGGAAACACTCATCACCAGAGGTCCCACCTTACATTCCAGGCCACCTACTAGCGCCCTTAGAGGGCGCTCCACCTAGATAAAACTTTAGTGTCACCCACGTGGTTGGACTTAGTATTGTAAGATTTGTGTGTGCATGTTACATTAATTGTTTTTGTAATCCACGTAGATGTCCTAGTGACTAGGACAAAATATAGGAAGTATTAAATTCTATTTTAATTCTTTTTGAGTGTTGTAAAAAATCCATTAAGCCTCCAACATGATAATAATAAAAGAATCACTGCCTACTTAGCATTTGAAGATATGTACGAGAGAAAACAGAGTGTAACACTGTTAATAACAAATATGAAAAAATAGGCTTCGAGAAGGAAGAAGATACCTGCTGAACACTGCAGGAGTGTACATCCTGCAAAAGAAAAAGAGTTGCATTCTACCTATCCTACACAACTAACACAACGCTGTGCAGAATAGCACAAAGAAATTAAAATGTTGCATTTTATCGATTCTAATGTACAACAAAACAATATCACCAGAACTCACCTGTTACCAGTTATATCTATTTCCATTCTATAACGACCGATTGAAATTTAATAAAAACGAAGTCACTTACAAAAGATTTTTCATCAATGTAAGTACTCCATTTTTATCGACTGTTTACATCGCCCCAAAAGAGCCGACTCAGGCGTTTTTGTATGGCTGCTTTAAAAATAATAATATTAGAATTTCTGCTGAGTTTGCGAAGCTGTTTCTACTCAATGGTATCTCTGCTTACGACGGAGGCTCAAATATCTTGATTCAACGATGTGAAAGCTCCAAACTCTTTCATACGTATTCCGAAAGCCTGCAAATATCTCTTAAGTGATCCGTGTGCTTCTCTAGATATATCTCATTTCAGTCTCAGTTATAAAATAAACTTTCAAATGGCTTGGTAAACTTCTTGATGTATTCTATAGAAATATATCCTATAGAAAGGTTTTTTGTTACTTCTTAGAAAGCTACACCGGATATGTAATGCATGGTATGGTTGTTCTCTCTCCCCTCGCCATCTACCTTCCCATTTTTTCCGATAATCTTCACACAACAGCAGATTCAAACCTATCAAAAGTTTATAATAGATTTTGCTGAGAGCACTTTCGCAGCAGTGAAGAGGAATACTGCGATCTTTTTTTTTTTTTTTAAACCTGTGCCTTTAGAGAATAGAAACTTCCGAATAGCTTTGGATAAAATGTGGTTATCAGTGCACCATTCTGTAGACAAGAGCACCAAAAGAGGATAAATATTTTTGCGCCAACAAATTGTTTCTGTAAGAACGGACCTTTTGAAGAGATTAATTTTTCTTCCTTCCTCACTTTCGTCAAACAGGCAATTGCTTTTTCTTACGATGCTAGAAATGTGTTTATCTGATGAGCTCCAAGACGGCGAAACAAGCCTTGTTTATGAACCCGACCATGTTGTCTCAATCACTTTATAAACTTCTTGAATCAAAGAATGATAAGTTTCTGAGTATCTTTTAAATTGTGACAGTACTACTTACCTCGCAGTTTGTAATCCGTAATCATACTGAGTCACTTGCAGCAACTGGAACGACACACGTCCGATATAGTTAATCAAAAGCAATGCAGTTTTCATGAATGTGTTTCCTATTATGACCTATAGATGGCAGGAATTTCTGTGCAGAGAATTTACATCAATGATATGTATACTTTTCTGCGTTGTTCGATGACTTAATAAACTCTATGTTATAATTATTATTTTTTTGTAGTATTTATTAACAAAAATATTTAATGCATTTTAAAAATTTAAATGATAAAATTCAAATTATTATTAAAAGTAAATTATTTAAAAAATTTTAAAGTGGATAATACATCTTTAATAGTTTAATATAAATTTAATATTTATTTCTACTCAGAGCCAACAGCACAAATTGCAATGCAAGTTGTTGCGTTGCAAGTTCTTCTTCACGATGTCTAATTTGTTTTCATCATAATATAATATGTAATATTATATTATATTACATTACATTACATTATATTATTATGTTATATTACATTATATTATAGTACATATTATATATTACATATTATATTATTATATATTATATATTATTATGTTATATTATTTTATTGAACTTATTTTTCTACCTTTCGTGTTCACTCGAGGTATTCTTTCATCATCATCATCATGCGCATCAAGGATTTAGGCCCAGCATGGCCTGTTCCGGCCTTAGAAGTTATCGTTGAATCGTTTAAGAGACGTCCTGCTTTTCTTTTTCCTAATGGCTTGTACTTTAAGGCTTGTTTTGGTAATCTTTCTGTTTTCATTCTTTGAACGTGTTCCATCCATTTATGTTTATATTTTTTAATTTTTTCTATTACTGGTTCTTGGTTTAACTCTTTCATAATATCTTCATTTCTTTTGTGATCAAATAGGGTATACTTTGCAGTTTTTCTCATAAACTTCCATTTCAGCTGTTGTTAATCTTTGTTTGTCTTTTTGTTTTATTGTCCAGATTTCGCTTCCATACATTAAGACCGGTAGGGCTAATGTATTGTATATTTTTAGCCTGGTTTGTTTTTGAACTAGGTTTGGTTTAAATATAGAGTTAATTACACCTGTTATTTTTAAATATTTTGCAATTTGTACATCCTATGTAGTTAAAAAAATTCACCTGTTCTAAGATCTTGTTATCTATTACTATTTTAGTTCTTGCTGGATCTTGTCCTTTAAAGGCCATAGTTTTTGATTTTTCCGTTGATATTATCATAACACAATCTTTGGATATCTCATTTAGATCTAAAATAGCTTTCTGTAGTTTATCTTCAGAATTTGTAATTATTATTTGGTCGTCAGCAAAGAGAAGAGTGTTTAAGTTAACTGTAGGAGAAAGTTGAATTCCTTGATGTAAATTTTTATTCCATTTTATTATTATTTCGTTTAAGTAAATATTAAAAAGAGTTGCAGAGAGGGGGACATCCCATTTATCTCTCTCGTATATGATAGCTCGTGATTTAATCTTATTTGTTTCTTTCAGGCTGATTTCTAATTCTTCTTTAGTTATTTCCTTTTCATTTTCGTTAATTGTTTGCCAGTTGTCTATTTTAAAATATTTGTCTGTCCATAATTCTGCGTTTCTGAGGTATTCTTTACGGAAAGTATTCTTTAAGTGCGGGAAAGAATCCTCTCGGGAGATTTGCGTTCATTTTTCTGCACAAAATATCGGTTAACTGTCAGTTACCATTGTATAACCATCTATCGTTTTCAGTATCAATTGCTATCTTAGACCACAAGTTGAAAATCACTCGTATTGGTTGCCAACAACTGCTGCAGTTTTAGTGAAAAATGTTTTCTTTATGTTGCTGCAAGTTTAAGAACTTTATATCCGAAATTTTTCTTGGCCGTTTTCTCTGCCTCCGCTCACCCCCACCTAGAGCAATCTGTCAGATAACTATCGGAGCTTATTTTCACAGCTTTGGTATTCATTAATTAACATGATTATTATCGTACAGGTTGATAAGTCAGTATTAAACTGCAGGGAAATGTTAACACTATGGAAAAAAAGATTTTTACGCATGCGTAGAAAAGCCAAGTTTTAGGACTCATCTGATGTATCAGAATGCAGAAGCTATCACTATAACATGCAATAAAGCTACCCACTTTTTTCCAATTTTTTATTATAATTATTTTTAATTTAACTTATTTCGTTAATTTTTATACTTGCTTTTCTTAATAAAAATGCAACGATCGAGAAACATCTCTGTTTTCAAGTGTTACGATATACTGATAGTTTTACAATCATTGCATTTAAAAAAAAAAGGTTTATTTTCGGATGCAATTTATGGATTATTAGATTTCATATAATTCATACATTGAAAAAAGATTGCATTAAATAAATGATATTCGAAAAATTCCCACTAAAGTGCGCTGAGAATCGATAACAAATTCTGATTCACGTTCGTTAATGGTATTAGTATGATGAACAGAAGACTCAATACAGTAATTGATTGAGCCTGTTGGGTTGTCTTGGTATTACCGACAGTAAAAGAGATGGCGGTTTTTTTTTGTTTTTTTTTTTCATTTTTAATAGCAAAAGCACTTCAAGGTTTAGTTTGTGTTCCTAAAGCAATCTTTCAAATAAGAACAACATACAAAATTAATTTCTCGAATGATCACTACATGATTGGTTTTCTCATCTCAAGAATTTATATTAAAAACCAAGTGTATGGAATTCTAACGAGTAAATGTCACAAAAATATGTATAACAGGATCAATTACGTGTTTGGAATGGCAAACGGTTTGTTCAAAAGAAAAATAATTCAAAACTAACCTTCGAGTAACGCAGCAAGCTTTTAAAACGGAGGAAGCAAAGTTTAATGTAACAAGATGGACGAGAATGACATATCCAATTAAAAGGGACGTGTGTAATTGGTATAATAATAACGGCGTCGCTTATGTAATTCATGTAATGTGTGCCAAAGCGATTTTGCGATATCGGAATTCTGTCACAAGCGAGGAATTTTGACTCAAAAAGAAGCCCAAGGAAAAATTAACAATTTTTGTTTGCTTTGGAAGTTTTTTGCAAAACTAATGGAGATTAAAAACACGAAACGTTTCCCGAATTATATCGATTATAAATTAAAAATGACTTCTCTCAATGGACAGATGCTTACTTCCTAGCGCCACAGTTACCATAAAAACCTAAATGACTGTTGGCATAAAGAAATTACTGCTGGTTTGTTGGCGGAAATGAAGAAAATAATGAATATTGAAAGCCAAACAACGAAGGATTCTGATTTTCAACGAAGAAGTTCAATTGAGAAAAAATTCAAGCGTTACCAGTACCAACACAAAATGGGTTTTCTCATTCAGATAAAAATCCCGTAGTTGTTCACAGAGAGAAGAAAATTTGAAGAATTCTATCGGTTTTTGTTAATCTAAATTGCTTTACTACCTTGGGATTGAAATGAATGAAACCATGCAGCTACATTCAGTTTTTCTTTAGCGGTACCGAGATCGATCTCTCTCTCTCACACACAGACACACGCATGCTGTCGTGCGCCATCTATAATTCAAGTTAAGTCAATACATCTATTTTTGAAAAATATGAGAATCGGTTGGATTCATTTTTTTTTTAAATGAAAGGTCCTTTAACGTAAGTAGTCAAGTATCACTTTAGTATGACAGCCGTAAGATTTTCGTTAGATGTCTGATACCTGACGCTAAACTATGTTAAAAATATAATATAAGACAACATAACGATTGTGACAATAATTCTTAATTAAAGGATTATTACAATAATCCATTGTTAGCAGAATAATTATTCGACTGTTTTCAAAGCAGGATAACCAATTAATGGAAGGATTAGCACATTTCTCATTTTTATAATTTGCCGTTGCAGTCAGGTGGGAGGGGATGAACAGAAGACGCAATTAAAAATGAAACGGAGTTTGTTGAACTTCAAAGAAAGGGTGGCATTAAACTAGAAAGATTAAATGAGATTAAAAGAGTTCGCAAATATTGTTTTAAAGTATTTATGTGAGTCTGGTGAGATCTCTTTCACGAGATGTAACACATTCTTAATTAAACTGGGCTCGACTGACTGTTTTTCGTAGGAAAGGAGAGAAATTAGTGGGGATTTACAGGGATCGCTTATCACTACAAGAAAGCTGTCAGAGAATTCTGACTGCATATTTTCCACCCAGCGTATTATTTTAGATAAAAACGTTTTCAGAATTTCGGCACTGGAACAGAGGTGTCTAGAAAGTTTTTTAATAATAAAAATAATATATATATATATATTTTTAAATGTCAAATAATACTTCGTTATTGTGAAGCTCAGTGGATGTGGCGTTTGCACACAACTGTGCTTAACCGAACGAAAGAAGACTTCTTGGTTTCGAATCTAGTCAGCGACTAGAAGAAATTTTTCTAAGCCTTTTTTCGACCGGTTCCCGAGTTAGTCGATCTCTGGCAGGGGCAAGCGGGTTTTCCTCCCGGAAACTCGGGTTTTTCGTCCCGTAAACGTAAGAAAATCGACCTTGGGCCAGCTATCTCTGATTGGGTACTACTGAACTGCCCACTCAGTTTCCAAAAGTTAGACAGGGCTAGAAACGCCTTGCCTACTCCCTATACGGGAATAAAAAAGTGTTACCTGATTTTTTTTATTGTGAAATAAAATACATACATATACATACAATTTATATAATACACATTTATATAATACATACTATTTAATACAATAATAATATGTTATTATATTAAATATATTATTAATAATAATATTTAATATTATTATATTAAATAATAATAATAATAATAATAATAATAATAATAATAATAATAATAATAATAATAATAATAATAATAATAATTCGGCTCTAGATACCAAATTTGAAACCCTTTCAAGCATCCAATAAGTGGGACAGGAATCTGTCGCCTAAAGAAAATCACTGACATCCAAGCCCACAGTAAATTCGAAGCTGTAGCGTGTTGGTTAGAGAGAGGACTCGCTGACCATTCGGACAACCAGGCTGGACATTCATGAAATCGAAGTTTTATTGAGAAATGTAGAACAGTGGGATTTAATGAGTTCCCTTTAGGAAATTGACTGCCTGTAGTAATCCCATAAAATAAGATTTTGATAAAACTTCACTCAGTTTGTTATTCCATCCAAAAGGTCGATGCGAAGTATGTACTAAACTTCCTTTAAAGATCTCTAATAGATCTCTTAGAAGAAAATGCTAACTAGAATTTCTTATGAAATTATTTCTCAACACGACCTCTGAAGCATTTGAGAGCTCTCGACTGATTTCCTCCAACATCTGAAGAGATATTTATAATAATAATAATAATATTGAATTAATTAATTAATTAATAAGATGAAAAATTGGAATCCTACACTCAAAATTATGAATTAGCGACACAAGTAATAAGATTGTCTCACGGCTTCACAAAATAGTTTCGTGTGGATTTATTACCAGTCAGCAACCTTAAAGATTGTGGTACCGTCTCACTAGATGGCGCTTCAACGCGTTCGTGCGCTATTATGTTGTGGATATATTTCTGTTTTGATGGGAAGGTGATGTTGACAAGCCCGTTGGCAATTGTGCTGCCACCCGATCATGAAACGCACAGTTAGCCCAGATAGCGAATGAAAGCGGCGATAAATCGACATATTTTGGAGATTGTTTTCTAGATTTTCAATGGTTAAATTCATTGCTAGTTGCAAAGAAAGCGTCCGAAAGTCACACTCAGTAGAGGCAAAAAATATTTGGTCGGTTTACGAAATCTCTCTCTCTCTCTCTCACACACACACACACACACACACACACACACACACACACACACAATTGTGTAAAAAGTGGTTATATTGTCGTATTATATTAGTATAGTATACGGGAATACTGAGTAGTAATTTTTAACGGCGAATTATATTAAACTATAGAGCACATTGTGACTGCCAAGGGAAGAAAATATTCCGAAAATCAAAATAAAATAAAAATGGCCCTTAACAATTAACAGATGAGACCTTTAAGACAACAAAATTTCGTATCATTGGTAAAAAGTTTGACGAAAATAAGTTTTTATGAAAATTAAAAGGGAAAGAAGTGTCCATTTTGTCACCAAAGAGGTCATTAGTGGACCTGTCAGTTGAGGTTAATCTTGTCTAATGTATAAAGAGGGAAAATAATCATTAAAAACTTTTTAAGCCGCTAATGGACTTCCGTAGCAGCAATTTAATGAGCTAGTTAAGTAAATTACCGATGCTGTAAAAACTTTAGAACTATATCTCAGTATACTGCAAGTTAATCTTCTGATTATCAATAAAGCCCAAATGAATTTTCAATTTAAATTAGCCAAAGAAAATGGGATTTGTGATAATGCTTCTATTTCAGTGTAATTATATAATTAAGCGAACCAACTGCTAGGCCATTGTAATAATGACTTTTGACAATGCGTGATAGCCAATTACTTAAAACTTTTCGTTCGTTTATAATTAATTAATAATAGCTTTGTCAACCCAGAACTCGAAAACAATTCTTTCTCTGACGTTTATGCAGCTAAAGAGAATTTCCTGATTATTTCTGACAGCTGCAGAAACGTAGCAACATTGCGACAGTAGTTAATTACAATTAATTTCTATGAGTAAAATTTAGCGTGTGGTTTCGTATTAAGAATTAAATTTGTGGATATAATAACGCTTTCGATTTGGCATTGTTAGAACAGCATAACCGGCGCCAATAATGTTGAAATCAGCATAAATGTTTGTGCAGTAAATTGCATTGTTACCGAGTTTATTGCCAACTATTGTTAGCAGATAGCAACAAAAATAAATCCATTGATTAGACTGAAATCCAAAAGATAATATTGTTTAAAATATAATGCGATTTGTTTATTTCGAAGTTACTAAAAAGTTATTTCATGACAATTGCAGTAAATAGCAGCGAATAACAAATAAAAACAAAACTTTATAATAAATCGATTCATTACCGCAGTAGTTCTCAACCTTTTTCCATTTGTAAACCTTTCCCCTTTTAAACCCATTTCTATAAATTGTATATAAAATAGTGGAAATGAGGTAATGAATTTCGAAAGGAAAATTACTACACTAAAAGTACAAACCACAGATTTAATTTTACAATATTCGTAACACAGAAATAAGTATAGCTTCATGTTAAATATTGATAATGATGATCAAGTATTTAACAAACGTTTGATTTATTATTATTAATAATATTTATTTATGTTATCTGAAATGTCTGTACTAACTGGTATACAGATCACAAACGAATTGAAACATTGTTGGTTAGATCGCTGAGCTTGCTTGAATGCACTTAGTTTCTTGAAATCAGGCTCAAATGATGCAAGAAACTGTCATCAATCGGATGTATTATTTATATTTTTGTAGAAGTTCTAGAAACGTCGCAAATGGAAGTCAGTGGAAGGTTCGTTATCGCAAAGGTCATTTCTTAGTAACACGCGATTGACAAAACTGACGCATGAAGTGTGCGTAATGATTGGGTGAAGAGTGGTTTGGGGAGAGGGGGTTCATAGTCACGCCCTCACCAATCATCATTCGCTAATGGAGCTAGTTTTGAAGTGTCTCCATTAGCGGTGATTCAAACTTAACATTTATTGTTCCATAACTAACGTTTTGCATTTTGTTTACTTTACTTGTTTTTCCGCTATTACTGATAATTTTTTGTGTACCCCTGAACGGTCCAGCACGTACTCCCAGGAGTATGCGTACCACCGGTTGGGAACCGACGCTATAAATGAAAAAATGAACAAATTTTCTGCGAAGCATATCACGAGTTTAATTTATTCCTAGTGCAAATTTTCTCAGTTCTTTCGTTTATTTTGACTGGAGATGGGGATATTTTATGTTTCAGAAAAATTAAAATCTTTTCTGAAATCTTCAGATGTCGCATTTCATCTCAAATACTTGCAGAGATAATAATAGGAATTATGTGGTCCGTTGTGGAACATTGTGAAATTAGCAGATCCATAGAGAATATTTTCCCTTTTTTATTTTAAGAAGATCACGAAAACCAAAAAAATATAAATTGACACTTGAAAGCGTATATAAAGCAAACATTGCGATGCCAGATATATTGCATTTTATTTGCTGTTCTTCCAAAATTAAACTTTTCAACTCGTCATAAAACTTTATATGAAACTATTAAAAGCACTTTTGTTGAAAATATAGGATAACTAACAACTTTCTTTTTTTTGGCTAGATGGGTGAAGCAAGAATGTTTTTCACATTCCCCGTTATCTGTAGAAGAAAATGAATGGTTGGGATATTGAGCTATAAGCTCTGGTCATGGCGGGGTAACGGCAATTGCCGAGCCTGAGTTAAACTACATTGGCTACAGCATTGCAATCTGTTACCCTCTGGAGGATCTTAATTTCATCGAACAAACACCTTTAATTCTGTCATGATCTAATTAGGATATTTAAAAATTAAAAATGAATGGTGTATTATCAATTTTAAAAATATTCTAAAACTTTTAAAAATAATTTTAAAAAAATCTTTAAGTAAATATCAATTACATTATTATTTCATAGAAAAAAGTATTTTTTTGATAAAATATAAATGACGATGAACCTTTGTGTAGATGGATGTTATCAACCAATCCTGAAGTTGCATGACGTCACACTTAAATTATGTCATTGCTGTTATACTGCATAATTTTGCAATTATTTCTGTTGCTGTCTTTGCTTCGGTACAGAATGAAGTATGATTGCACCATCTTTTAGGCAATCTTCCCGTTATAACTATTTATTTTCATAACAAATCATTAACAATTTTAGAAAGTTGATTCATCTTATTATTTGCCACTGAGTACAGCTGATTGAGTGGAATACAAATTTTGTGCAAAGCAAACAAAAAAAAAAAAATGAGGCAGACGACAGATTTGTCACCCGTAATAAATCAGTAAAAATAACCGAATGAAAACGTCATTGAAAGAATGTCTGTTATGAAGGCAAATTAGAAAGATCATTCAGCAGCTGTCACAGGTAAAACGCGAGGTGGTTACATCAAAAGATCAGAAGAATCTTTGGGTGGAAGATATTTCATGAAGTAACCTCCTCGTGCTTTTTTTACTGACAGCAAAGAAACTGCGCTGATTCCTAACAGCTGTTCAATGCTGCAAGACGATCAAAGAAAGGTCTTAGGTTTATCATAAGAAATGGAAACAGTAAATCAAAAACTGTGTTGAGCCCCACCTAGCGGACGAAGTGCAGATTTATTTTCGAAATTGTATTTTGATGGGGCCTGCTCGGGACTTTTATTCTACGGTTTATAAATTAAAGATTGCTGTTTGAATCCATTTACGTCACCAGAATTGTTCGTTAAATATAGATTAAAAAAAAAAAGGGAGTTTAAAAACAGAATCCGTTTCCTACGTAACAACATTCTCATTTTGCCTCTTCTTTTTTTTTTTTTTTTTTTCATTTTTCGAAGCTTCTGTAATTTTTCAAACCTTTAAAAGAATATAAGTGGTGTTTATTTCGGGAACTATTAATCAGGAAATTAATCTTTTACAAACGAAGCTATTTCTTTTTCTGTCAATATTTTTTTTTTTTACATTCCAAGCTTTTATTAATTTCGCTTAAGGGAAATGGTCCAAATGTTGCGGTAATTAACTGTTAATTTAAAAGATGAAAACATTGAATGATAATGGCAACAGTTAAAGCGGTTGCTGACATTAAATAGTCAATTATCGTTTAAACATTGCCCATTTCTTTAGATACGCAGGAAAAAAGATACAAAACGTAATCGGAAAAGAGTGGAAGCTTCCAGTAATAATTAATAAGACTTTTTAGCGTTAATTGGAGCACTGGAGTGGAGGATAAAGAGGAATTGATTATAATGGAGGGAGAATTGAAACACGTGAATCTATGTGGTAAAGGCAGCCACAATGAATCTGTTGATCACGTGTCTTTATTCATTTTCTAACACAATTGTTTCAAAGATCTACGTTAAAATCCAATCATTTTTCAAATTCATTCCTAGGTTGTTGTATTGTTTTATTGTTATATAGTTAAATTAAACTGGTTTAATAGTTAAAGTTCATAAAACATTACGAAATACGTCCCAGATTTAATCCAGGATTGCATGTTTATTATTATTATCCTTAAATCTGGAGGCATCTGTATAGAATTTCTTTTTCTTTCATTCATTACAGGCTATTTCAACATTTATTTCATCGCAACTTATAACGCGAGTAGTTTGAGCAAAGTAATACATTAAATCAATTTTTAATCATTTGTATATAATCGATATCCTCTGCATTTAGGCGATGATACAAGATAACTAATCAGGATTTAGTGCAGGTATGATCGTGGTGATTTCTATCTGGATTTAAAACAAAAGTCAAGTGCTCATTTAGGTGTAACGTTGGTAGGCAAGGCAAAATTAAAACCCCGTCTATCATGTTTATGGGCTGGGTCATGTTTATAGCCAAAAGGCCGAGAAGCGATAACGACCTGCGGTCCGGAAGAAGGTGGTCTTCCCCTGCGATGACCGCACGCCGCGGGTGTGCGGTCTGCTTCTTTCAGAGAGACTTTCAAGGTCTTCTGGAGGCGACGCCTTCCGAGACGGTTCCTTCGTCCTTGCGTTCGCTGTAGGAAGCGGGCTCGACCCGGGTCCTAAAGTTGCACCCGTTGCGCGGAAGCACGGGGCTCGTAGAGGGACTCTGATCTGAAGAAGTGGCGATGCAAGGCCAGCCCTTCCAATCAGAAACCGTACCTTCATCAGCACGCCTATATCTACAGCAAATCCCATCTTGTTGGTAGACGCCAACTCAAACTTCGTGACGATCCCCCCCCCCCGATTCGATTTCGCGTTTTCAGTAGAGGAAATGGACTAGAACAACACGCGTCGCATTTGCAGGTCGTTATCAGACACGCCGGGGTAATGTAATACACAGACAAACAAAAAAAGACATGGCGGTTATATAGTACACATGAAAACAATAAAATACGCCTCCCCTCCCCCCGCCCCCCTACCTACATCAGCGAGCTTTGGTGTGTTTTTTTTTTTATTTTGGTCTTTTCGTGTAGTAGCGAGCACAACTCTTATGAGTCACGTGACGTCGAAATTCTTGCGGTGTGTTTGGAGTGGCTTCCCTTCGTCTCACAGGAACCGGGCTCGACCCGGGTACAAAGATAACAGCGACGTCGAAAGTTTTGCGACGTGTTTTGGAGTGGCTGCCCTTCATCTTGGAAGAGGCGCCCTGGAACCGGTTCGCAAAGATAGCCGGGCGGAAGACTCCCTCCGCTCTGTGTGGGTGCCGGTGCGATCAGCCCGCCTTTTTTTTTTTTGGTTTCGATATAATGAGCCGACTCTGGAGGTAGTGCAAGGCCAGAGCAACTCGTGGCAGACGTGGAGCGAGCCCCGATCATTCCGCCGAGTTCCAAAAATCAGTTTAACATCTTGGGGTCCGATGGACCTCCGTATCAGATATTAAGCTGATAAGAACAGATCAGACTAGTACCGATCACTTTAAGAGTGTACACGGGTTACCCGTCATCATTTCTGTTTGCAGGCTGAAGAGCCCGACATATGGGGGGTAAACTTAATAATTGGTAATTTGCCTGACTCTGCTTATAGAGGAAGGTAAAAACTTTTCCTCTAAGGTGCAGTATACCAGCTAATAGATCCTAACTTAAAAGACTTTGTGATTGGTTGCCTCAGTTTTAAACTTCCTAGGCATAAAATTTTGATATGTCCGAAAAACATAAGTTATTTTTAAATTTGGAATATTCAAAAATTTTGACTTTAAAAAGGTTTGGCATAAATTATCCAACCTTATTTACAGGGTGTTTCTTCCTATATTGACTGAGGATGAGCAGCTAGCAGTCTACTTACAAGTTCATCATCATCTAGGTTGGCCAGAGTTGTTATGGCCTTATGAACTTCTGCTAGGCCAGCTGCGGTCAGTTCAGGGATAACTTTTAGTTGATTTTTGGTGAGACGTCTAATGTTGGTGAATGATGTTTTTCCCCATCTCACACCGAAGGTCTTATAGTCGGTGGTGATGACAGTTGGTGGTCCTCGGGAATCTACAACATTAGATATCTTATCGAAGTTATTTACCCGTAGAGGGAAGACTAAGGCCTGAAGGTCAAAATCCTCATCGGAGGACGTCTCTTCATCCTGTTTAGTTTTCTTTCCTTTATTTTGTTTAACACTGCCTGGACGTTTTTTTACACTCTGTGATACAATGTCACTCCAGGATTGTGTATTTTTAGAGGTGTTCACTTGAAGGTCATTTTCAGAAAGGTCTGCAATATCATCACTTAAAGTCAAATTACTGGCTGAGGCTGACTGCACTGTGTCTATGGGTGTTATGGTAGACGGGCAGTCACTGAGAAGAGGAAGAGAAGAATCCTCTGATGGTGCTACAGACTGTGCTTCATCTGGGAGAGATGGTACAGTACTTGTTTCTGTGGTTTCTGTTATAACAGAGACTTTACTTGGGAGAGGTGGGAAGTCCTCCGGAGATGTGGAGATGTTCCCCTTTGTACATTGGTATCTACGATGATCCTCTTTACATAGGCTGCAAGGTTCTGTGCATTTTGGTTGGGAGTGGCCAATAGTGCCGCAGTTCCCACATTTAGTTTTGGGGCAGTCTTGAGAAGTATGTCCACCGAGGTGGCAACGTCTACAGAGTCTGATCATGCCGTTATAGCTGGCCATGACGTAAAAACCTTGAATGGATATAAAATTTGGGATTGTTTTGGTCATCTTTATCTTCAAGTATATTTTATCACCTAGTTCGATGTTAGGAAATTTCTCCATGTGAGACCTATGAATAGAAAGGACGGTCCCATACTGTTGGAAGGTAGTTTTGAGGGTCTCGTCCGAGATCTCAGCTGGTAATCTCTTGAGGTAAACTTGATTGATGTTATCATTTGTTAATGGTGTGGGGTGGAAATGTACACCATCTAAGACAATACCCTCTTCAATCAATTTGTCTTTAGTAACATGGTACTTCAGAGTAACTTCATAAAGACCCTTGAAGAAGTCCCAGCAGTTGATATTGCATATATGCTGCACATCAACTACACTAATGAGGGCTTCAGCAAGGGCTTCAGGATTTACCGATGTTTTGAAGGTAAACCTGACGGTTAAGTCCCTCGGCGCCATTCTAGGGGGGGGGGGCCTAGCCCTGATCCCACCACTACCAAGTGTTTGTCCTTGCCCCTGTCCGGGGTTTATACTGTAGTCTGTTCACGGGACTTGAAACCAAGAGTTTCAAAGAAACTCACACACTGATATCAAGCCTCTATGAACAGATGCTACAGTATGATATTAGCCCAGCAGCTTACGATAACCCGGTTTCCAAATGGAAACCCTAAAGCTATCCAAGCTGCCAGCACCAATAAAAAAAGGCACTTTCACAACTACGAAAGCTGATAAGAACAGATCAGACTAGTACCGATCACTTTAAGAGTATATTCGGGTTACCCGTCATCATTTCTGTATGCGGGCTAAAAAGCCCGAGTTGGGGTAAACTTAAAACTTATTTTAAAAATTTTTGCCTGACTCTGCTTTTAGAGGGAAGTACGGAGACTTCTCTCTATGGTGCAGTAGACCAGCTAATGTAACTTAACTACATAACTATGGTGATGGTTGCCTCAGTTTACACTTCCTAGGCATTATATTAGAAATATTCCGAAAATAAATTTGTTTTAAATTTTTTGGTTTAAAAGGATTGACAGAAGTATAGTCAACCTTATCTACAGGGTGTTTCTTCCTATATTTACAGGCACAGAAGCTTTTCTATTAATTCTCGCTCATCTAAGTTGGCTAATGCGGTGATTGCCCTGTGGACCTCTGTAATACCTGCGTCTGTCAATTCTGGGATGATCTTTAATTGGTTCTTGGTAATTCTCTTAATGTTGGGGAATGATGATGCTCCCCAACTGACTCCGAAGGTCTTGTGATCCTTGGTCACGATGTAGGGTGGACCTTGGGAGTCTATTACATTGCTGATTTTCTCTACATGATTTACATTTAGAGGGAAGGACATGGGTTCCAGGTCGTCATCTTCTTCAGAGGACGTCCCTTTATCTTGCTTGGTCTTTTTTCCCTTGCTTTGTTTTGTGCTGCCAGGGCGTTTTTTTATACCTTGGGCGACGATGTTGCTCCAGGTTGGAGGTTTAGGGGTATGTTCTTTAAAGTCCTCTTCCGAGAGATCCTCGTTATCAGATCCCCAGTTCAAAGCTGAAAGGCTTCCTGAGGCTGAATGACCTGGGTCTATTGGTGTTATTGCGGAAGGAATAGAGGTAAACTCTGAAGGTACTGTATTATCTACTTCTGCTGTTGTGGAAGGGATATCACTGCTAGAAGGTATAGAGATACTGTCAGATGGTACGATATTGTCTTCTTCGACTGAGAGAGTCGGCACTATACTTGTAGGTGTAACAGGAACTTTCTTTGGAAGTGGTGGAAAGTCTTCCGGGGATGTGGTGGCGTTCCCCATCGTACACTCGTACCTTTTGTGATCTTTTCCGCACAGGCTGCAAGGTGCTGTGCACTTTGGCTGGGAGTGGCCTATAACGCCGCAGTTCCCACATTTGGTTTTGGGGCAGTCTATAGATGTGTGACCGCCGAGGTGGCAACGTCTACAGAGCTTGACCATGCCGCTGTAGCTGGCCATAACGTAATAGCCTTGTATAGAGACAAAATTTGGGATGGTTTTGGTCATCTCTATCTTCAAATATATTTTGTCACCTAGCTCAATGTTGGGAAATTTCTTCATATGAGATCTGTGGATGGAGTGGACGGTCCCATACTGTTGGAAGGTGGATTTCAGGGTCTCGTCCGAGATCTCAGCAGGTAGTCTCTTAAGATAGACATACTTTATTTTGTCATTCTTTAAAGGTGTGGGATGGAAATGCACACCATTTAGGTCAATTCCTTTGTCAACTAACTTGTCCTTGGTAACGTGATATTTAAGTGTTACCTCATAGAGGCCCTTAAAGTAGTCCCAACAATTGATGTTGCGGATGTGATCAACATCGATAACGGTGGAAAGAGCCTCAGCAAGATCTTCTGGATTCACAGTCTTGTTTAGGGTAAACCTAACGGTCAGATCCCTAGACTTTGCAATAGACGTCATTGTGGAGGGCGGGCCTAGCCCTAGTCCCACTCCCAAGAGTTTGTCCTATCCTTTAGTGTTGGACAGTTCGCACCTTATAGGTGGAAGGCGGTGGAACTGAAGCTGTTATGGGGGGTTTGCGAGGAAGTCCCTCTAGGTCTATACCTGTGAGTCCCCTGTCCTGGTGTGCATATATAAGATACACACCACCACCACTGGTCTTCTTGGCGGGTGGAGCCTGCCGGCTACCTCTGTCACTGAAGTGAACAGAGGGGACAGTGAATTCACAGGCAGGTAGGCCTGTGTAATGAGGGATCAAGCCTCACCACTGAAAAAAACAAGTGTTTGTTCTTGCCCCAGTCCGGGGTTTTGGTCGTATTGTTCTAAGAACAGATACTACACTTTGGTATTAGCCTAATAGCAGCTTATAATATCTATCTAGGCCCCCGAAAAAGGGAACCCTGTAGATATTCAAGCTGCTACCGCTAATAAAGTTTTGGCAACTATAATACACAATGCACTTCTCACAGATATTATAGGAGTTCATATCTCTCATCATTGGCCTATGGAGTAAAAAGAGCGCTGAGGGTCAGCCGATAGCAAGAGACGGGAGAGAAAGATAGAGTAAGATAGTAGTAGGTAAAAGAGGCCTCAGTCGACCTGATTAACTATATGACCCGAAGGTTGTGGCTAAAAAGGTCCGCAGACATCATCTCCTCACATCTGTTCTGAAAAAAAATAAACTAATTAGTAAACTCCGAAGAGTACCTTGAGGTGACCAATCAAATGAACCGAGAAGTAAGAACCAAAAAAAGATCCAAACAAAGAACCGTTTGACCAAAAAAATGGGGGAAGGACCTGCCCCGAGTGATACAGCCCACAAGGAGCTGTACCGCCTCGACGTAAGCCTTCGCTGCTCGGGTTCTATCAGGCCAACCCCCGCCTGTAGAACTGTAAGACCAACAAATTTACTTATGATCGAGAAATTAAAGAAAGATACATGGTTTTATTTGTCCCTGTGTTAGAACACAGAGGATTGGTGGTTTGCACCATTTATTGACAAACCGCCCATCCCCTAACAGATATCGTTCCTGCGCTAGAAATTGTGGTAGATAGAAATAAAAACCACTAACAATTTTGGCATAAACCCGATTTCCATCGTGTATCTGTAATTTTTTTCGCACTTTCCAGATATGATACTTAAGTACATTTATCAGGAAAATTGTGAACCTTTGAGTTTTCCTGACGGGTGGGGGAAACTGTAAGTACACCACTTCTTCAAATGTCAGCATTGGAATATCCAGTACCGTGCTTAATTTTTGCCAAATCCGCTGAGCGGGAGGACAAAAATAGAAAAAATGCCCCACTGTTTCGATGTCACGACAGACATCACAAAAAGGATCGCATGGACGCGGTATGTATCGGGACTTTACTAGTTTCACAGGGAGCCGCCCATAGGCGATCCGCCACGCCAAATCTCTGTGAAAAGGCTGTCCCCAACTGTCCTTTATGTTTTGGAATAGTATTCCCATGTTCGTTTGGATTTGCGGAATATCATACCTGGAAAGGCGAAAAAACTCCCAGTATAGTTTCTGGGACTTCATTTTTAAAATATCCAACCCGTCTGTTTTGAACTTCTTGATGTATAAACAAAGTGGATAGTACCACTCAGGCACAACCTCCACACACGGACCAGCATATCCCGTGGTCCCAAAGAGGGGCAAAAAGAACCCTAAGAAGTATCTAATTAAAGTACCAGAAATGTGATTTGACTGTAAAGCCTTCCGTAGGGTTTTAAAAGCGTTAACAAAAAACAAACATTTTAATTTAGGGAGCGAAAAACCCCCTTCAACGGTTGCGAGTTTTAAGTATTCTTTTTTAATTTCATGTTTCCTATCGTTCCAAAAAAAATTAATCAGCGGACTGTAAAGCTGGTTTTCCTGTATGTCCTGTATGTCTGTAACATTAATGGTATGCATCAGCATAGGGGTAATTATTGTTTTGATGACTGTAGCTCTTCCATAAAAGGAAAAGTAGTTAGCTTTGAACGGCTGTAATTTTTCTGTACAAGTCGCCTGTAGTTTCCTTAAGGGCAACACTGGAGTTTCAAGGAAAGGAACCCCTAACACTGTAAGAGGTTCGATTTGCGGAGTTAAACCGAACGGAAGGCGTGTGCTATGGAAATTTCCTAGAATTTTAATTTTTGTTTTCTGTGTATTGACGCGAAGACCACTGATTATGCTGAATTGCTGCAATATGCCGAAATAGATGTAGATAGAGTCAGGATCCCTGAGAGTAGCTACCACATCATCGGCATAGGCAACAATTTTGCTCTGTCTGGAGACTATGGGTAACGGTATTCCCCTGACTGCAGGGGAGGTGTCAATTTTCCTAATGAGGGGCTCTAGTGCTATAGAAAAAAGGAGAGGACTTAACGGGCAGCCCTGCCTCACCCCTTTTTCCATAGGAACTGGTTCTGAAAGGAATCCATTAATGGAAACGTGAGTGGAAGCCCCCGCGTAAATGTTTTGTATTACACGGCGGAGCTTAGCTCCCACCCCTATTTTTTGGAGCGTGTCCTGTAAGTAGGTGTGCCTGACACTATCGAACGCTTTTTCCAGATCCGTAGAGAGAAGCGCTAGAGGGTAATCTTTGTTTTTTGCAAGTCGGATTAGATCTCTTAGGAAAAAGAGATTCAGCTCCATCAACCTACCTGGGATTCCATAAACCTGGGAGCTGATAATGGCATTTTCTATGCCGCATTTCATGCGGTTGCAGATAAGTTTAGTGAAGATTTTGTAGTCTACATTTGTCAGTGAGATCGGTCGCCAGTTACTAGCTAAAGTGCGATCGCGATCCTTCTTCGGAATGAAGACTGTGTAGCTTTTAACGAAATCCTCGGGGATGTTTCCCGAAGTGAGGAAATCGTTAAATAATTTTACTAAAATCGGTGAGACGAAATCCCAAATAGATCGATAAAACTCAATCCCTAATCCATCCAATCCAGGTGTTTTCCTTGCCTGCATTTTCTTAGAGGCTGCTTTGATTTCTCCCGCAATTATTGGCCTGTCGTGCAGGGCAGCAAAATGGTCGGGAAGACGCATGACGTCCCACTGGCTATAGTCATCCGCTCCCTGCCGATCCGAAAAGGCGCTGAGGTAATACTGATAAAAATGCTGGAGGATTTCCGGCGTCGTTTTAAGCATATAGCCGTTCTCCTGGATCTGGTAAACCGTTCGATCGTCATATGCCGCCACCCGCTGTTGGTTATAGAATGCAGCGGAAGGCGTCTCCAGATATCTAAGATGTAGCCTGGCACGAAAATCGAGGTCATCGACCTTTTTCTGCCTTTCCTGCTGCAATTCTATTTCAACCTGTCTAATGAGATCGCTACAAGGAGCCCCGCTCCGCTCACTTGCGCGGTACCAGCCGAGCTCCCTGTAGAGATCCCTTAGACGTTTCCGACATTCTTGCGCTCTTTCGCGCCCACACTGTTGAAAAAGTTCCTTTGCCTGCAGTTTAAACGTTAGCCATGTTTCCCAGTCCCAGCTGATGTTTCTCCATTCTTCACAGAGGCGCTGTAGCTTGTTGCTAAAAAGACCGGGGAAGGTGGGAGGAAGCCTCCAAGGGCCTCTGGCTGTTTCCATGACCTCTGGGAGTTTTATTTTTAACAACACCATTTGGTGATCAGTCAACAGACCGCTTACTGCAACGTGCCGTATCGCACAGACATGTGGCTGTAAGGATTGCGATATGTAAAACCTATCTAGCCTTGTCGATATTCGACCACGGCACCACGTTGTTCCAACTCTGAGAGGGTTGTGTTGCCGCCAAATATCGACAAGTTCAAAGTTTTCACAACAGCGTTTTAAAACTTCAAACCCACCAGTTCCGATGTTAGCGTTTCCTCCTATTTTGTCATAACGGGTGTCTTCTACGCAATTCCAGTCTCCCGCTACGATTAGGTGTTGCACTCCCAGAAAGAAGTTTTCTAGCGAGGCAAAGAAACCCCTTCGCTGGTGCGGGCTATTCGGGGCATAGGTTGTGACAAAACGGGTAGTGCGGCCACCATACTTCCAGTCCACAGATACTAATCGTCCTATTGCGTCTTTTTGTACATTAAAGAAACCTCCCACAATAGGGGGGCGGATGATTATACCCACCCCCCTAGAGTGGGAGTCTCCAAAACACCAGTAGCTAGTGACTGGGAAGCTTCTAGAGAAATTTTCCACATCCCAGTGTCGGGAAAAATGGGTTTCCTGGATAAAAAAAATATTAATATTGTGTAATAACATCAGTCTCCAGACAGCGCGTTGCGTGTGGGGGTTGCAAAAACCGTTTATATTAAGGGTTGCTATTTGAAAACTGCGGTTCATTAAGAAGGAGGTATGTTGCATTCTGCTAGATGAACTAAGGTAGCATAAAAAGCACACATGTCCTCCTCCTTTAGGTTCAAGGCTTCTTTACATTGTTCCAACGTGACTGTTCTTAGATCTTGTACAGTAAGGGCACCCCATTTAAACCCTATACTATCCGTTGAGGAATTCCCCCCTTGTGGTATCAAAAAAACTGGCTCTCCTATCTTATCAAATAATGGTAGGATATTATCTACAATTTCTTGAGATCCTTGGAAGTCTCTTATCAGGATCGCTCCACCTTTGAGGATATCCTTGCCCTCAAAAACCTCCGGTTGGCTTTCGTCACTTTCCTCCTTTGATTTTGACTTCTTGACACCTCTTTCCTCGTCTAAAGACCGCTTAGTTGACGCAGTAGATACGTCCATTTCCTCCGTGCTGCTGATTTGTGCATCCTCATTTGTAGGGGCTGCAACTTTTGGAGTCCTTTTATGCTGCTTTGTTTTTCCCAGGCTGGTCTGATGGAAGGTAGCATGTTCCCCTTCCGCTATCGTCTTGCTGACTGGTTCTGAGAGAGCTGGAGAGTAAACCTCCTCTGGAGATTCAGAATCCGAATGTAGAATAGGGGTGATGGGTATTATAGTCCCTCCTATTCTTTCGGCATGATTTCGATGTGGGCAGGTGTCCACCTTATGATCCGTGTCTCCACACTTTAGGCAGGGTCTTTGGCACTGATCCAGTCCATGGCCTGCCGTTAGGCAGTTTCTACACTTGATTTTAGGGCAGTCGGCTCCAAGATGATCATATGAGCTGCACCTGAAACACTGTCTCCTGACGCCAGGATAATTCACCATTACCCTGGCGGAACCTATGAATACAAAGTTGGGGACGGCCGTTTTCATCTCCATCGTGATCAAGACCTCCCCAGATTTCCAGTCTGGCATGTCAGTGTCATTTAACAGTTTGATGTCACGGATTTCTCCATACTTGGAAAAAACTTTTTGGATTACTTCATTCCCTCTTTCCAGGTATTCGAGAGGGAATCTATCGATTTTTAGCGTCTTCAGAACACTCCCTACCATAAAGGGGTAAATTTTTTCCCCTGCACACTCGAAACCCTGAAGGAGTTTCGTTCGCGTATTTACATCTTTCACAACTAATTGAAACCTGCCACCCCCAAAAGGGGTGAAACCATAAATGTTCTCTGAGCCAACACTGTCGACTAATGCTTTAACTAAAGTACGCTTGTCTAATTTAGCATTTGCTACAATGCCGAGTGTTTTCACTCTCGGTAGAAACGAAGCCATAATTTTCACTGAATATAAGTATAGAGAAACAATTCTAAATACAAAACTGTCACACTAGCTAAGTGGAACAGAACAAAGTAATTGTACACAGTCCAAAACTTATGGACTTTTTTACAAAGAAAATAAAGAGAAATGCAAAAACTTCCCCTTTCAGCAGAAAACTTCTGCTTACAGGGGAAATTCAACAACCGTGCACAAGACAAGACAAAAAAAAACAAATCCAATAAGCAGAGAAAGAAAAAGAAATTGTCTTACCAACTGGGCTGTGCACGGTCTCAGGAACTTCAACTACGAACTTGCGACGTACGGTTTAGGCTAAGAACAGATCAGCCGAGTACCGATCACTTTAAATAGTAAACACGGTGTTACCCGTCATCATTTCTGTTCGCGGGCTTAAGAGCCCGACTCTGCAAGGGTAAACTTATGTCCTACTAATTTGCCTTACACAGCTTTTAAAGGGAAGGATAAACCTTCCCTCTATGGCGCTGTTGACCAGCTAGTTTAACCTAATAACAAAAGTTTTGTTTGAAGTATGCCTCTGTTTTCACTTCATAGGCCTAGTGCTAGAGAAATTTAAAGCTTAATTTTTGAAACGTTAGAGATTAGACTGTTTAAGTTCGGTGCAAAAAGCAGCGAACCTTGTTTGCAGGGTGTTTCTTCCTTTATCCTTGTGGACTTAGGTCCCTATTCATGTTGGAAATGTGACGAAAGGAGTTTCTCCGTTCTCTCTTTCTCATCGAGTTTGGACAGAACATTAACGGCCTTCAGGACTTCTGATGCACCAGACTCGGAGAGTCCTGTTACTATTTTCAGTTTGTTTTTGGTTATTTTCTTTATATTGAAGAAGTTGTATTCTCCCCATGTGAGACCGAAGGTCTCGAAGTCATCTGTGAAGATGGTGGGTGGACCAATGCGGTCAACAACGTTTTTAATCTCCTTGAAATTGTTAACGGTTAGAGGGAAGGCTGTAGCGCTGTGGGCGGAATCAGCCTCCGAGTCATCGGATGGTGTGTCCTCGTCAGGTTTTGTTTTTTTTCCAGCTGATTCTTTAACGCTGCCTGGTCTCTTTGAAGCTCTCTTTGTTTTCAATGTTTTTATGTTTTCGGCGATTAACTCGCTTTCACTTTGAGATTCTTCATCTCCCTCTAACCATACCATTGATGCTATAGATGGTGCTTGAGTATTCATTGATGTTGATGGCGGCTCCTGGGAGTCTGCTTGTGATTTGTCATCTGGAGCAGTTACTATTGATGGTGGCTCCTCGGAGTCTTCTGAGGATAGAACTTGAGAATTGTCATCTATGGCATTTAGTGCTTGAGATTCAACGTCTGCTTCACTTTGTGCGGTTTCTTGAATAACATTTGGATGAGACGGTGTGGCTTCAGTTGTCTGGACTTTGTTCGGGAGAGGAGGGAACTCTTCAGATGATAACGTAGGGCTCCCTTTTTTACATTGATATTTGATGTGGTCAAGATCACCACACTGGCTGCAAGGTTCTGAGCATGTTGCTTGGGAGTGGCCTATGATGCCACAGTTCCCACATTTATTTTTAGGACAGTATCGGGCAGTGTGGCCGCCAAGACGACACCGGCTGCAGAGACGGGTCATGCCTGTATAGCTTGCCATCACCGTGTATCCCTGGATGACTAGAAAGTTAGGGATGACTTTTTTCATCATGATCTTAACGTGTAATTTGTCACCCTGTTCAATGGAGGGATAATCTTTAACTGTGCCTCTGCACACTTCCTGTACGGTTCCGTATTGTTGGAATGTGGTTCTGATGGTTTCGTCCAGGCTAAGAACAGATCAGACTAGTACCGATCACTTTAAGAGTGTATACGGGTTACCCGTCATCATTTCTGTTTGCGGGCTGAAGAGCCCGACATATGGGGGGTAAACTTAATAATTGGTAATTTGCCTGACTCTGCTTATAGAGGAAGGTAAAAACTTTTCCTCTAAGGTGCAGTATACCTGCTAATAGATCCTAACTTAAAAGACTTTGTGATTGGTTGCCTCAGTTTTAAACTTCCTAGGCATAAAATTTTGATATGTCCGAAAAAAACATAAGTTATTTTTAAATTTGGAATATTCAAAATTTGACTTTAAAAGGGTTTGGTATAAATTATCCAACCTTATTTACAGGGTGTTTCTTCCTATATTGACTGAGGATGAGCAGCTAGCAGTCTACTTACAAGTTCATCATCATCTAGGTTGGCCAGAGTTGTTATGGCCTTATGGACTTCTGCTAGGCCCGCTGCGGTCAGTTCAGGGATAACTTTTAGTTGATTTTTGGTGAGACGTCTAATGTTGGTGAATGATGTTTTTCCCCATCTCACACCGAAGGTCTTATAGTCGGTGGTGATGACAGTTGGTGGTCCTCGGGAATCTACAACATTAGATATCTTATCGAAGTTATTTACCCGTAGAGGGAAGACTAAGGCCTGAAGGTCAACATCCTCATCGGAGGACGTCTCTTCATCCTGTTTAGTTTTCTTTCCTTTATTTTGTTTAACACTGCCTGGACGCTTTTTTACACTCTGTGATACAATGTCACTCCAGGATTGTGTATTTTTAGAGGTGTTCACTTGAAGGTCATTTTCAGAAAGGTCTACAATATCATCACTTAAAGCCAAATTACTGGCTGAGGCTGACTGCACTGTGTCTATGGGTGTTATGGTAGACGGGCAGTCACTGAGAAGAGGAAGAGAAGAATCCTCTGATGGTGCTACAGACTGTGCTTCATCGGGGAGAGATGGTACAGTACTTGTTTCTGTGGTTTCTGTTATAACAGAGACTTTACTTGGGAGAGGTGGAAAGTCCTCCGGAGATGTGGAGACGTTCCCCTTTGTACATTGGTATCTACGGTGATCTTCTTTACATAGGCTGCAAGGTTCTGTGCATTTTGGTTGGGAGTGGCCGATAGTGCCGCAGTTCCCACATTTAGTTTTGGGGCAGTCTTGAGAAGTATGTCCACCGAGGTGGCAACGTCTACAGAGTCTGATCATGCCGTTATAACTGGCCATGACGTAAAAACCTTGAATGGATATAAAATTTGGGATTGTTTTGGTCATCTTTATCTTCAAGTATATTTTATCACCTAGTTCGATGTTAGGAAATTTCTCCATGTGAGACCTATGAATAGAAAGGACGGTCCCATACTGTTGGAAGGTAGTTTTGAGGGTCTCGTCCGAGATCTCAGCTGGTAATCTCTTGAGGTAAACTTGCTTGATGTTATGATTTGTTAATGGTGTGGGGTGGAAATGTACACCATCTAAGACAATACCTACCCTCTTCAATCAATTTGTCTTTAGTAACATGGTACTTCAGAGTAACTTCATAAAGACCCTTGAAGAAGTCCCAGCAGTTGATATTGCATATATGCTGCACATCAACTACACTAATGAGGGCTTCAGGATTTACCGATGTTTTGAAGGTAAACCTGACGGTTAAGTCCCTCGGCGCCATTCTAGGGGGGGGGGGGCCTAGCCCTGATCCCACCACTACCAAGTGTTTGTCCTTGCCCCTGTCCGGGGTTTATACTGTAGTCTGTTCACGGGGCTTGAAACCAAGAGTTTCAAAGAAACTCACACACTGATATCAAGCCTCTATGAACAGATGCTACAGTATGATATTAGCCCAGCAGCTTACGATAACCCGGTTTCCAAATGGAAACCCTAAAGCTATCCAAGCTGCCAGCACCAATAAAAAAAGGCACTTTCACAACTACGAAAGCTGATAAGCACAGATACTACACTTTGCTCTTAGCCAAAAGGCCGAGAAGCGATAACGACCTGCGGTCCGGAAGAAGGTGGTCTTCCCCTGCGATGACCGCACGCCGCGGGTGTGCGGTCTGCTTCTTTCAGAGAGACTTTCAAGGTCTTCTGGAGGCGACGCCTTCCGAGACGGTTCCTTCGTCCTTGCGTTCGCTGTAGGAAGCGGGCTCGACCCGGGTCCTAAAGTTGCACCCGTTGCGCGGAAGCACGGGGCTCGTAGAGGGACTCTGATCTGAAGAAGTGGCGATGCAAGGCCAGCCCTTCCAATCAGAAACCGTACCTTCATCAGCACGCCTATATCTACAGCAAATCCCATCTTGTTGGTAGACGCCAACTCAAACTTCGTGACGATCCCCCCCCCCCCGATTCGATTTCGCGTTTTCAGTAGAGGAAATGGACTAGAACAACACGCGTCGCATTTGCAGGTCGTTATCAGACACGCCGGGGTAATGTAATACACAGACAAACAAAAAAAGACATGGCGGTTATATAGCACACATGAATACAAAAAAAGACATGGCGGGTATATAGTACACATGAAAACAATAAAAAGACATGGCGGGTATATAGTACACATGAAAACAATAAAATACGCCTCCCCTCCCCCCGCCCCCCTACCTACATCAGCGAGCTTTGGTGTGTTTTTTTTTTTATTTTGGTCTTTTCGTGTAGTAGCGAGCACAACTCTTATGAGTCACGTGACGTCGAAATTCTTGCGGTGTGTTTGGAGTGGCTTCCCTTCGTCTCACAGGAACCGGGCTCGACCCGGGTCACAAAGATAACAGCGACGTCGAAAGTTTTGCGACGTGTTTTGGAGTGGCTGCCATCGTCTTGGATGCGATTCGAACTCAGGCAACCAACGGGCAAATCTCAAATGCGAAAAGGGTTTGGATGGACAGAAACTGCAGTAATGTCAATGTCAATGAGTTCCATTGTAACTCATTGACAGTACGAAATCGGTTTTAAGCTGCTCTATGGTAGAGGTCTACAAAATGTGTCATTTCAATAAGCGTAGCTTTGAAGCTGGTTTGGGAATTGACATCGCAATGGAAATCCCAGCACATTACTACGTTGTTCACTAGAGCAATGTGTAAATTTAACAGAAAACGTTACCTTAAATAAATCTTATTAAATAAATATAAACCATTAATATTTAGCTTCCACAGTTTATCCGTTTTTGTCACCTCATTGTTCACGTGTTTCTGAGAGAGCTTCGACAGTTGAAACTGTTGTAATGTTTGTAACAAAAGGCCAATTCCAACTGCTCTATGTCGATTTATTTTAATGGGGGACTCATATCTCAGTAGAGAATGAAATGCTGGTCCGAGAATGCTTGGCCCCGGTGTCTTCCATTCCATGCCTGAATTTGAATCACGTGATGGAGTTTTTCATGAAGGTACTATAAGGAAACGGGTAAAACTGTACTCTTAAGTTTTTAATATTACATTTTGTATTAGTGTCGTTTGCAATTATGTTAATATTTTAATGAGAAAAAAAGAACCCAAATTGTGCTTACCTCGTTGTTGGTGTAGTAGAAGAATCCACTGACCATAAATACCTAAAAACTAACGTGAAATGTGTTGCTTATGAACAATCTGTTATTTGAGCCTATTAATTAAAGTTTTGGACACACATGCGCAATGCATTAAATGTAGGCAAGGGAAATGAAGTAGCCATTAGGCTACATCTAATAACAGACTTTCCGATCTCTCTCATCCTAAAGGTGGTGCAAAGAATTTATAAAATAATTAAAAATGTAAAGTTTAGTTCGTGATGTGACAATGAAAAAACAGAACGAAATTACGCCTCGAAACGAGACATGCTTTTGATTTAGACTCGGACATGTTTTCTAAGCGGTTAGAAGAAACCAAACACGATCTGATCAATATAAAATTGAATCAAAATACTGCATTGACATATTATTGCATAGGGAGGGAACCAGGAAAAGAAATATTTTTGGTTACATATCCGAAATTTCATTTACGTACAATGATGATGTGCTTAAAGTTTTAGACTTTTCTTAGCATAAAAGAACACCGAATAAAAACGAAAGATCACATAATATTCTAGATTACTTCGGGGTTGGTGCGTTGTATTTTCATTGTAACAAAGAACGAAATTTTCGTTATTAGAAAATAGAAAATGCATTTCACATACTGCACCACAACACGCTCATTCACCATGCGAAATAATTTGCAGCGAAATTTTAAAGAAAATATGAGGAATAAGATTGAAACGTAAGCAACAAAATGTAATGGAAAGATAACAGGAACTCAGCTCTCCATTGATAGCAAAATATAAGAGACACCAAGAAACCCTAAAAAAGATAATACATTCATTTATTGTTAACTTATCTATGAATATATCACATTATAGCCCTAAGACATTCAATTTAATATACTTTCTTTAGAAATCTTGAGACAAAATATATTTATTAAATATTTCTGTTAACTGTTCTGGCACAATGGATGAATTGGATCTGGGATCCTCTATCCGTTTGTCGGATTTTCAAACAAACTTCCTGGTTTAAGGAATGTTATTGAGTACTTGATTACTAGTGTCTTTTTATTTTTATTTTATCTTGTTCGTTTTTATTTTTATTATTTATTTATTTTTTTATTTTTGAGTGGATGGGCATTTGTCCCGAAATATTTGTTTGTTTTAGTGTATCAGTGATAGGTGGTAGACCGTAATGATTTGGCATGTTATTGAGTCTTTGGCTCGTTCATTTTCGGCTTCTGGCAGTGGGTTTATAAAGCTTACCTGCTCAGTATGGTTCCGGGATGTTTGTGTTTTGCAGTGTCAATACGTTATATAATAATGAATAGGTTACGTTGGATGACAGCATTTACAAAGAATTTTGCAGCCTTGTCGCTTAGGAAAGTTTTGATCTCAGCTTCTCGATGAAACTGTATGTTGCTTACCAGCCATGATGCGTTTGAATCCACTGTGTGACTCCTCGCGGGTGAGCCATACATCATCCCTGGCTTGATTAACATCTTATATGAGAGCAGTTAAGTTCCTTGCTTAGCTAGGCTACGCCGATTCAGTAATGGGCATAATTGGCCTATTTCCCTATTTGCTTTTGAGTAGACATGAACGATATGAGTCCTGACGCAAACCCCTGCATCTAGTTGTACTTCTAATTATATAGCTACTGGTTGCGATGGAATGGGGTGCCAAACATGGGAACTTCGTCCTCAGGTGACACTCCTCTTCTTGTAAATAGGACTGCAGTGCTCTTGCCTGCGTTAACATCAATTCGCCATTTTTGGACCATTCTTCTGGTTACGAGACTGCGTGTTGCAGGGCCATCGTAGCGACAACTGTGCTTTTGATCTCAGCCCTAAATATGGCAAAGAACAAAAGCGATAGCAGGGGAGCCCTGGATGGGCCACCCTGCTATCATTTTTCTATAGGCCTGCTGCTTTACTATTCTTAAGTTTGGTGATGATTCCATGTGCAGCAGGTGATGTCAGTTAGATGTGGTTTATGTGAATTTTAGCATACAACGTATCCCAGGTGTGTACTTTACTGATGTAATCTAGATCAGCATGGATGTAGTTGGGACGCCACTGATTCTGTTGGCTATCGGCAAACGCTTCAACTTTGTCTACTTCACGGAAAACCTGACCATGTTAAGTACGATTAGGTAGGATTTACGGTCTGGACGTAGAGTTTCGGTCATTTTCCAGAACATCTGGTCTTCTGTGTTTAAGAAGTGAAGTTTTGTCTTTCGTTCTTGATTTCGAGTTTTTAAACGCATATCGAACTTGATTGTCTTGTTGAGCGAGTTTATCGGTATTCCGGGGGGGGGGGGGTCAGCGTTCTCTAGTATTGGCGCCTGGCTTTGTTCGTTTTACGGATCAGGTTTTTAATCTCATCCGGAATTCGGTCGAAGTTTGCGTGTAACACATTCGCGGTGGCAGTTCTTAATTCCGTAGTTACCTGCTGGAAATTGAGTTGTCAATTTTTTAAGATTATAGAACTGTCGGTTAGTTTTGTTCAGTTAACGGTTGGGATCCTTTCTGGGATATCTTCATGTTGTGAGCCGAGTTTAAGTAAAACTGGGGTTGATCGAAGCTGAGATCGTCCATCACACGAAGATCCTTAAGATTTTCAAATGGAAGAAAGTCAGGCGAAGGCAGAAGAGTAATTTGACTTCGCAATGTGTGAAGCCCAGCTGTTATTTGGTAGCGAGAGGTCAATGAGTCTAACACGTAAGGAGAAGGTAAGAACTTTCAGTTGACAGAAGAAAGATCATTTTTATTTCTCTTCATGTAATCCAAGTTATTCCTTCTGGAACAAAAGTAGGAGAATTCTTCCAAAAACTGGCTTTTTCCTCCGTCTGGTTGGCTGAATGATTAGTGAATGGCTTATGATTCTTAAGTCCAAATAGAATTATTTATCAGTCGTTGAGAATTATAAAATCACAGTAAACAAGGTCTTATTTAGAGTCAAGGGAAATTTTGCTTTTTCTCTTGCATGTCAACGTAACGTAAAAAGAAGTAGGATTTATAATAAGACAAACACGTAGCTGTCAGAGTATGTAAGAAACGTTGTACACTAACACAATTTTATTTGAGAAAAAAAAATCGGACAGAAAAAATTGCAAGAATGTTTGTTTACCTTTACCAAAGAAACAAAGACAAAATAACACCGAGTTCCATTTTGGTTAAAACTATTACGAAAGTGATTTCTTTAAACAATGGGAGGAGGCTTTGCAAAAGTGACTGACTTGTAATTTAAAATTTTGAAACAAGCTGCAGCGTTTATTGGATTTGGAAACAGGTCGGATGAAGTGGTTTAGAAGATTCAACATAAATTCTACCAACATAACGACTAAACAGGAAGTGATAAAATTTGGTCTGATTAAAAAAAAGGAAGAAAAAAAAGAATCTTGGATATGTTACGGAAAACAAAAAATAAATAAGAACAGAAAAAATACAAACACAGCAGTTCCACTCAAAAAGGAAGGAAAATTAAACAAGAAATAGCCACGCAAAAAAAAAGAGAAATAAACTTAATGTTGGAACGTCAGACCAGTCTCAGAGGGAAGACGTTATCTTGTTTGGTGATTAACGATTCTACAGGAGCCTCCGTAGTTTAGTTTGTTCACACGAGCCTTTTGGTTGTAAAAAAACATGGGTTCGATTCCTATCTATAAAGGGAGGAACCTTCTTCAGTTGTTTGCTATCAAAATAGTGAGTTAGGTAGTCTCATACGGGGGTGGAGAGTTTTTGTTCCTCAAAACAGGCTAAACGGTCAGGAGAACACACGCAATCACAAACAAAATATACAGCATAACTAGCAGCTGGGCGTTGATTTCATTAGATGATGTCGTACTTCCTTGTAGGGGGCTTCACGCGATGTGACATGATCATCATAATGTCATTAATTAAAGATTCTGCAGAATTCTTGTCTGAAAAAGAAAACTTTTAGAACAAAAGGTGTTCTAAAAGGTGCTTTTGGTGTCTCAACAGAAATGCAATTGAATAAATAAACTTTGTTTAAATTGCAATCACCGATTTTTTTCCAGAGACCGGGAACGGTAAATGACAAGAAAAAATAACTTAAGTTCTTAAAAGAACTGGCAGATGGACTGAGTCCTTGACTCTTTATCCCGTCATCTGAATGAAGAAAATCTGTGTGGATGAGGTGTTATTGAGCAAAAAGCTCTACTCATGGCTGGGTAACGGCAATAACCGAGCCTCAGTTAAAACTTCATTGGCTACAGCATTGCCATTCGTTACCCTGGAAGTCCTAAAAAGGACTTTTTCGCATCGTCACCTCTCCAAAAAATGAAGTCCTTAAGAGGACTGGCTTAAAGGGGCGAAGTAAGAATGCTTTTCATATTCCCCGTTATCTGTAGAGGACAGTGTAGGGATAAGGTGTTATTGAGCTATTAAATTAAAGCTCTGATCATGGCAGGAGGGGGAAGAGTAACAGCAATAGCCGAGCCTCAGTTAGAACTTCATTGGCGATGTGTAAGTAAAGCCAACTCTAAAAATTAGGACGATCCGTAGACCACTCAATAGCATAGCAGCCGAAAGACCGTCCATCTCAGTGATGGCCTTCCACCCACACACCACCACCGAGCAGAACCGCTCAAATTCCGAAGAAAAGCATCCACCGACAAAACCCCTCAGCGGTCCGTGCCGGAGAACACTTACCCCGGAGACTCAAATTGCTCCCTTAAGGCAAAAACCTTAAGAGAGCGAACTTAAACTCTCGAATCTCTGCGTTCCACGTGTAACAGCAACAGCCGAACCTCAGTTAAACTTCATTGGTACAGCATTGCCATCCATTACCTTCCAAGGGTATTGATCATCGCATCTCAACATTCAGATTAAATTATATAAGAGATATAAAAGAAATTAAAAGGTGTATTACGTTGTATCCATAATCAAAGTAAAATACTTATAATTAGAAAAACGTTATTTTATAATACGCTTTTCTGACAGATTTCTTTACCAAATAAAATGAAAAAAAAGTTTAAGTAAATTCCTTTTATTAATAAATTCTATTATTATTTCGCCTTTTACCCGGAAACAAAAAAGTCCATTCAGGGAGGCAACAGAACAAACTTCAATTACCCGAATTCATATTTATTTCTAAATAATAAATGTTTACGCTTACGATCAATTATTGCTTTCTATATTTTATCTGAATTATCAGTTAGGATACATAGAAAAAATTACTTTTCAAAGCACGTTTTCAAATCAGCAGTTCCAATGCGGGTGGTTACCATAACAACAAGAACTTGTTGAGACACTTACTAACGTCGGGGTATCACACGCACTTGCATGCTTTCAAGGTAATCAGAAATGTACTGAGAATAGATGCTATACTTTAACCTGATATGCTCTTTTAACCTTTTGTTTGGCTCCTTATTAATAAAATCTAAATATCGCAACCTCAGAGTAATAAAATATTAGTTAAAGCAATTAATTTTTATTGGTTACTTTACTGGAGATTCTAAAATTATATGCGACCATTATGTAGTGTGATTGGAGCTGCAAAATAAAGTATCAAAATGTTATTTGGAATAAAATTGCTGAAAAATTAATTTTACCTGAAAGTTCTTTGGATCTACACTGGTTTTGTTACTAATACCAAAATGATGTCCTTATAAGGATAACAAGAACGTGTACATCTGCTGATGACTGACATTTTATTTATCCAACATCCAAAAGAAAATAAAACTTTTTCTCTGCACAAAATAAGATCGTTTGAAATATTCAATGTATTTAACGTAAACATAAGCGGAAACAACTTACTCGCTAATGCAGTGACCTGAGCGTCAAAAATAGAACATTTAGGAGTCAAAGATCATTAAAATCTCATTATGATCAGAGAAAACATAGCTGCGATAAATTTATGTACATATATAAGGGGTATTTAAAGCACGAGCTTCTTCGATTAGCAAAGATGGCGGTCATATCGATCCAACGCATTAAGTACTGAAGAAATTTCAATTTCTCGCGCATAAATTGGTGCCCGAAGAAAAATCCCGATTTATCCTTTTAGAATTTAAATTCTGATTTATGAATTTCATCGAAAACTGCGAAAAAAAAATAATTAAAAATTCCTTCAAATAAATTTAACAAAAATTAGTTGACGTTTATTGCTGATCGTATTTAAGTTCTCGAAGTCGCGTTGACAGAAATGGTCTTTAAGGCGATCAATTACTTCTCTAAAAATCACGTGGTATTTACTCCCGAGGCAAAGAAATCCAATTACCATCAACTGAGAAAAGTGCAAACACTCTAGTGTTTACTTTTTTTTTTTTTTTTTTCAAGTCTTGTAAAAGTATACGGAGATTGCAAAGACGTGGATTCATTGAGCATTAGCTTCATTACAAGGCACGAAAGTTCTGTTAAGACATTATTTACTTTGTAACAATAATCTCCAGCCAGTCTTTGGATGCTATAGTAGACACTGAGATCATTTATTTCTGGGATTTTAGTGTTGAACATCTGTTTGTCTCCTTCTGAGGATGCTGGTCTTCTGGTTAAGAGTAAGTCGCGCTTTTTTGCGAGTGTATTTCCAAGCTCCATTTGGTAAACCAGTTTTCTGGAGTAGTGATGCGGTCCTGGAGTTTTTTGGTTGCTGTGTCTTAATACGTGTGCAGAAATCTTAATATTGCTGTCAATTTCATTGTAGGCTGCAGGATGGTCGCGAGTTTTTGGGAGATGTCTATCATAATAGATGAAGAATAAGAGTGAGGCCAGTAAAGAGCCTTGGGAACTTCGGCTGTAATTTTTTACTGTGTGAATCTCATTTCTTTGATTTTCATCTGTAATTCCTGTCGCTTAAATATGATATGATTAGTCGTCTTAGTCATCTTCCTATCCAGGCTCTAGGCCAAGTGGTCTTCTGGACTCAGTCCATCTTATTCTTGGTCTTCCCCTAATCCAAATTTTTTGGTAATCTAATTTGATTAGTTGTATCATTTTATTTTGGAATATTTCCCTTTATGAACTTGTAGAGGAGGCCCCGGTGTCAAATCTATGTCCACTACTTTGGCAATCATCGAAGAAAATAGCTCCTGTGTGTTGTTTCCAGTTATACACTGGGGTGATATATCAGAAGAGTCCTTGAATTTGCTGAAATGCGCTGTGGTTGCATCGGAAGCCGAATTGTTCATTTGGTATGATATTTCCTTTGTCTGTTACTCCTTATAGTCTGGTTATGATAATCCTTTCCGCAATTTTTTCTATGTTAGAGAAGAGGCTGATAGGCCAATAGGTTTGAGAGAACTGTAGAGTTTTTCCAGGTGTATGTGTCGGGATGATATTTGCGATTTTCCAAAGTGGGGAGTATAGCCTTTCTGACCATGTACAAGCTTTCTGAGGAAAACATTCCATAATTTTATTTCTGATCCCATCCGGGCCTGAATATACGATCTCTTGTTCTCCTGTTGTTTTTTGAGAACTTCTCTGACTTAGTTGGTGATCGTGTTGAGGATTTTTCGATCTTGGAGTGCCAGCCTGTTGTGATATCTTTTCTGGGCTTTGTTCTTTTCTCTGACTGCATTATGTCATCAGGGAGTCTGTTTGGCTTGTAGTAGATTGTAGTTGTGAGCTGTTGCTAGGAAGGCGTTGATTTGGTTTGTGAAGTTGGTTATTGCTTCATCGATGTCTTCTTTTTTCCTGATGGTAGGTGGGTAGGTAGAGGAGCGATGTATCTGAGGAATGGAGAATTTTCACCATAGTGTCGAAGAGTGTGGTGGGGTGAATTGGTCCTGGGTGCTTAAATGGTGTGGGATTGGGTTGTGGTCTGAGGAGAATTCATTTATCGTTTGTATTTGATTAAATTGATATCTTGTCGGATGGCAATATCCAAACTGGATATTGCCATCCAACATCATGCAGTTTGGACCCTTTCAGTAAACAATTGGTTTTCCTAAGGGTCCAAACTGCGTGGATTCGGATGGAGCGATTTGTGCTGTATTGTTGAAGGTGGCATATGCGTTGCGTATTTGCCAGTTTCTGTTTGTCATTTTGCTATTACAAGCTGCATGATTGAGGTTCAAACCACCTGATATGATGATAGAGTCTTTGGTGCCTAGTATGGCAACGAGATCTGTTGTCAAACAGGTTTGATTGACGAGTTGTAGACTGCGTAGATTTTAAGTTTTCTTGCGTTGACGGCCTGAACTTTTACTTCTGTGGTTTCTGGTTTGGAGGTTGGCTATTTCATTGTACTTGAGGTCTTTTGGGCATGAATGGCGATGCCACTAACTCCGACATCTAGTCTATCGTTTCTGTTGGCGTTATATCATTTTACTTTCTGTTTATTGCTAGCTGGAAGTATGTTTCATTAATTAGGATTATTTATTTATGGACTAATGGCAGATGGATGATGAAGTCCTGTAGTTCCACAATCTTGTTTGCAAGATCGTTGGCATTTCAAGAGGCGATCAATAGAGAGTCTGCTGTGAATAGGTTTCTATACATTACCGAGTGGGGTCAGGATGGAGTGGGTGTGGAGCGACAGTTATGATGGCGACTGGGTTATATTTGGTGTTGTCAGTTTGTCCAAGGTGTGTCGATTTCTTTGATCGACTTATTTCCGCGTATGTTCTGTTCGGCTGGAGATTTCCTGCTTCTCTAGTTAGTTCTGGTTGAATAGATGGAGGAGCAGCTAATTTTCCAGAAGTGAAGGGTTGAAAGGGGGTTTGTATTTGTTTCCCAGCAATTTGGTTGTTAGGGTGGAGACCGCATCCTGTATAATTTGCTTGGTGAGGACCGGCACAGTTTGCGCACTTGGCAAGTATGGTCTTGGGATCTTTATAGAAGTTCGATGGGTGGTTCTTACCTCACTTCACACATCTGTAATGTCCCTCTTCAGAAGGGGATCAGGGTGATGATGAAGCAATATACTAACTTATTGGAATGTATTTTTCTCTGGTTTATAGATAATCTCTACTAATACAAGTGGCCTGGGCCTTTATTCAATTTGTGCATCAAACTAATTTTGATCCGGTTGAGCCCGTGCTTAACGAGATCTGCAGCTACCTTTTCTGTTGTGATTGATTCCGTAAGGTCTCTTCAAACAACTTTTAAGTTCTCACTGCTGAGTACAAATGTGTGATAAAGGATTTTTAACTTGTCAGAAGCTTGGATAGATTACGATAATCTCAACTGCAATCCTTTGTATTCTGATACCTTCGTCTGTATTTTTAGCACAGGAAAAGTTAATTTTTTGCTCTTTTGTGACAGATGTGAAAAATCCCTAATGAACAATCAATAATCTTCAAGTTTCATGAACAAAATCTGAACAAATAGTATCTTTATCTTATAAAAAGATAGCATTTTAGAACAAAACTAAGGTAATGTACCCATAGAAAAAAGATACTTCGGAATAAAACATTCATACAATTCAACATGATAGTTGAAACAGTTTAAAATTTTTATTTAAGATAAAATGATTTCATGTAATAAACTTCTGTTGTGTATGAAACAATAAGATTTTAATCCACCATTGAGAGATCGCTAATATCTTTATATCATGAATTACTGAGTTGTGATTGATTATATCATCTTTTAAGTCAGATATAGTTATATTATTTATTAAATATGAAATTATGTTTATTAATAGTTTAGAAAAATAAAAAGATTTGCTATATTTTTAGGTTAATTTAAAAAAAATACTCATTTATTAAAACACCTTTCTATTTTTCAAAATAATAATATATTTCAAGTATGATAGCTTATATATGAACTGTTTCCCCGTGTGGTTGCCGGGATAAGAATAGCACCAATGTAGCTAATGCATGTCGTACGAGGCGACTAAAATTGGTACCCCTGGAGGGTAATGGATGGCAATGCTGTAGCCAATGAAGTTCTAACTGAGGCTCAGCTATTGCTGTTACCCTCCTGCCATGATCAGAGCTTTAATTGCTCAATAACACCTTATCCTTACACTGTCCTCTACAGACAACGGGGAATATGAAAAGCAATATTGCTTCGCCCCTTTAAGCCAGTCCTTATAAGGACTATAAGGATATGAACTGTTGATAATGAATCGACCGTGAGATGCGGTAATTGATTCATTCATCACCCTTGGAGGGTAATGGATGGTAATGCTGTAGCCAATGAAGTTCTAACTGAGGCTCGGCTATTGCTGTTACCCTCCTGCCATGATCAGAGCTTTAATTGCTCAATAACACCTTATCCTACACTGTCCTTTACAGATAACGGGGAAGATGAAAAGCATTCTTGCTTCGCCCCTTTAAGCCAGTCCTTATAAGGAAATAAGGATATGAACTGTTGGAAACATTTTAGAATGTTTTACTTCTTTGGCGTTATATACGGGATGGTTCAAAATTCCACGTACAAACTTTTAGCGGAGAGAGAGAGAGAACATCAAAATCAACCATATTCAAATAGGAAAGCATGACCGAAAACGCCACCGGAAGGTACTAACAGGGACATAAAGATACAGAAATAACACTAGGCAGTATGTAGTGTAAAAAACTTTATTAGGCGTAACTGAACAGTTCAGTAATAGTTGGATACAAAACATGGTAAACGAGGTGTATGTCTACCATCTCAGCGTTCGTAAATCGACCCATGTTCTTCGTACAACGTCGAAAGCTTGAATGAGGAAGCCCCAATTGCTCACATGGAGCGCTGGCGAACAGCGCCACCTATCACTTTAGGATGGCGTTTCCGGTCATGCTTTCCTATGTGAATATGTTTGATTTTGATGTTCTCTACCTTCCCTCAAAATTTTGCAGGTGGAATTTTGAACCACCCTGTATATCTTTCGATGTCATATATATCGTCATCAGCGATTATCGATCCACTGCTGGATGAAGGCCTTTCCAAGATTACTCCAACACTCTCTGTCCAACTCCTTTTCCATGTCACGCCTGCAAATCTGATGATATTATCAATCCACAGTGATTTAAGTCGGCTTCGTGGTCGTTTTTCCTCTCGTGTAATCCAGTCCAGTACTTCATTTGTCCATCGCTGATCTTGTCTTCGGGCAATATGCCCAGCCCATTGCCAATTCAGATGTTTCACTCTTTCTATGATGTCAGAGACTTTGGTTTGATTTCTTATCCATGTATTCCTTTTGTGTTCTAATCTTATGATACCAAGCATACTAAATTGTGTTGTTCTTAATTTTTGAATTTCCTTTACATTCAGTGTCCATGTTTCACAGCCATATGTCAGTATAGGAAGAATACATTCGTTAAAAAATTTTCTCTTCAGGCATAATGGTGGTTGGCTTTTGAATATTGAATGTAATTTTCCAAATGCTTTCCACCCAAGCATCGCACGCCTTTCAATTTCACCCATGATATTTTGTTCCATTGATATCTGCTGCCTTAAGTATATGTAATGATCTACTTGCTTAATTTCCTCATTATTGATTTTTATTATTTCTGGTTGGACATAACTATTGAACATTGGTCTTCTTTAGGTTTATCTTTAGGCCTGCTGTTCTGCTAGCAATTCGGAGCTCATGGATACGAGTCTGTAATTCATGTGCAGTTGAAGTAAAGATAACTATGTCATCCGCAAAGCGTAGTTCGTCAAGTCTTCTATCTCACCTTTTTTTATGTATCAGAATTAGGGTAGCTTTCTTCCATGTTGTTGGTACATCCTTTTTCTTCAGGCATAAAGTAAATAGTTTTGCTAAGAGTTCGTAGATTATTTCTCCTCCTGTTTTTAGAAGTTCAGCTATAACTCCATCCTCACCTGCAGCTTTCCCATTTTGAAAGCTTTGGATGCTCTGCATAACTTCTTCTGGTAGAATCAGCTGTGTTGATGTGTTGCAGTGGTACTTCAGCTGTGTTGCAGTTGTCTTCTTCTTCATTTAATTCATCATCCTGGTATAATATTGAGTAGAATTTTTCAATTCGTTTTGCTATAGAATATCTATCTGTGGTGATGATTCCGTCTTGTAGTTTGACTCCAACTATCTGTTTGCTGTTTGGATTTTTTTTTAGACTACGGTTGTTTTCAATTGTTTGTTGTGTGAATTTACAATTGAATTTTCTTATTTCTTCTGTTTTCTGATTGTTTTGCACAATCCCGTTTATTTAATGTTATTCTGTAGATTAATTGATTGTTTCATTTCTCTTCGTTTCTTCATAAGCTGTTTTGTTTCTTCAGAGATTTTGTCTTGTTTCTGTTCTGTGGTACTAGCTACTTCAAGTGAGCATTGTAAAAGGTTTTGGATAATAATGACATTACTTTCTGATAGATCAGCATTGTCATCTATAATAAGATGTTTAAACCTATTGTTTAGTTTGTGTAGGAATATATCATTTTTAATGTTGAGTTTATGTACATCTATGTTTTGCTTTGATCTCCGAAACATTATTCTTCTTTCATTTTGGCAGTTCATTTGAATCTTACTGCGTACCATACGATGGTCACGTCCAATGTTGAAGGTGTTTATAACAGAGCAGTCTTGAAAGATATTTTTCTTATTTCTGAGGATAAAGTCAATTTCACCAGTTTTTCCATGTCCACTTTCCATGTGTGTTTTCTTGAAGAAGGAATTCAAGATATACAGGTTTTCTTTTTCTTCAAATTCTATTAACCTTGCTCCTCTGCCATCTCTCATGCCATATCCAAAATTTCCCATTGAGCTTTCATCGGAATGTTGAATACCAATTCTAGCATTAAAGTCTCCCATTACAATTCTGATATGATGTTTTCCTTTATTGTAGAGCTGGGATATATCACGATAGAAGGCTTCAATTTCTTCGTCAGTATGACTTATTGTTGGTGCATAGACTTGGACGATCTTAAGAGTATATCTTTTCGAGATTTGAACAACAATACTTGCTATTCGCTCGGATACACTGTCAAATTCAAATTATTATTAAGAATCCAACTCCACTGATTCTTTTTTTATCTTGACCTCTGTAATATAATATGTCTCCATTTATTAATCGAAGAATTTCTTCATCATTACGTCTGACTTCGCATAGTCCAAGAATATGCCATTTTATTCACTTTAGCTCTTCACTTATTTCAGTTAACAGTGCTTCACTGCTAGTCCTACAGTTTAATGTTCCAAGTCTAGTTTCCAATGGCAGCATGATCTGGTTACCCGGAGATTCTTAGCACCCTCTGCCTTCATGTTTAATTGCCTGCTGCCATAGGTAGTAGCAATCCGGAATCCGGGGAATGAGGACCATTTTATTTCTGTCGGATTCATCTTAGAAGGTTAGGCCATTAATTCATCACGCTGGCCAAGTGCGGGTTGGTGAATGGCAATATTTCCACATGGGATCGCCAGTCCCAAAACCACTTGTCCACGGCTCTTTATTCAATATATTCAGAGCAGCCCTGATATCCAACGGATGGTAGTCAGGGTTTACCCCCAACCGCCACCTAGGGAACGCGCTCGGTAGCCCGTAGAAGCCCCGAGGTCATATATATATATATATATATATATATATATGACCTCGGGGCTTCTATATATATATATATATATATATATATATATATATATATATATATATATATATATATATATATATATATATATATATATATATATATATATATATATATATATATATATATATATATATATATATATATATATGACAGAATGATCATTGATTCGGTTAACATACATAGTTTTATGAAGAATTAAATGACTAGAACCGAGATTTAAGTAAAAAGGTTTTAATATAAACACACTACTAGTTTCGGCCTGTAACAGCCTTCTTCAGGTGACATTATAAAAGAAAAAACACTAAACACTGAGGGTTAAAAGACTATGAACAACATAGACAGTCTTTATACATAATTAGCATGAAAACGTTGTAGTTGTATTTGAAACTGTTCTTTCATTTGTTGCATTGTTGGGAGAGTGCGTGCTTGCTGCATCACGTGAACGCCAGTATATGATTACAGCTGAATGACTATCTGGGAGGTTGTAGCTTAAGTTGTTATTTAGATGAACAGGATTGAAGATGATTTCTCTAGATTCCACAATTTTTCTCTCTATTTCGTCACTGCAACGGAAGATGTTAGTAGATTGTTCCCAGCAGACTTTGTGACTTTGGTTATCATCATTAGGATTAGCCGAGAAAAGGATATGACTTGATAATGCACTGGCTCGCTGTCTCTTGTAAGTAATGTCTCTCATGTGTTCTTCCATACGCATTTCGACAGATTTGTCTGTCTGCCCAAAATAAGGAATATCGCAATCACATAATATTTTATATACACCAGGGTATTTGAGTTGATGATGACAAGGTTTTGGGTGGCTAATTAAGAAACCGATTTTAGGAAGTGGAGTGAATAAGGTTCTGATATTGTATTTTCTTAGAACTTTTGCTAATTTATGTGAAACAGTACTTATGTAAGGAATAGATATATTGCCTGTGAATCTATTTGTTTCTTCTGAGTGATGTCTAGGAGGATTAAGAAGGAATTTGTCAATGATTTTCTTGGAATATCCATTAACTTCGAAAGAAGTTTTCAGATGGTTTATTTCTGTAAGCAGTTCATTTGGGTCATCAAGAAGAGAACGGGCTCTATATCCCATGGTGGAAATTATTCCAAGCTTATGAGGAGGGAAATGATGGGACTGACTGTGCAGATATCTGTTGGTATGTGTAGGCTTTCTATATATCGATATTTTTAGTTTACCAGAAGAGAGAGTCAGTTTGACATCAAGAAAAGGCAAGGAATTATCCGTTTCAAGCTCAGCAGTAAACTTAATACTTTGATGTCGGCTATTGAAATGTTCGAGGAAAACCATAAGGAATTCATGTCCATGGCTCCAATCAATGAAGACATCATCCACATAACGTTTCCAAACTTTAGGTGTTAAAATAAAGGAAGAGATAGCCTTGGTTTATTTTATTTTATTTCTTATATATGGTGTATACGACTTTTTTGCAAGAGATCTCTTGGAAGATTCATTAATTTTATAATTGCATTTGTACTAAGTGTTCATCTGCTAGCGTGTGTCGAAGAACAGCGTAGATGTCCACTGGAAGAACTGGAAATACTTGAGAAAGGAAAAAGACAGTTGATTACTCGTATTCATATAGATAACAGTTAAATTTTAGATTAATAGTTAAATAGTAAAGATGTATTTGTTGCCGAAATGCAATTAGAATAAAATTAATATGAGTTTCTTTAGAAAGTTATTCGCACAAAATTCACACCGCTAATTTGTATATATGGCAGATATACATATATATAATAAAATTTACAATAACAGAGCCTAAAACGATGGGTGTTTTTTAAATTTATATTTCTAATTTTCGTATATTTTAATTGAATTACATTTTTAAAATTTTTATTTATTTATTTATTTATTTTATTTTATTTTATTTATTTTTTTTGGCTAGATGGGTGAACCAAGAATGCTTTTCGTATTCTCCGTTATCTGTATAAGAAAACGTATCGATGGGATAATATATATATATAGCTATATAGCTATAATCTCTGATTAGTCCTTATAAGGACTGGCTTAAAGGGGCGAAGCAAGAATGCTTTTCATATTCCCCGTTATCTGTAGAGGACAGTGTAGGGATAAGGTGTTATTGAGCTATTAATTAAAGCTCTGATCATGGCAGGAGGGTAACAGCAATAGCCGAACCTCAGTTAGAACTTCATTGGCTACAGCATTGCCATCCATTACCCTCCAAGGGTATTGGATTGAATGAATCAATCACCGCATCTCACGGTCGATTGTTCTGATTCAGTCCATCTCTGATTAAATTAATCAGAAAGCCTATAATACTTATTCTATGATTTGCAATAAATGGTATATTAATTTTTATACATTCATCTTCTTTATATTATTAAGAATTCTAAAATATATTAATTTATTAATAAAATGAAATAACTAATACTTATTTTTATAATTATTTATAAAAATATATTTATTATAAAACGGATAGCGCATTGAAAATATTTCGCTGATGTCCAGTTTGGAAATCAGTTTTAAACAAGCTGATTGGTTGTGTACGTAATGTCATTCAAAATGTAATTTATAGTACAATTTGAAGGCAAATCTCAATCATCATTCTACAGAGAAATTAAAAAGAAACATAGGAAATCGACCTATTACAATGACGATCTTACTCGGGTAAAGCAGGTGATGCTCAGTATGATTGCAATTGGAATCAGATTTTCTGGCTTCATCCCATTACGGTCCACACCATCTGCCAAAAGATATCGAAATATTCTCCGAACGATTCCACTAACATCCTTAAGCCGATACTCGGGCTCGCTATGGTTTTACGAACGTTTTAACTTTACGATTTATTGAATATAAACGCATGTGGCTGTACCCACGCTACGTTTCTTCCTTCTATCGGCATTTGTGAGCTGAAAATGCAATTTGTTGTTAAATGTGAATCAATGGGACTCGAGGGGGATCTGACAACCAGAGATAACGAGAAGTGCTTCCACCTAAAGGAAAAATATTTCTTCATAACTAATCTGTTTCAAAATTTACACAATTTTTATTCTTCCTTTTTTTTTAGATGTTTAGCCGTAATGTTTGCTGCACTGCTTACAGGAGAAGACAATACGGAGGGAGGAAGGTGTCAAACCCATAAACAGTAATGGTTCAACATAGCATTATAAATGTACACTGCCAGAAGACCCTGAAAAGTTAAAAATTACGAGAGTAAACACCGGAAAGTGTTTAAATTATCGTTGTCAGTATTTTTTTTTAATACTTTCTATACTGCTGATGACATTACTATACACTTTTATAAACTTATTATGCTTTTTATTTTTTTTTAATACTTTCTATACTGCTGATGACATTACTATACACTTTTATAAACTTATTATCCTTTTTATTTTTTTTTAATACTTTCTATACTGCTGATGACATTACTATACACTTTTATAAACTTATTATCCTTAATATTATCCTTAACATGAAATCATTTATCTATCCTTAATAATCTTACTTCAATTTACCAAGACTAATTTCGTTAAATTAGTATGAAAAGATCAAATTCTGTTCTTATTAATTATAATATCATATTAAATATTTAAAGGTGTGTATTGTATTTTTAGAAATTTACAAGATATTTTAGATTACTTAAATTATTAAGTTGAAATTTGAACTAAAAATAAATTATGCCATTATTTATAAGAGATATATCTCATAATGCAATTTTATAAACATACATTTTATATACATTAGAATGTAATTTATTTAAGGAAAGAATGCAAAAATTTAAAGCTATAATAAAATTAAAGAAAACAGCAATCATACCTACATAATTTGTGCTATAAGATGTTCTGAGGTGTGTGGTAGATTGCAGATGCAAGTTCAGTTGAACAATAAGGGGTGGGTTAATTGATCTCTCGGATCGATTCGTACAATCAAGTGAAATTTCTCAATAAACCGATTGGCTACGCAAGTGCATTGTTGAAAAGGGAAAAAAATATGATTAATTCACAAACAAATCTGAAACTAATAAAGCATTAATAATATCTGAAATTAATATAAAGCATTAATATCTGCAAAAATTTCCCAAGTAATTCCAAAGTTGAGCAACGTATCTGTGATTTATTAAAAATAAAATATGATAATGGAACTGTTAACGGACTAAGTCTTTGAGAATAAATAGAACTTGGAAATAATTCGCATATGAACGGAAGTAAATGGAGTTCGATCAAGAAAGGATGATATCTAAAAAAACATCAAGGAAATTTCTTTAAAATAAACTGCATCTCAGTAAGAAATAACTGGGATAGAAGGCAACAAATTTATTGGTCGCACTTACTGAAATATTCGGCCTGTTTCTTTCAAGAAATTTTTCGCTTTTCTTAGGAAGGAAGTTGTTCAACATCTAGCGATCACTGAGCAGTGGAGAAAGTGGACGAAAAGTCATAGCAGACATTGCGCACACGCACATACATCTCATTCCTTGGAGTTGTTAACATTGTCAAAGGACAGATCAGCATGTAGTGGTAACAGGGTTTTCAAATACTTATCGAAATAAACTGTGGATAAAAATTATTCAGTGCTAATGGAATCGTTCTTTGTGCTAAACAATCTGTCGTATTCTATTATTTTTTCCATTGAAGCCTCTAACATTTTTGTTAGGTTCGAAAGCAAACGCATTTATGAACTTCATGTCTGTCGGTGGGTCCACCAATCCAACGCGATGGATGGAAGGATGGATATCCATCCTTCCATCCATCGCGTTGGATGGATTCCACACTATAAACCTGTTTGAGTGAATCAACTTAGAATGAATATTACTCTTTCATAATTTTTATGAAACATATTTTGATGATTCTCAAGAACGATAATAATGTAATACACAAAGAGATCTCTCTTTGTACCACTGGAAATGAATGAAAAGATAAACGTGGTATAATAAAAGGACAAATCGGTTTTGCAACATTGCAGATAACATGCCCTAACTGACATTTGAATTATACCTTCATTTGTCAGTTCATTTGTTTAATTTATATTCCGGAAGGACCTGCCATCCATTTGACATCTGTCAATCTTTTCAAGTTATACCGGACTAACTTAAGAAATTTTTCGGAACATGATATTGATACAAGTGACACACGTGTTAAAGAAATCAAATACAACGCTAAGAAGGAGACAGTTTCATCAATTTGTCTATTTTCTTCAAAATGCATTAGGACACCTTCATCATTTTGTACTGCGCTATATTCAAAGCATGTGTATGATGCATTTATAAGTATATTAAGCTGAATAATGTTCTTAAGATATTGTTTTTATGTCAATTTTATATAAAATTTTAAATATACTTAAATTATTTTAAAAATTTTGAATAAAAAATAAATTATATGCATTTTTAGCCTAATAGACAAAAGTTTTTTAGAAACACCAAAATTAATATTTTATTTTTTATTTATAATAAAAAATACATATATTTTTTTTTTTGGTTTTCTGTTTCTTCCGTTTACTGCTATTTAGCAATACTCTTACAACTATTGATCCTTTCTGTGGGAAATTATGACAGCAGAACGATGATAAATATCTGTAATAAACACAATGGAAGATGTAGAAAAACGGCATTTCTTACGCCTCTCCGATTTCCATGATTAATGGTTGTTATATGTTATATGTCTATAAGAACAAGCACCAAGGCACATCTCGAAAATGTTTTTACGTTTTTCTCTTTGAAATTTATACAAAATTGTTAATACTGAGGACAGAGGGCAGGCATTGTCTTCCTCCAAGATTAACAATTATTCGGGCTTTAAAAAAAAACAAACAAAACTTTTTTACCTCAGACTTCAATTTGAGGTAAGAAAGTTTCAAGCTGGTTCCGGTGAACAAAACCTGTACAATATTAAACAGAAATTACGAGAATTCCAAATGAGTCAAGGAAGATTGCACGCGTACTTACTTATAAGTCATGAAAATAGCGATGGCTTGCAACAGGAACAAGATGGACATGGCGCACGTGGAAATGCTGACTACTTCGAATTCCCTGGAAATTAATTAAGAAATTTCTGTGAACTTTCAACATCGAATAACTGATATGTTACTATATGAACCCTCAATCATTTTTTTTTAATTTCAAAGTAAGAAAAAAGAATCCGGATTGGACTATCATAGACAAAAGTTCATATTAAAATAAAAACGAATCATTATTGCTGTTATCTTTATTTTATTAGAAGAATCGACTCCTTGCTGTAAACATAAGATCGTTATTGAGAATGCTCGATGAAGATAGAAACACCTGGATTCGAATGCATTCTACGAAAAACCTTTATAAGATCAACGGAAGATGACTTGGGTCTCATACACATTTGGAAGGCGTTTTTCATCAGACAAAAGAGGCAAATTGATCACAACAAAATACGCAATTATCAGACATTATGCACTGGCTCCTTAGTTTGCTGTAGTTTAATTCGAAATAACTCTTACAACAGATCTCCAATGGGATAAATAAAAATGATTTTATATTTCACTCATCAACATTCTCCAGCTGAAAGTGTGAAACCATTTAGAGTCAACAGTAGATTGTTGACTACATCGATAGTAAAGAAGTTCTACTTCATCCATCTATTAGTTCATTGGACATCATCGGATGACGTACAGTCACTCCTATCCTTTGTAATGTTCCCCACCAGTTCTCACCATGTGGTTTTGTGGTATGCCTTTCTGGAGATGTCATCTCTCTGAAGATCAGTCACTCCACACACACCATCCATCCATCTCACTGACGATCTACCTCTTCTTCTTTTTCCCTTTTTCCAGGAACTTTACCTTCTGTTACTGGTTTGAGAAGTCTTTTTTCCATCCTTTCAATGGGCCCAAAATATTTCAGCTTTTTTGCTGTCAATATCCTTAAGGAACCTTAAAGTTCTATTGATCCTTTCTAGCATCCATCCATTTGCCCACCTTTCAGTACATAATATCCTCAACAGCCTTCTGCAACGCCTCAAAAGCAGCCATCTTTTTAACTATCAGACACAGGAAAAGCTATTGGAAACACAGCTGCATCTAGAATCCTCAACAAGTCTCTGACTGATTTTAACCATTCCGAATCTTCTGACGTTTTGTAAACAGCAATTCTTCACATTGATAATGGATCCCCAAGGTATTCGAACTTAATTTCTCACTTGTTTCTCAAGAGCTTTCCCGATTGTATTTCCTTTGAGAACCATAATCTTTGTCTTGCTAGGATTGCGTTGAAGATCTCTCTTATTATTGATCTTGTTAACGTTATCAAGAATTTGTCCTAGTTCTTCCTTGTCATTATATAAGAGTATTGTATCGTCATCGTATCTCAGTTTACTGATCAATTTATTACCTATCAATTCCTGTTTCCCATATCCTTGTAATCAATCCACGAAACCCTCTTTTTCCTCCATCTCCTGTGGCTTTGATTAACTCTGTTAATCAAAGTGGAAGAAATACACTTTTTCGAACAAACACTCTTCAAGAAAGGCCGTGGTAATAACGAGAAACCTAAAGCGAACTAAAATCCCGTTTCAAAATGTTATTTGTTGGCATGGAGACTAGCAGAGTGACACATGATTCTATGTCCTTCTGTAAGCTATTGCTCACAATATCGCCATACTTTGCTATGGAAATGGAAACGTGAATATAATGAATGGATGGTTCAGCATTTCTCCGTGGTTAATAAATGCTTTCTTAGATTGCTTAATGATCTAATAAAATACTGTCACTGAAAAACGAATTACTTCGTAGTCACAATAGGTGGCAGCACAGTTAAATAATCAAGTTTGCACGCATAGAACTCGTTCTGACAATGCATTTGATAAAGTATTGTTCAAACAAGTAGAATATTAATGAATAATGGATCTAACAAGCATTATTTTGTTGCGTTCCTGTTCTCTGTCTTTATTTCGTTTGTCCTTGACCAATTACTTGCATTGAATACTATATTTTCTACGTCACTCACCATAGCCCTTCCGCAGCCGCTATAATTGGTCCATTCGGTCCGCCATTCTTCGTGGATATACCACGTTCCATTGGGTAAACGCATCTTTACTGCATAACCTAGAAAGAACAGTTCATAAATAGAAAATGAAAGAAATGTCAAGTCGTAGAACTCCCCCCCCCCTCCATCCCCCCAAAACTTGCAACCATACTTTTTGAAAAATCAAAGTTTTTCTTACAGTATATGTTTCTTTAAAATATACGTATTTTGCTTCGAGATTTTAGCTAATAACATCCAAGTCGGTAAACAATTTCACTGAAGGAGTCAGTTACCATGACAACAAGTGACACTCCAACAGAAGAAACACCGTCAAATAAACTGAAAGGGAAAATATTATGTTTTCATCTGCGAATATAAATAAGTTGAAATAACGTTCTGAGTTACTATTACGATAAGGGTCTGCTTTTTTAGTGCTTCGGGCGACAGCAGAAGACTTTGCTGAATAACATTAAAATGAATTCAAAGTTGAAAACTTCCTTTTCTGCATAGAACGTGACATATTATCGTCGTAGTCTCTTCTGTCAACAAAACTGGAATAACATCCCTTAAGGCAGTGTTTCTCAACGTAGATTTCTTCTGTCTCTTCTGTAGATTTTCAAATTGTCCCCCAAAATATTCAAATTTCCCCCCCCTGTGGGGCGTACGCCCCACGTCGAGAAACACTGCCTTAAGGAGACAGTCGAATGGCATACAAATTGTGACTACATTGAAAAGCTCATTCATTATAGTTGGATTCATGTGAGGCATTTTTAGGCTGTCCGACGTGCACAGGTATTCACAGTCCAATTACTTGACCGTGTTAGTTCTGAGAAGTCACAGAAATGTCCAGATTAATAAGACTGCATAAGCTTGTGTGTGTGTGAAAGAGAGAAATACGACAGATTTATTTCCGATATTGAATTAGATTACTTTTCATCTAAAGAAATGTTTTTGCTGTTCCGTTTCCAGAATTGCGGTTGCATCGCCGACCTTATCGACAGAATAAAAGACTAATCTCTTACATTAAAAGAACTGAAAGGCCGTTTCTCTATCTCAATAATATATCCTTATCTTTAATACGGACTAACATCCATCAAATTCACCAGCTGTCCTTTCCGCCGCCCCCCCCCCTCCTCTTTGTGTTCTTACCGATGCCCATGACGAGAGGGCGTACGATCAGCCTTTCCGTCACAATTATCTTCGTGTAGCGTCATCCTTGTCAGATTGTTCTATTGTGGCGGGCAAAGAATGACACCTTTCTAGGGAAACAGAACCCTAATTTGTGGGAGAGTAGTGTTATTCATCCTGCACAAAAGCAATCCCACAAAGTGAATTAGATTTTTCTTTTTCTTTTTTTTTTCTTTTGCAATTCTATTATTTATTTGATCAACAATAGTGTTTTGGTGTCTTCTATTTTTCATTTAGACAGTCTCTTCCATTTCATTGTACTTTAATTAAAAATTTAAAAATATCTGTTGCCTGTCGAAGAGAATGTTTTTTATTTGTTCTTTTATGTTATGTTATTTTATTAATGCACAACAACAACAAGTTTTTGCATCAGTTGTATTGAATAACAAATAATGTTAGTGTTGAAAAAATTAAGAAGATTATTATTGTTTTCTCTAGTTTGGTTCCAAGTACTCGCATTTCATAGTTACAGAACCATTCACGCTTTTATTTCCATAGAAAAGTATGGCAGTATTGTAAGCAATAGCTTACAATAGCTAAAACATGTATATTTCATCCTATTGTTGAAACAGTCAACAATGAAATATATATCGATTGTTGAAATAAATACCATTACAGCTAATTGTTACGTAATAATACTAGTAATTTTTATTCGAAAAAAATTATCATAGATTATGATAAATTATAAAAAACTAATTACCATCAATAGGCAGTAACAATAATATGAAATCGCTTTCAATTACACAACATACAGTGATTATAACGACAAAACAAACATTTAATCACAAAAGATAGGAGAAAGAAATTTTATCTCATAATATGTAAATAGAACCCCGTAAATATTAATGTGAATAGAAGAAGGGTACTCTTAGTTACTATCTCATGTTACTCCATGCGATCTGCGCTCTATGTCACTGGATCGGTAACAAAGAAAAGGCATGATACAGTCATTTAGAAATAAATAAAAAACCTACAAAAGAACGCTGTTGGTTATACACTGGGAGAGATCAGATTTCCGACCAAGGTAGCATGAAATTGTCAGCCGTGTGTGACGTCAGAGGTGCTCTTTTGTCTTTGGATATCATATTAATACTAAGTATCATGGGCTCGCATGACTTAACACGAGATCTATGGGTAATTAGTAGGGATTGAGGGGAATTGAAACTTACTAAAATAGCACACCAAAGTGTGAAGAAAAGAGCCACAATATGTAAAGAGAAAACAAAAGTTTTTTAAAAAAATACTTATTTTTTTATTAATATTTTCGTTGTTTCGTATTTCATTGCCATCAACTAGTTCTATTTATATAAGCTACTGTAAATATCTTCATGTTTACAGTAGCTTACATTTTTGAAATCCAAAGAGGTTGACTTATCTCAATCTATCGGCTGAAAAATAAAGAAATGGATCAACTCCTTTCTAATGCATATCCAACGGTAGTTTTTGCCATAAAGCGAATGGCAGCCGCCATGATAATTATATCGTCATCAGAGAGGACTACATCGGAGAACAGCTCGAAATTCTTATTTTTAAAACAAAGTCTTCTCCTGACGTTGATCGATGGATTTCTAATAATCTCGCGATTATAAGCACACAGATGTAGTCAGCCTCTGGTATTATTCTCTTAAAACTATTCGAAACTTGATTACAACCCATCATCCAATTAAGTATAAGAAAGAAGCCGCTTCTCTTGTGATCAGAAAAATCTTATCACTTAAAATCAAACATTCTGATCTGTTTTGCTAACTTCAAAATAAATGACAGGATAATTCTACGCAAGCTTCTGTAGATGCGCTGAGGCATGTCATTGCAATACTGTCACCATAGTGCACAACCAGCAATTCTTTTTTTATCAAAGTGTAGCAACCTCATTAATATTCCAGTTTAACATAAGACGCAGTCTGTAAACTGAAGGCAGTTTGAAAACCAGATAGTGATCTATCCCTTCGTTTTTTCTGAGGTAAGCCAATTAGTGGTTCGACAACCGAGTAAGATATGCGTGTTCTGTGAAGCTCACTTTTCCCGATAAAACTCAAATGCGCTCCATTGAAATTAGAGATAATGGCTAATGAGGAAACTAACCTGCACGACATGTCACAAGAGTTTAAAAACACGCACTGGTCCTTTTAAAACTGCAAGATAAGTTTCATTTTGCTTTCGGTTGGTTCATCTTGTGTTTTAACTCAGCGAAAAATCATTTCTTTCTTTCTTTGTTGAATGGCTAATGACGTTCTCCTTTCAAACGAAAGAAAAAATGCATTGAAGAGAATGTACGACACTTTGGTTGTGAACTGAGCGAAGTGGCGCGAGTGATATTAGAGAATTATTACAAAAACCATCCATCTAATAAATAGTATCGTAATATCGAAATCTTATTCAAGTTCGAGTTAGCGTACCTAAAGCGATAATGCTATTCGATCTCCACCATAAGCAATAATAATAATAATAATTTTTTAACTATGAGAACTACTAGGTTTAAACGCTCTTCAAAAATTTCAATGCTCCTTTTCAGAGTTTTCAGGTTATTTAATATTTTTCCAAGTATAACGCGTATAAATGGTAATCTATTAAAATCATTTTATATTCGTACTGCTCTATTAACGTTTACATTCATATCAGTTCCTTTTTAAGTGTTTTTAATTGTTAAAAAGGAGAAGGCAACAATAAGAAAACCAACAATTAATCCAACAATTAAAAGTGAAAACCAAATAAGCAAATAAGCTTATCACGTGTCTGACTTCATTGTTAGTGCGCCAAACGTTAAAACTATTGGAAAATCCTATTTTTCTACGGCCTGCTTCGATGTGACAATGATTCTTCACTCACTCACGGAAAGAAGCGGACAGAAGCGTCTTAAAAGAACCTTGTTCTCTACCACACGACCACCGTAAGCATTCTTCAAGCACGCCAAGCTAAGTGTTAACATCCGAAATACACATCGCGCAAAGCCGTAAAACCCTTCTTCGATTCGCTGTTAGTAGGACGAGGGTGCGCAGAAATCGAATTCTGGTCATAAATAAAAACTGGGCTACCGTCTGTGCATTAAGGACTCGCGAGTGGCTTCCGATCCCATATTCCGCACAGTCTTCGCCGTCCATTCACTTTCTCCCGTGTATAAAAATACGCTGATTTTGCGATTAGAACCCCCCCCCACACACACACACTCGATTGCTTCTTTTACTCGCTTCCCCTTCACGATATTTTTCGGCCATATTTGCGCTGATATCTTGAAAGGCTTTTCTCAGCCATGTTAAACTTGCAATTGTGACGGATCAATTATGATTCTGTTAATTAAAATTAAATCAAGCAATTAGAATTCAGTGATAAAATATTACATTACATGTAACTTCATAATAATAAAAAAATGACGAATTTAATTGTTTTTTTTTTTTTTTTTTTAACGAAATGGACATGTAAACATCAGGATATCTGCAACCAATAAAATCTGTTTAAATGACGTCACAAATATTGTGTTGCTAGCTTATTCATAGAAATTTGCATTGTTGAATAGGCTTATCGCTGAAGATAATATCGCGTCGCTGAAGTTAACAATAAAATCATTTGAAAACTTTATTGTTACGAAATGAAACAATGGATTCGTCTGCATTTTATTAGAATATCAAATACGTATATTTTTCAAACTTGTGAATTTTCATTTATATTTGTGAAGGCGAAAACTGCATAAGGAATTAGTTATTGTTTCATTTACAATGACTGTTAATTGGACTTTCGATTATTCCGAAAGAATTTTTTAAAAATTTATTGTTTACATATATGCTTATTCAAATAACTTCTTCTCCCTCTTCACAGGGTATAGATTCTATAGCTAAATATTACTCTAAAACATTTATTGTTGAAATGTAGCAAAGGTAATGCAAAGTTTATCTGCAAAGCTCACAAACTGGCAACCACACGTATACACCCGAGAAAGATCAAAGGCATTAAGTGACATCTAAGAAGCATCTCACGTCATTGTTATTCACCTTCTGTGTCCGTCTGTCTGGTATTCGAGTTTCCTGCTTACGCGTGTGCAAGTTTCAGATCTGAAAATATTCTTGGACTTCGTGATCGGATTGAAATTGGCTTCGCGTTTGGCCTGCAGTGAGGTAAAGAAAAAAAATCGTGCAGATGATCTTAACAATATTCTGCATTCTAAACAAAATATTAGAAACGAGTCCCAATATTGTTTAAATGATTTAAAAATTTTAAAATCGGTCTTTTATCTTAAATGCTAGGTGTTTATTGTGTAAAATTGAGAATTTTATTTTTCCTTAAAATTTACATGTAAATAAATCGTTTATTTATTTATTTCTTGATAACTTTATTGTTAATGCGTAAGGGACTCGAACCCAGTTATTGTAATCTCAAATCCCATCAACTGCTGAAAGACCGAAGTCCATCGAATAGTCATTTGGCCAACGCTATTGCCAGCGTTCCTCCTCGGGGGTCATGTGACTTCTATTCTTAATATCGAATTTATATAATTACCTACAGATTAGGTGATTGAAGTTTTCGATAAGGATTCACGTACGAATAGCTTTGTGGCAAGAGGACAAAGCAGCTCGGCAACACGAAGTTCATTTCCGATAAAACCCCTCCGACTGGAAGGAGTTGAAAATGGCGTGGGTTGGATGGTGGAGGGATCTTTCAATGAGTCTTTTCTCCTGGGGTTGTACCTGCAAAGTAGAGAAAATTAATACCAATCTTCTGTTAAAAATAAAACTACTTTAAATCTTAGTCATAAAATATCTAAGAAAGCAAGTTCATAGTTGTCTACAACGTCTCTGAATTAACCTATCTAGTTTAATGAGATCTTCTACAATGGACGGGACGTTATCTTTTAAAATAATGAGGCAATTGCACGCATACGACATTTATTTTGTTAGTGGTACCATAAGTATAAGTTGCATGACAGCCACAATATTATCCAATGTATATTTGCAAAGGGTTTGGACTGTTATACAAATGGTAAATGTGGGGCACGGTTTGGTATGTGTTGAAATGATGGTTCAATGCACATCTGGAGAAGGAAATATGTATTTAAAGGATTGACTAATGAGATGGCATTATTCCAACATTCCTTATGATTCATTACGGTCTATTTATTGCACATCGTTTTGAGTAATGTTTGCATATGCATCCATCAAGTGCACATTACGCAGATCGGCCCCCTTTTAATTAAACTCATGCATAGGGCTAGACCGAGTCTGTTCAAAACAAGTCAGCCGTGTTTAGTCTGCTGAGAAGGAGGGTCAAAGATGCAAATTAATTCTCGAGATTTATCGAATTACATTAAACAGGGCGCTGATAAAGTCGGTGCTTTACATTTGAGTAATTAACTCGGGTAATCGGAAATGACGTGTGGTATTAACAGTGCCATGAAGTTTTATACAAGGGATAATTTATATAGCTATCATCTGCCCATCTGTTGATTATCGTGACATCATCTGCTGCATCTGAGGTCACAAACCTCAGATTCAGGTTTTCTCTCAATTTGGAATTACATACGGGAGAATAAGAATACAGTACGATAGTTATCTCCGTCAATCTAACGCAGCACTACTCTTTAGTTTAATTACGAGAGTAGCAAGTCCTTTTTAATAAAGTCACTGGAAAAAAGCGTAGACTAAACTGTCTGTGGCATTAAACTGATTAACTTCGAATCCTCAAAAATTACAAAAAAAAGAGCATTGCACAGTATATAGTAAAACAAAAATAGGAATTAACATAACTTCGGTATACGGAAAAAATTTACATACTTGATGATTATTGTTCTGCATATTTATATTATAGATAAATTTATATACAGTGGATCCACGCATTTAAATTCAACACTCCTTATCAGGACTGGCTTAAAGGGGCAAAGCAATAATGCTTTTCATCTTCCCCGTTATCTGTAGAGGACAGTGTAGGGATAAGGTGTTATTGAGCTATTAAAGCTCTGATCATGGCAGGAGGGTAACAGCAATAGCCGAGCCTCAGAACTTCATTGGCTACAGAACTGTCATCCATTACCTTCCAAGGGTATTATTAATACACCACCGGACCATCTAAATTCAACACTTATCCCTATAAAGAGTGGCTTAAAGGAGCGAAACAAGAATGCTTTTCATCTGCCCCGTGTAGAGGACAGTGTAGGGATATAAGGTGTTATTGAGCTATTAAAGCTCTGATCATGGCAGGAAGGTAACAGCAATAGCCGAGCCTCAGTTAGAACTTCATTGGCTACAGCATTGCCATCCATTACCATCGAAGAGTATTGTTGGATTGAATGAATCAATCACCGCATCTCACCGTCGCCTCCTCTGATTAATTAATACTAATATTATTTATGAATAAAAATGGTGTATTGTTAAAGTTATTGTTTATATCTAAATTTTTGCTTGGCACTCAAAAGTTTAAAAAGATTTAAAACCCTATCCCTTAAAATGGATAACATTGATTATCGTGCGGTTATATATATATATATATATATATATATATATATATATATATATATATATATATAATTTAAAATACAAGAAAGAATGAATAAACAATATAATAATAAAAACAATATAAAATTAATAAAATAGAAAAAAATCCTCAGCTCTACAATAATACATTTTTACAACCTTCCATTAGTGGGAGTCACGAAATACTGGATGTGGCCACTAATAAAGCTTTGTTATTACAATAACTGGGTTTTCACTGTTACAAGAAACGCGAGATTTTATATTGTTACAAAGCTACTTTTGTAAAGCCACATGACAGTGTATTGTTTGGTTGCCAGGAAGATAACGATTGTTCATAACACAGGAGTAAACGTTTCATGCAGATAGCCATTTAATGATAGCAATAAACAACGCAGTGAATATTAATAAGCATTGTAGGCAGGGAAATGTATCTCCTGCAAAGCTCTTTAACAAGTAGATCGTGCAAAATATATCCTACAGGTTCTTTTGAAATGCCTATAGTCTCAGCAGTTCCACGAACTTTGACTGGTCGGTCATCCAATACCATATCGTGCACTGATCAATGATTTCTGGTGTGGTTACACGTTTTAGACGTCCTTCACGTGGATCATCTTCAAGGCTAGTACGGCCACGTTTAAACTCGGCAGCCCATTTCTTAATTGTCGGATTTTAAGTAGGACACAGATGTTGAAAGTATAAGATGGTTTTTCATAGATGGTAAACACTCCTGATGAAGTAAGTGTGTGTGTGGTCAGACTTAGTAGCAGCTAATCCACACATCCATGTATAAATATCATCATTTATTTTTTGTGAGGGCATTCAAATGAACTCCCTTGGGTCAAAAGGATATTGGTTCAAATACCATCAACAACGCGAAGAGTCTTTATGAGGGCTTTTCATCTGAAGATGTGTTAGTAAGTACTTTCTTAGAATTGCATAATTTAAGTAACCACACACCAGAGTCAAGATCCTTGTTACCTCATCCTCCACCTAAATAAACAGCTTCTAGAAGCCTGTATAAGAAACTTTCAAGACCAAATAATGGAAATTTTGCCAGTGCTTGGCCAAATTTTTTTATCCTGTAAACAATCTAGATAATCTGAATTGTTATCTAGATCATCTCTTCCAATGTTCATTGAGAGTGAAATCCAGATTCCACAGTACAGAGGGGCAGAAGTTTTGCACGAGGTGTACACGTGACCTGGGAAGTATTGCACTAATGTCAGAGAACGTAATCTGGAAATTGGGCGCAACTGAAGTAAAAGCCGCTAGTTAACATTTAAAAAAAAAATAGATATAAAATAGAAAAATAAATCGAAATTAGGGCGACAATCAATGACAAATGAGGATATCAAAAGTTTTGAAAGAAATCCCAATTCTGCGGGTTTCTCTCACAATCAATATTCCCCTTTTCTGTCATCTTGTTTAAGCAAAGACAGGAAGAAACGATAATGGATGAGCGAACGAAAAAGAGTTAAGAAAAGAATTATACTTCACGAGAAGGAAAAAGTGAACTTTTTTTCCATTTATATCTTTCCTGAACATTCAGCTACAGAAGATTAGAATTTATATTCTGGTACATTCTCTCTCTCTCTCTAGTATGTATCACAAATAAAGTCATTTAACCAATATATTCGTATTATGAAACTAGATTTTTTTTAATAATGTCAATTATAGAAGTGGAACTGTCCCGTTCCATACCCCCCCCCCAAAAAAAAATAAAGAAAGAAACAAACAACCTTACCTGAGCAACGGACAGCAAACACCACATGACTCGAACACAAACCGCTTTAATTACTGCGTCCGAACTCCGACACCGCATGTTGATAGAATGAATGAGAGAGTGTGCGCTTCATCTCTTCCGATAGTGATGTTGCCACACAATGGCCGTCGACCTGTCCGTCGCCTGTCCACGCAGACGGCACGCACTCTAAACACGGTAATGGATGATTAGGGGAGACCTTCCGAAAACGGATGTCTTCCTCCTTCTTCCGATGCTCCGACGAAGAAACGAGTGACAGACGGATGGCGCTTGTTCGGTAGCATTTCGTAGCTCACTTCGTTTTCTCGACGTTCTACTCGTGCATGCCGGTTTTTCTGTCGAAGAGCGTCACGGGTTTACTGTTCGCTGTTATCCCCCCCCCCCATGTCTTCTTTCTTCTTAGATTTCTTTTCTTTACTCTTAAAGGTGAAAGCCTGTAAGGGGAAGACAGAATTACTTTGATGTTACTTCGGATGGGATATTTAAATAAGATTTTTTTTTTCATTGGGATTGAAGATAAAGTGGGAATTGTCAAGCTGGAGGAAGGTCGAAATCAATGGTTGTCCGGAGATAATTTGAAATGGATTTTGCGTTTAAGAACCAGCATACCATTGCTTCGTTCACTGTTATACGAGGTGCAAAAAGTTCGGGGAATTTGACCATAAAAATACCCTAACTCCAGTTTCCACCGTTTCCTTCATGGTAGTTCCCCCCCACCCCCGGGCATGTATCCAGCGATCCCAGTGGTTTTTTTCATGATTCTGTTCATCCGTGGAAGTCCTCAATTGTGATTGTGTTGAATATCTCCTGCGATTCTGCCTGGATTCCCTCATTCGTGTCAAAACGACGCCCTTCCAGCCGGAATTTCATCTTGGGACACACGAAAAAGTCATTAAGGGCGAGTACAAGCGAATAGGAGGGATGGGGAAACGAATGTCGTGTTTTGAGAAGACAAGAACTTGGAAGCGTTGTCATGGCGGAGGATCCAGTCGTTCTTACACTTGTTTGCAAGTTTGCGTCGAATGCTTTCCCTTAGCTGCTTCAGAACCTCGTGGTAAAACCTGCTTTTGATGGTTTGAATCTCTTTAAAGTCCTCCATTTCACTTGGAGAAGAAAATCGCCGCATACTGATTCACAATGAGGGTACTGCTAGTCCCTTATAGCGACAGAAGGCCGTACTACAACCGAATCGCGCGCGCTATTCAAATTCCACGAACTTTTGGGTAGCATCTCCTAATAATTTTTCGTTAAAACTGTTTGTGACGTGAATGAATCCACATTTTCTCTTTAAATGTAAAGAAAACAAACCCTTCCACTGTTGTTTGCGGTCATCCAGAGGCGTCCAAAAATAATTGGGAACAAAATTAGAGAACCATCAAATTCTGTATTATATTAATATTTCCGTCACATGACACTGGTAGGTAATAAGTTTAGAGACCGAGCTTCAGACTTCGATACAATGTTTGTTTTTATAATAATCTCAGATTAATCAATCTCCTTGTAATAAAAAAAATCGTGTTTTAAAGAACGAGCGGAATTTTTCAGAATCAGACTTTATTATTGCAATAAAAGTAAAAATAGCTCTGAAAGCATGTAATAGACTGAGTTTGTAAACAAATTTATTTTTTAAAAAATAAATTATAATAAGATTTTGAGAGTAAAATTTCACAATGTTTCTCAATGTGAAATATTTACAACTTGTTAACTATGAAGTACTTTTCCATAGATTCTTTTTGAATGAAAGAAGATAAATTAGTGATATATTTGCATCACCTTTCAATGCTAAAATGAATGCAGAAGATGCAACTAATGAATCGGGAGAGAAAGTTATATCTTGCGCAATATTCAGAATTTAGTACAGACGTAGACTTATAATTTAGTACTATTAATTGCACAATCATTCTAAATATTTAATCGCATTTTAATGAGTTTGCTTCGTAAATTATTAACTTAATAATCATGCAATAAAACCCACCGACAAACAGTTACGTTGAATATGTAACGAACACGTCAAACACACCGAATTGAAAGGAACTAACTCAAGTAATTGTAGTAATATTGAAATATTTACAATGGAAAGTAATTAGGACCAATGTTGGCGGTGTTATGTTAAAAGTACAAAGTACATTGAAACTTTTGCAGGTGGGAGTTCATTAGAGGGATCCAATAAAGGAGTTGAACGGTGTTTAATTAATGGAATCACTTTGATGCTTGCCGTTAAGGGAACTCATTGGAAAATTCATTACCTGCCAGCATTTGAGGGCTGACAGAAAAGCAGAATTCCCTGAAAAAATGACGAATTTGGATACCCTCAAAATAAATATTTTATGCTCGGCTGAATATTAGGGAAGTGATATTGTTTTTTCCGTTTTGGAGCAAAAACCCAATTGGTGTCACGCGGCACTAAAACAGATGCTTGGCATATTTTGTTCGCAAGATGTTGGGTTTTTGATAAGTAAGAAATGCCTCAAGGGGAGTCAAAAATCGGGTTAATTTCGATCAACTTGCTCCAAACCGCAAAGCAATAAGATTCCTTTTCGAAACCGCGCTGTAACTTTGTTAGAGTATACGACGATTTGTCCGATAGGGAGCGCTACTGTTCGACAATGCACTTGGTGGTGTTTTACAATTGTTACTGTTAATGATATACGCTTATATGCCATCAAGCACACAAGGCTTTAAGGAAAAAAAGAGCTCAACGTGCACTTTGATTTAAAAAAAAAATTTTTTTTTTACCGATATTTATCAGGGATTTGCAACTGATAGCGAGTTAGCCGGTCTCATACAGACAAATTGGCCAAGCGAACACATACAATTAACAGACATAAAACACGTCCTCATAGATTCCTTTGCCGATAATTACAGCAACAACTAATAATTACAAAACCTGGGAATTCCACTAGTGTTCAAAATATGACATTTGCTTTTCAGGCTGTTTCTGGTTGCCAGTAAGCTGCGTGGTATCTCAAGAATGAAAGCCTTCACCATCTAAAGACATTTGCAAACATCTCTACCTGCAATGGAATTTGAACTCGCAGCCTTGTTGGATTGGAGTTCAGACATGTAATCCAGTTGACCTACAATGCTGGTAAACCGCCTTAAACATCAGAGTTTCATTATTGTACCGGCGGAGATTGAACTGACCCCTTAGTCCCTAAAAGTTAGATAACGCTAAAACGGTTTCGTCTACTCTTCATGAGGGTTGAAAGGGGGTAGCTGATTTTTTTTTTTTTTTTAATTCACTTAATACGTGTACATGACTAAATTTCGAATCACTTCGTATTAGCGCAACGTCAGGTTTTTAATATGAGCTTTGGATTGTCGATATCTTTGAATTCAACTAACGATGATTAAGAATGGAGATGAAGTGATTAGTTTGTTAATTGGCAGGGGGGGGGTACACTCCTAGTCATTTAAACGATCTAGAAGATAACCGAACGTTCGCAGTTTGACCATAAAACAACTCCAACACGGCAATACTCCCTTACGATTTCCAACGCTATGAAGGAACTGGACATTCCCATTTGTGCCAAGCACCCATTGGCTGTTCTTGCTCACTAAAGCTGCACTTTCGCGATAAAGACCTTTTGGTGCCGACCATCGTTAGGTTGGGTACGTAATGGCCTACTTGGAGCGAGAACTCTCCTTCTAAACTGGCTAAAGTACTTCAAAGTATTTTTAAAGGCGAATGGCTTTGTAAATGAAGATTTTCTTCCCCCTCACTGAATCAAAAATAACCTATCGGGGTAGACGCCAATAACTTATCCCCCCTTCAAAAAGGGACATAATTTATTATCCCTTTTTCTTATAAATATATCACTTGCTACTTTTTTTAAAATATTTTTTCGCTTATGACCCTTCACTCTACGTGCTATTCAACCACGACGATCTCCTACATCACCTTTATTGCGACACGTGGAATGACTTGCTATCCCGAGAGGCCAATGCAGATTAGAATCGGTGTTATTATTGTATGTATGTTTTGCTACGAACTCCTACAAAAAAGTGGGTGCCTTTGGAGTTGCGTATGGCACTTGATGGGGGTGAGTGCAGTTTACGACACCCTAATAAGGTCGGCAATTATGAATCAATTTATGTCGAAACATTAACATGGTTCGGCTTCGAATCGGCTCGTATAGAAAGAGAGAAAGAAAACCCCTAGTCAGAAAAAAAGACAGAAAACAATAAGATTTAGAAAATAAACGCGTAGAAGGCAGGAACGTGCTGTTTGTGGTCTGTTCTAAGATGCACATGACCGATCTTTCTATGTCAGAAAATTCAAAGTAGTTCTACAAATATGTAAAGATTTAAATAGTATTCAACAGTGAAGAATTTTTGCGTGTTACCTACTATGTGTGTGTGTGTGTATGTGTGTGTGTGTGTGTGTTTTACAAAACAGGAATAAAAGTAACGTAATATGGGAAATAGAATTCATGGCTATGTCGCCTATCTCTGTCTGTTGAGATTTCCAATTCTTTAACCGCATGACTGATTTCGATGAAATTTGGATTTGAGTCTCATGAAAATTCATTAAGAAAAAATAAATTGCGGACATTAATTATTCGATAAAAAGTTATCATCAATTATTATGAGATGACTACCTCAGGATTCAGGGTTGCTTCATTTAGTCTCTAGAATTTAATGCATGTGTGAGCAGAATTTACATTAAATTATGAGCGGATGCTTTGCTTAAAGGAGACAATCGACGAATTGTGTTAACCTCATCAGGAAAGAAGAGAATATTTAAATACCTCCTACAGGGAACAATATAAGATTTTTTTCCTGCAATCGATTTCTACGTAAGAAAAAATAACGTAAAACATTATTTTCAGCGAAGAGAAAGAGACGGGATTGTTCGTTATTACTGCTGTGATGGTCCGAGGAAAGAAGTCCTGGTACTATCGGCAAGCACAGGAGTCTTCAGTCTTCCTTGTTGACTAAGAAAGTGATAATGTTTTCAGATTTCCATAGCAACACTAGTCTATTTACTTCTACTGGGCACGTAGTAGAGTAGTCCACCCACAATGAAAAAATAGAAACCAGTAAAGCAAAAATCAGCAAACCAAAATGATAAAACAAAAACAATTAACGTCTTTATTATTGCGTGTAGAAGTGTAAAAATGCACTTAAGTATAACAACAGAACGACCTTTTCTTCCTAAAAGCTATTGAAGTCCGATGAATCCTCTTGCAGAGAGAGAGAGAGAGAGAAATTTATTAAAATTTAATCAAGTCTCTGGAAATTAACTTGAATTAGTTTTAACAGCTGCTTACTGTTTTCAAGCACTTTGCTGATTATGTTTTGTTGTACGAAATCAGTGAGGGAAGCTTAGCTTTTAATGGAAAAGCTGTTTTATTGGCTGCCTTTGTTAACTCCCACGTTAAAAGACAAAGTAGGAAGTCAGGTTCCGAAAAAAATGATTGCGGACATTTTGAATTTCCAGGAGGACAAATGAAACACTAACTTGATTTTGTTCGAATACTAACGAAAGTCTCGAAATTTATTTAGTGAATAAGAAATAGTGAAGCGTTACAGAAATCATTGTACACTTATTTTAATGATACTTAGTATAATTAGAAATACTTTTATAATAGCGAAAGATTAATGCAAGAATCTCCAGCAAAAGGGGCTATCTTTATCGGGGCTCGAAAACGAGTCACAGAAGGGCACAACAGATCTGTATGTAATACCGCCCTGATCAAAGCCCAAAAGTAACTCTCTTTACAGTAAGGATTTGAACCTGAATCTCGTTCTTAGACGAATAATTTAAACATTAAGTTACAGAGATATCTGAAGAAATAACTTGAAACATGTTAACTAAGAGAATAAAAATCAAAAACTGTAAATATCGAATGCAACTGACAATCGAACTTTTTTTTTTATAAATAAGTCTCATGGGTTAGATAGAAACCACAATACGGTTTAGGAATTCCCATGATTGGCATACAAGAAATTCCAAGGTGCTCTAATTTTCTTTCCAAACTTATTTCCACTTCTTGGAAAGTGGAGCTGCTGACACTCTTCAAACTGTTCATTGCCATCTATTTAAAACTTTCTTCCAAGGACTGTTTTAGATGAGCGTATAATTCTGCAATTCACTGATGGCCTCTTGTGGCGAAATACGGTGCTTCCACGATGTACTTTTAATAAGAACGATTGGCTGTCGTGGACACTTTGGTACCATCTATCCTGCGACTCTCGATAGATGGTCCCAAAGATCTTTCCTTTGGGCACTGCTTATAAATTCCCCTCAAATATTCTTATGGACGCAAGCTATCCATCACTTCTCGTATGCGCCTTTCTTCTCAAACGTAACGTCTCCCAAAGGATTGATTCCTCGCAAGCGCATAGCCATTTGCTATGCACGTGCGAGGAATTATATTTTATTAAAAACTTATTAAACTTTCATTGTGAAAACTCACTAGAAATAAAGTCTCCCATGACTTTTCATTCACCGACATCGCTGGTTTTAAACCTATATTTTTGGAAATCAGTAGTCAGTCGGACATCGTGTTTGATCATCGCTGTAACTGAGTGAATTTCTGCAAAGTGCTAGACGGGATATTACTAATTCCTGAATTGTATTTTTTTTTGTATATAATTGTCAATGTTCTGCGGTTGATCTCGCCAAGTTTCGTGACTAAACCAGTGTTTTTTTTACGAAACAAATGCATGCGACAAAGAACGACTAGCTCCGGAATCGACTGAAAGTTCTAGTAGTTGATAAGAATAGAAATTATGAAGATTTTTTCTTTTTTTTTTATTCATTTCTTGTCGTTGGCGAGAATGAATCTAGCGATATCTTCACAGAGCTTTGTAAATTTCATAGACGTTACGACAATGCGACGCAAGTATGATAAAATGATAAAGAGGAGAAAAGAATATATGAGAGAAGTGATAGAAAGAGAAGTTTAAGTAACACTAGTTTGTAAGTTTTTTTGTTTTTTTCTATTCTGATGATGAATGGACCTTCTAATATCACACATGTAATGTCAGTCTTCAGAGAAAGCTTCGTCCCACTTATTTATTCAAGTCGTTTGCGTGTCCTCATATTCCCGATGATGCAAAGCAATTTCTGTATTGTTGTGTGCGATCCTTTTCACACCCCTAAGTGATGACAGAGAATTTTTTTCTTTATCTCTTACGGCAATAATGATATCCGTTTCTCCCACCCCCGCCCTACATCCCGTGCTCAAACATTATCTATCATCTTGTTCATTTTAATCTTCTCTGTGAAGAGTAGAATCCATCAAATCTATCACAGCGGGTGTGTTATAGTTTATTATTAGAAACAATACACACTGAGAAATTCCCGGATGTTCTTTAAATATTTTTCTTTTCTTGTCTGACGACTTGTCTGCCGAGATGTAGCTTCTGTTCATTTATCATACAAATATTGCCCTTTAGGAGCCTATTATAATAAGATTTTGCTGTGTATCGGTCATGGCTGTATGATAGTACTCCAAACTGCACGGAATTCGGTGCTTTTCTGACCATAAATACTACATTTCAGTCTCAGCCCTTTTGCGCCTATTCAGCTAATATAGATAATACTGAAATGTAGTATCTGTTCGCCAAACCAACAGATGCTGCATTTCACTCCCAGCCCTTTTAAGAAGACGTTTCATTTACGACTGAAATAACTACGACTGGTATGTAGTCTCTGTTCGTCAACGAACAGATACTACATTAATTTCACACTCAAATATTTTGCTTTATTAGGGTAGTAGTAGGAGGAAAGAATCTCAACAGATGTCCTTTGGTTGGACAAAATATTCGATTTCCTATATAAATAGGAATGTATTTGTACCCAAAGTACAAGCTCAACTGGTCATTATGGCCAATAGACGAGTATAGTATCTTGTCATAGCACCCTGATCATTTTTCCATAACTATGCAGTTGAGTAGCCACACGAAAACAATACGTTATGGTAAAAATGACTATCTGTCGCTTATTTTATTTTGATCATTTAATTAACTTATGCAATTCATATTATTGAAATATTTTTATAAAGAATAACTTTACATCTGTTTAAGTTGAAGATTAAAACTTATTACTTCCTAAGCACACCTTTTTTATACATACTGTATGTATTAATAATACTTAAAATATCATTTCTGATATTTTGTTTGTGTCCTCTCACGACTCCAAACCTCAGTAAATGACCTAAACATCCTCCCTAAAGAACAGTTTGGTTTCAGGCAACACCATAGTACTACCCAGCAAATCCACAGAATTGTGGAATACATCACCACCAGCTACAACTGGCACCAGTGCACAGGCGCTGTTTTCCTAGACTTATCAAAAGCATTTGACAAAATCTGGCATTTTGGACTCCTGCACAAACTTATCTCAGCTGGTACCTCACTAAAAATGGTTCACTAAATCCATTCATATCTTCAGAATAGATTAATGCAAGTAAAAATCAACGGTTCTACATCCTCCCAGCAGCACATCTTTGCTGGAGTGACGCAGGGATCTCTACAGGCTCCATTGCTGTTCTCTATATACATGTCAGACATCCCGCACAATCCGATGACTTCCATTTTGGCCCTGTATGCGGACGATACGGAAATACTAACCAGATCTCTCAGACCCCATTTCATTACCAGAAAGCTTCAAGAAACCTTCTAAAGCTGGAGGGTTGGTTCTCCAAGTGGAGATTGGAAGTCAACCCCCAGAAAAGCTCAGCCGTTCTTTTCTCAAAAAGACCAATGTCTCCTGTAGGAGATGTGTTACTATTCAATAATAAAATTCCCTGGCAGACAGAAACAAATTACCTGGGTGTAATTCTTGACAAAAAACTATCTTTCAACCAACACATCAAATCTGCGTGCACAAAGGCATCTAAAGCTATAGCTCAGATCTATCCGCTAATTAATAGAAATAGCAAACTCAGCAACAGAATCAAATTGCAACTATACCAGATGATGATTCGTCCTATAATCACCTATGCCTCTCCGGCCTGGAGCCACACCTCTAATGCTAACATTATCAAAATACAGCGAGTGTAGAATAAGTGCTTGAGAATGATTCTGAATGCCCCGTGGTATGTTAGAAACAATCAACTCCATAAAGACACAAATATTCCCTATATTTTCTCTTTTCTACAATCCTTAGCATCCAAGTTTTTCCTAAAGACGTCCACACATCCCAACGATTTGGTTCAGCAAGCTGCAGCATACGAGCCAACGGACATATTCGAATATAGAAGACCAAAAGCTATATTAGCCTCCTTTAGTGATGCATAATCTCCATGCCCATTCAGGGCGAGCAAACTGCTCATAAATTTTACCTTCACTGTAACCACAACAGATAGCGGGGAATATGAAAAGCATCTTGCTTCACCCCTAAAGACATGTCAATTGTCAATTTTGTTTGTGTCGAAAAATACTTAATTGTATTGTACGTTGCAACAAATATTCCGAGGTGCGTAATTAACTGTAAATAATGTGCTACTGGTTGACCTATCAATAATTATATAAGAAAGAATGACATTCTCATAAGAGGATGCTTTTGTTATCTATTATCTTTCTATACGATGAACAAATTATTATGAAATTCGTTTGGTGTATTTCAAGTGTGTATTTTATTTTCGGTGATAAAATAAAATAAGACCGGCGGTAAGACAAGTAGTTTTCTTTTGGTCAAGTGGTTTTCATTAGGTAAAGAAAACTCCTTGCCGTAGCCTGAGAGAAGAAAACTCAGCCAAGTGGAAAACGATTTAAAAAACTAAAAGGTCCCACGATCTATTTATAGGTCTTTCCGATTTACATGGGTCATTCTTCCGACCACACCCGATGGAGTTGGTAAAAACAGTTTGGAGATGGACAGTCATTGGATGGTTTGGGAATTGTTAATTGATGAACTCCAAACGCGGATGCTGTTTTGCAAATACTAAAGTGGAATTTGTTTGGTTAGCTAAACATGAATTTCTTAACTCAAATTGTACAAATTTCATATTATGTGGCTTCGTTTAAAAAACGAAAACAAGACCGATACAAGCGCCATCTATAGCACAGTTTATTTCCTCAAGAAAAAGGGCTAACATAAGCCTTAGACTGGATAAAAGACTAAATAATTGTGTAAAACGTAAAGATCTAAAATATTTGCTTCCTCTATTTGCATGAACCACCAAAACCGAGTCTGTAATATTCTAGGTGATTAACTGGAAGTACAAACTATGTGACGTTTCCATAGGAACAACAAACAAGACAGAAGCTTCATTAACTACGTGACAGTAGTCCATATCACATATAATAGTGGTGTTCAACCTTTTTTACTAAGCGAGCTACTTTTCTATATAAATTATTCTTTATCACTTTTAATTATTTTAATGCAACAAATATTTTAAGGCAACAAAAACAAATATATAATATTGGAACAAAATATTTATTTCTCTATTTTGGAAAACCAAAGTTAGAAAAAACAACAGATTGATTACAAACTCACAAGTTACAGGAAATGCTGGCTGATTAAAAAAAAAAAAAAAAGTTAATGTGAAATTTGGCATTGTTTGGACTTCGTAATATTTTCATAGTCAAGTTGATATGAAGAAGTGGCCAATCGCAGACAATCATCCAAATGATCATTTGTAATTTGGTTTCTTAATTGATTTTTTATGACGGTCAGATTTGAAAAAGCGGATTCTCACAAGTATGTCGATCCGAAACACGACAGAATTTTTCGCGAAATATCAGTTAATATTGGGAATTTTTCATGTGCATACTTCCAAATGACTTAATTTTTTATTGATTTTAAATGTAAACTATTCTGAATGTTTATTATCTCAAGTTCTACTTCAGCTTGGTTTATATCAAACAGCCCACTAATTTTATTTGAAATTTCTGTGATGTTCAAGTTTTCTTGAAATGGATTATTGATGAAAGATACAATCATTTCAGTTTTATTAAAATCTTTAAATCTTGAATTTATTTCTTCCTCAACTAATTCTATTTCACGAATAAATTCTTTTAAATCATAGCGAAGCATTTCTTGATTTTGTTCAAAAATGTTTAATAAATAGGGGAGATGTCTAAATTCGCAGTCATTTATATGTTTCTTTAATAAAAGTAAGTATTGTTGGAAAGTTTTTATTGAACTTAACATGTCAATTACATTTTTATCTCTACCTTGTAACTCTAAATTTAAATTGCTTAATTTCGTAGAAATCTACTAAAAATGATAAGTGTGACAACCATTTTTTATCACTCAATTGTGGATAAATATCTCCTTTTTCATCAACAAAAATTTTATATCGCTAATTACTACAAGAAATCTTTCTAAAAATTGACTTCTGCTGAGCCAGCGAACATTATTATACAACAGAAATTCCCTATCATCATCTGCCTGCAATTTAAATAACCACCGTTGCAGGACTTTTCCTCGAACAGAATTTACAATTCTAAATGTAATATCCAAAACATCTTTTATGTTTAATCTTTTACTACACAGTACTTGTTGGTGAATAATACAATGCTACGTTAAAAAATCTGGATATTTGTCATCGTTTTTACATAATGAAATGAAGCCTGATTTATTATCTATCATTGCAGGAGCACCATCAGCAGTAATAGACACAAGTTTTAAAAGCGGAAGTTGTGTTGTTTCACAAATTCATCAAATGCCGAAAAAATGTCTTCTTCCCTAGTCCTTCCCAATAATGGTATAATTTTCAAAAGTTCTTCTTTACTTGAATAATCTTGAAATGTCTGACATTAACCTGGCCTGGAAACGTTTCTCCGGCAATTGGAACCCTTCCTTTCGGCAATTTGAAACCTTGTCTGCGGCCTAGAAGTAGTCTCTCTCTAGCGACGTCTCGAACCGAGAAACTCCTTTCTGGAAGCGGTAAACTCCTCTCTCAAGCAACGTGGATCCGGGCAGTCTATCTGACGGCGACTCTGGACCAGGCGGCCTCCTCTCTGACAGCAATTCTGGAACCGGGATCCCTTATGCTTGCTTCAGTCCCTTTTTATTAGACCTCCTCTGAGACCTCTCATGAAGTTTGGCAACCCCCAAAGAATCGTTACGAGTCTTTCATATTAAGTTTCAAGTTCGGCACGCCTTTTGTTCTCCTCCGCTTTCTTTGGATTGCAAGTTGCCGGCCATCGGAAAGTTGTTTGAACTCTTTCTGACTGACTTCGGAGATGTTTTTAAGAGCCTGTAAGCCTTTCTCATACATACAAGTTTCAATAAAAATCTTTCTAATGCCGCATGTACAGCTTTGGGGACAAAAACATTGCCTTTGTTTTTAACACTTTAACATATTCTTATTAAAGCAGTATATAGAGTTAGCTTCAAAAGAGTTATTTACAAAAACATCTAATACAAACTATACCAAGACAAACAAAGTTTATTTTTTTTACAATATTCACATGGGACTTAACCTAAGTAAAAAATTATATAATGTGCTTTGGAATATTTAATATTTAAGCTACAATCGAGTTTTTACACTTTGCTTATAATCGTATTCACTCGGATCGTTGTTTGACTTCCACTGATCCCAATTAATTCATTTACTCGGACTTATAAGAAAATTACTGATTTGACAATTTTAACGAAAAATAAATAAACAATAGGAATACACTTAAAGCGAATTAAAAATAATACAAAATAATGATAAATCAAATATTATGTTTTCAGTTTTAATTAAATTTGTAAGTAAGGAGGAATACACAAAAGATCGACGGGTTGAATACCCCTGACATATAATATATCGCCTATGTATGGTGTGACGTTACATTTAAAGAAAAAAGAGCAGTCTTCAGTAAACCTGGGATGGATAGAATTTCACACGACATAAATCACATCCGTAAGACTTCATCTACTTCGATCTTATTACATCTTGACAGATCCAAGTTAAATACATACGAACTTATTTGCTGTTGATCGATCATCACGCTAATTTTAGAAAATCATTGTTTATAAGAAATATTTTATAAAATGATCTATAACCAATTAAGTAATTGAAATTTAAAAATATAATATTTAAATATTTTTAATAAAGATTTATACACCTTTAAATTTAAAATTAAAACTTTTCATATGAAATTACGAAAAAAAAAGTCCTTTTTAGGACTTCCAAGGTAACAAATGGCAATGCTGTAGCCAATGAAGTTTTAACTGAGTCTCGGCTATTGCCGTTACCCAGCCATGACTAGAGCTTTTTAGCTCTTTTAGTCAATAACACTCCATCCACATAGATTCTCTTCATTCAGATGACAGGATAAAGAGTCAAGGACTCAGTCCATCTCCCAGTTCTTTTAAGAACGTTTGTAATTTGAAAAATTACAAGCTTTTTCACTGTTTAATGCATATTTTTTAAACGCAATTAGTTACTACAGGAATAAGGATTCCTGAGTTTACACAAATATGTAAAGGAATTGCAAATGTTGCTTTTGGTAATTATATCGTCTCTGTCTCTCTCTCTCTCTCTCTCTTGAACATGACAGCTGCTATGTTCATACGACAAGCTCTGCAAGACAAGATGCCAGGAAAGACCGTCTCTCGTGAGGTAAGGTCGTATCTAGTTTCTTTCGTACGCTAATTTTTACTTTTGCTAGAAACATTCGGGTCTACAGGATTTTTTGTTGGTAGAGCTGGTTCTGAAGAGGTGAACCGGGCAGAATTTATGAAGATATCGCTTGGAAAAAGCAAAACCGTAAAACAGAAGGCCGAAATTTCCTCCATAAAAACTGACACAGCGGTTGAACCGGCAACGCCATCAACATCATTTGCCCAAGAAGGGAGGAGGCAGTAGAGGAAATGGAATTAACAACTGCAGCAACTAAACGACAAAGATATCAAGAAGAAGATAAAATCGAAACGACAGCCAACCAAGAAAGTATCTACCTGCAATAAAGAGCTGTCTCCAACCGTCACAATTACATCGTCTGCCGAAGAAAAGTGCGATAATTTACAAAACCGTCAGCTTCCTCTAATACAGCAAAAGAAACTAACACCCCTTTAGTTCCGAGTACAATCAAGGGGAGGACAATTGTAATCCGCTCCTTCGGGAGAACATCTGGTGCAATGGAAAGGCTCCTTGCCGCAGTCGATAGGTTCGGCGAACCAGTATTTTACAAATTCAACAAGAAAAGATTCGGTCGAACCTTGTGTCAACGTGGAATAGTCCACTATCTCCGTAACCGCTGTATTAACAGTCTCATCAGACGCATTTAAGAACTCTCTCAGCTTCAAACATGGGCTTTTGTGCAGATGTGGGCTGACAGAGTGAGAACTTTTGCTTTCTTGAGGTTTTTGCCCTGAGAGTGCTGTTGAGTATCTTTTGGGATTTCGGTCCCGTTGGGGGTGACCTCTATCGAGGTTGCTCACTCTACCGCTGAGCAGTTCTGCTCAGTAGTAAAGTGAGCCTATCGGTGAGCAGAGCCGCCGCTGAGTTAAACGATTGTTCAGGTGTCTCACCGTTTGGCAATCTCAGGGATGGCTCTAGTTTTTGGAGACCTCCCCCCTCGCACATAAACAGAGAACATACACTTACATGAGACATTAATTGGAATATCGTAAAAGGGGGGATTACCATGCTAAAGATTTTGACATGACTACCAATTCCCCTTTTCGCGTTGCCACTCCGAATATCAACGGTTTGCGATCCATCTATCTCCGCACAGTGCCCGGTTTGAAGACTATTTTTCCATCATCAGATTCATGTACTAATTCTGCAGGAGACGCATTTTTATCAGTTCTGGGACATTCAAAACTTCCCTTCACAAAGCATCTGGTGTTTTGGAGAGCGCTGCACGAGGGAGGGTGGGAAGTTCAACAAGAAACGTTCCGTCGACCCTTGTGTTTACGTGGAATGGTCCAATCTCTCCGTAACCGATGTATTAACTGTCTCATCAGACGCATTTAGTTCGTAAACCCTAGGAGGGTTTCTCAATGTTCAAAATGATGTTGCAGGATGTCTAGTCTCTATAAACTGGAAGTTTGTGGATAGAACCATCCGCTTCTTCACTGTCTATGCCCCTAATAATACCCACCAGCGATGTAGATTCTTCACGTCCATAAGATCTTATTTTTACGGGGTTCAATATATAATCGCGGGTGGGGTAGGGGTAATAAAACTGTATCGCAGACGTGCGATGTGACAAGGTGGGCGATAACAACAATTCTGGTACCGGTGGCTCTAGGGAACCGTAACTCTGCTGTGATAATGTCGACCTCATTGTCATCTGGAGGGAGAATAATCTAGGCACAGTCGGTACCACATGGTCGCGAGGAGGAGTTTCATCGAAACTCGACTGTGTTTACATTTCCAGCAACTTAGAGCCACGAGTTGTTACAGTAAGGCACATAGCGGTTGGCAGTTCAGTAACAGACCATAAAATGGTTCTGTTAACTATCGAACTACCCAAGGTCGTTGAGAGAACACTCACTGGGACTAGGAAAAGAGCTCATTCAGAATAGCTCGAGAGAAAGGTCTTATGCCCAAAGGAAAACAATGAGAAAGCTATACAGAGAATTAGGGTGGTCCGTGCGAACCAGATTTCCAGTGATTCCCTAATTAAAAACTTGCAAATCAAGCTAGAGTCACATCGACGAAAAAAACAAACAAACAAACTCGACGAGCTCGATTTCCGCTCCAGGTTGTTCCACCTTTGTGCTGAAACCCTCAGCCGTATTTTACTGTCGGCATATGTACATAGCAACATGTGACGATTAAACAATTCTGCAAATCCTAGTTAACGGTCAAACTTTCAGGACCGGCGGAGATATCTTGAAGCAATTTTTAATCATTAATCGAAAGCCTATTCCGATGACCCCGGGATGTCAGGCGACTTTGTAACTCTTGGAACATAGCAAGCATGCCTGAACACATAAGCGCACTTCAAGGTAGACCGATAACATCGGAAAAGGTTACTCGGGCTTATAAACAAGTAAAGCTCAGGAAACTCATAGCCAGCATAATACAGTACAAATGCTGTGACACACAGTCAGTTTAACATCACCGATGCACAAGATAGTTATTTAAAGGCAGTTCATCGACTTCTAATGTCACATGAAACACGAGGTATGCAGGCCTTTCTCCATCTCTCCCCAGGCAAGGAGGGTTTGCCCTGCCGATCTTGAAATATTGATATTTCACTAACACTGTTCGAACTGTACGCAAAGCACTGGCAGCAAATCACTCATCTGGCAAGCTAATTAAATACTTTATTGGATATTTCCTACCCTGTTTTGGGATCACTGGCCACGCTGTACCATGTGCGAAGATGGTTGCCAGAGTGGTACTATGCCATATGTAAAACACTAAAAAGATTTGTTACAGATGGGGTTCGGGTGCTTCAGCATAGCCTAACGCAGCTGCACTGGAAACTTTTCGATTTCTTGATTTTGAAATGACTAGGCACGAATGAAGAAGTGCTCTTAACGAATATCAAAAACTTCTGGGGACAACCTTTTTACTGGAATTTATCTTGGAGAATCGCTTACGGCCGACTCCCGTAACCAGTGAAATCACAATATCGTTCATGAAATTGTGATCCCCCCCTCCCCTCTTTTGAGAAGTATGCCATGCAATTGAAACTGTAGGACACCTCTCCTACCAGTGCAGCACATTTGCAAAGGTTGACTGAAGTGTTTAGGATCCCGTTGCCCACTTTCTCTGAGGTGGTACTGTTGCAGTTTCCCATCGCACAGATGAAAAAAAAATTTTTTTATTATCGATGTCCTAAAGTATCACATAACAAAAATACGCAAAATACATCTTCTCACTGAAAAAGACAGAATCAGTCATCGAATTGGGAACTACTTCTCGCCTATCTCCCTCGATTCCTGGAGCAGGAAAGCTACCTCTTGGGCAAAGAATGGTTCTTAAGGAGATGGTGCAGGCCACCAACCATATGGCAGATTACATCGGGGGGGGGGATTAAAGTGAGCATATATTTGTATCATCATTGTTTTTGTGACCTTTTAAACTCACATTTTATTAGTTTTGTCATTTTAGTCTAATTTTATTTGATTCCATTGTAGGGGAGGGGAGAGGGTAGCTTGAACAGCGTGGGCTGCGAAGGCCATCATCGAGGCGGTCCTGAGCCATTTTTGGGACGGATCTCACAGGCCAGGTCTGGCCAATTAGTTCACTTCTTTTTATTGTTTTTATCCGTTTATTAGGTTCTACAGGCTTTTATGCTTCATATACTGATTTTTAAAGTATTTTTAATATTCTTTTATCTGTTTACTCTTGTTAGGTTTTTAGTTTTTTTTTTTTTTATATTTTAGGGACTTTTCCTTTAATTAGTGAAACGTCAAGCGACCGTTTTAGAAGCATCAGGTGGATCAACAGTTTAAACTGGTCAACCGAAGCCTCTTTCACTATTTCACTCAATCTCACTGCCAATTGTATGCTCAAAAGGCCAATAATGAGTGACTTGAACTAAATAAAAAATTCCGGGTTTTTTGACATTAGTTTTAGACTCAGGTATTACGCGCCAGTGCTCAGAAGATTTAACTGCTCTGACAGGAAGAATCGTTCTTGTGGTCATCTGTAGTCCAAATGATACACGACTATCTATAACTTTGTCTGAGAAATGTTAGAGGAGGCCCTGATGATCTTTTACTTGTGCATTCTCTCTCTCTCTTTCTCTCTCTCTCCAACAACCGAATAAAGATAGCTAATATTTTTTTTAATACTGTAATATTATTTCTTTAGTCTTTTCGTACAATTCCTCCACAAAGATTAATTTTTGTTTTCGTCTGCCTATTTTATATTCATATGAACGCTATTTTTTAAAGTTTGTGAACTTACTTTGCTTTCTTACCTTCCGTCTCCCCCCCCCCGCCTAAATTTTCTCTCTCTCTCTCTCTCTCTCTCTCTGAGCAGGATGTATTTCGGAGTTTTAGGACGAGGTGCTATTGTTTAGCCATGTGATTTAAGATCGTAATTTACGTGATTATTTTACGAATTCTTATTATAGAGAAACACATTTTCCGTTTTGTTGTTTAGGTGCGTACTCATCAGCTATTATCGTTAATCATGCATTACTGCAATGGAAGTAACGCCCAATACCCTTGCTGTGCACAAAAGGCATCATAGGAATGAAAACAAAAAAACAAAAAAAAACAACAACTCAGGAACTGAAAGTTTATTTTAGAAACTTCCTATGATAGAAGAAAAAAAAAAACAATGTAATAAATTAGAATTAATCGCAAAATGTTGCTGAAAATAATTCCGAAGGAGAGAATTTTATTCTTTGATTAAATAAAAAAATTATGTTTTATTTAAATAAAACAAATAAAGATTAAGAGCTCATTTTAATTATAATAAAGAAACAGACATCTTAATGCTGCGCCTTAAATAGAAAGAAACAGCATTAAAGAGTGCATTTTAGAACACCTAATTTGTCGCGCATTCTGGAGTTAATTCTTCGTGACGCCCAACAGGTGAAGGGAATCGAGTTGGTTTCAGAGATATTTAAGTTTTAATTTGGTTAATTAACAGGAGTTATGTAGACATGTCACGAAATTCACACACATTAATACCTAATAAGGAATAACAATTTTTTTAAAATAATTGACGAATAAGAGTATGTTAAAAGGAATTGAGTAGAGTATGCGGTTTAAAAAATTAAAAGTTTTTTCCCCTGTCACTTATTTCAAATTTCTTACTAAAACTAAATAGAAGAATGTTCATTTCCTTAATAATTTTGTTCGTTTGGCCAACTAGTGACAGGACGAATTTTAATGAAATTTAGCATTAGCATCTTTCTAAAGCAAGTTTGATTAAAATCGACATTAGAATTCAAAAGAACGAAATTATATGACCATGACCCACAATGAAGTAATTGCCTATTAAAACCGAAAAACCGACCTCAATTAAAATTCTATGAAGATAAATCATGGTATTATACAATCACGCTCTTCCATTTATTTCCGAATTTACACTTAAAATACTAAGAAAAGTAAACAAATGAATTGAACACAAGTGTGGTCTCGTCTCGTTCTTCTTTATGAACCTACAGATTTTAATTTCTGCCGGTAGATGAGCGGCAAAATATCGTCGCAAGTGCAAATAAGAACGATATGAGTCCATATTCTCAACTAGCAATGTGTTATTTCTTTCTTAAATTTCATTCTCAAGACTGAACAAGAAAGGAAAGAGAACTTGAAGAAAGAAATCAAAAGAAAAACTGTCCACAATTCACTTAAATCGTAGTCCAGTCTCTCATCAATCACAGATGGTCCCATATTAAACGTGTCCTATTTTTTCAGTAGTATTTCGCAGAAAAAAAAATTATTGGTCTTCACTATCATGTGACTTATCGCATTATTATCGGGAAGCCGTGTAAGCATTCTGGTATGATTTTATTAATTTTTGTGTATTTATTTTTTAAAATTGCAACGGAAATAATCGCATCTGTTTATACAAACCTCTGAAAGTATTTGTGTCTATTTTTTTCTTAGTACCTAAAACCAAATATTTAGATAACAATAACGAACAAAAATGTCACATTGTTATACACACAGACAGACAGTATTCTGTCTGTACTTTCTTCTTTTTCGATCTACGTGAATTTAGCTAAGTAGTCAAAATAAAAGTACTGAAGATGATGTGATTTCAATAGAATGGAGGTGAACATGCACTCGGCATCAGTAAAAGTCTTAAAAATAACTACAGACTATAAAACCGCTTTCATTAAGATATCCATAATAAGACTGATCCAAAATACTTTACATCTAACCATATCAAACTATTTTTGGTAATAAATTAACAGCAAGCAATACACATCTTCTCCACAAATCACAAATTGAACGGCCGTATTTATATTCATTCTGCCTAATTCAGGAAAATAGGCAGGATGTCAAAATCCTTTTCGGTTAACAAAAAATAATTCCGTTTCCTCTCTAATTTTTATTTGTTTATTTATTTTTTGTTTCAATTTTATTATTTCTAATCATTTTTATTTATTTCAGTTTCTATTAGAATTATTTAACAAAAAAGACTGTTCAAAGGAAGAGATTCTTTTGTTCATAAATAGTCTACATCACTTTTAAGTGTCGTAGATCTCTTCCCAGTATCTCCGCTGTCAAGAAATCAGGTTGAACTCGATATCCTGCCTCACTTCGTTGATTTCTGTCCTCACAATGCGGCGCCACATTGCAGAAGTAAGATGACTTTTGCTCAATTAGTTGAAAAATTCTTCACCATGCGTCGCTGTAAACGCACGTAACTATTCTGACACAGAAGAAATACGATTTCTAAAAGCAGTAAGAACAAATAAATCTATTTTTATCGTTGCTTGCTACGCGTAGAGAAACGATTTTCAGAAATTGCTACCCATTTGCAGGAGCAGGTAACTTACGATGACAGCGAACTAGTTGACCTGGCGACGCTATGATCGGAAGTTTTATAAATATGGCGTAAAGGATGAGAATACTCTGAGTAGTGTGCCTCACAATTTTCCCGAAATTACTAAACTGAAAAACGAAGCTATATAGAAGTGACGTCATCAAAATGAAAAAAAAAAAAACATTCTTTTAACAATGGCTTTCAGAACCATTTTTAAGGTCATGTGACTCTCAAGAATGTCGCTTTCAATTCGATGTTACGTTTCCACTGAAAGAGACGTTACAAGAATGGAATATTTCTTTTCATGCAGAAGCGATTCAAAGGTGCATTTGAAGAGTAGCTGCTGTTGGCGACTTCATTACATGCCGAACTCTCCGCTTCATTTACCGAAGGGGGTGCTCTTGCAGCATCTGATCCTCCGCACCACCATATACACCTCTCAACGTACCATTTACTTTTGGGTCCTGCGGGAAATGACATCAAAAACAGTTATAACATTTGCCAGCAAATCCGTTTATCCTCTCCTGTGGCCGCTAATTTGTAAGCCTGTGGACAACGGTATTAGCAAGCAAGAAAGAAAGTACAAAGAGGCACAGAAAGCCAAAGAACACGTGAGAAGAATTGCCTCTAGCAGATGGAACTTTTAGTTAGATAATAGAGTTACACGCTCTTTTAAGCACGTGGGGCTTCAAAGTAAACCTTTCAGATGACAATCGAAGGCATTTCATGAGCAGGCGTCGTAAAAAGAATGAGATGCAGTATTCTCATCTCGGGTGGAGTCTGTACTATTAATATCATAACAAATGATTCATTTTAATTTTGTTAGAAATAATCACCACAAAAATAAGATCATTATGAGTATTTTATTATTGGGATCATTGTTACAATCATCACAACAAATACTGGAGCATACCATTGTTGTAATAGGACATTCTTCTTCGAAATGCTGTTATTAAAATATCGCCAGTGTTAGCAACAATGTGAAAAACGTGATTACTGTTGGAATTGCTATTTTTTCACGAGAACAAAATTAAAAACAACTTTCTGGCAAACTATTTGCCTGAAACGGCTAAAATTGAAGCGTAGTATCCGTTCTTGATAATGAGATATGAGTATTATCTCGGGCCAACATTCGTTTTTGATTTGAGTGACTTAAAAAAAACACTTCAAACATTATCGCCAAATATTTATTTATCTAAAACTCTTTTGGTAAATCTGAAGTTGTCACATTCGCCCTTTTCTGCTTCCATGTCTAAATCCTCGTTGACGGAACTGCCACAGAAATTTGAATACATAATATCCGTAGCATATATCTTAAGATTATCGTTTGCTATATGTTTAACAGATTCGCTACAGCATAAAAATAAGCTCGTTGGATGGGTAGATCCACAATGCAGATTCTTCATAGAAAGGAGCGAATTCCAATTTTGTAAAAATTTTATAGACCGTTTTGAAGAAAGGCTGAGGTTTTCAACCTCAGGCTAATGGTCACAAGTTTTTCTCAAACTAGTATCCTTCAATAAAATGTACCGAAGCTTCCAGTAACCTAATTACAATGAAGTCTATGCTGACTGGTGAAATGCTATAAACAGGATACATTTGGAAATCCCACTGCTTTCAACGTATTGTTATATTATTAAAAGTGCAATTATTGAGAATAACATTGTTAAAGTCGTCATTGTTTGCAATCTTTCCCATAGTTTATTATTTTCTAAATACTGTTTGCAGTTGGAAGTGAAACATTTTTTGATAATAAATACGGAAGCAGTCTATCACTATATTTGCATCAATAACTATGTTCATACGAGTTTTGGTTTAAGTTAGTATTGCTGTTATTACGTTCAAATGACATTCATGTTCTTCCGTAAAAGGTGGAACTCAACTCGTCAAAATTTTCATATTTGGATAGATGAGGAAATAGGAAAATGAGAAGTACAGGAACAATAAGACATTCGGTGGCAGAGCAGAACACACAATATTACACGGACTTTTCTTCTTCAACAACCTAACCAGAAGAATGGAATTTTGAACAATGCAATCTGCAACAATGAGATTCAGACTAATACTGTCTGCAACTATGACATTTTGACTAACGTTATAGTTATACTGTCTTTATATTAATTCAGTTTGAATCTTTCATGGATCCAAGAATAGCAGTTTTATTTTTTAAGATAAGATTCTTTTATAAAGTGTCCCTCTGGTGCTATTAAAGCCAATTAAGTGGTTAAACTTCGATAATGATATTTGATGCACTTAAAATTAAGTGCATTAAATATCATCATCGAAGTACACTCTGACATCTAGATAATGCCAGGATCACCCTTTCCACAAGGCCCCCGTGTTTGCAAGAAGCCCTCAATAAATCATTTTGGCCGCAATGTCAAGAAGAGTAAATACGAGCCAGCTTCCGCTATAAATGTCACGAGCTACGGACAGAAAGTGTCATTAGAGTTTGCTTACTATCAATCTTTTCCTGCTAAGTTTGCCCTAAGTAAGGAGAAAATGTTCCGGAAGCTGATAGCTAAATTAATGAAGAGAAAGAAGACTTTTTTTTTTATGAGCACAAAGAAAGAAAACCTGCTTCAAATGTCAAAAATGACATTTGTCGATGTTAAGTCGATGTCAAAAACGACATCGACTTTGTCGATGTCGTTTTTGGCTTTTGAAGATATCAAAAGACTTTACGAAAGTCGAAGGATGGCGGATGTCTGCTTTTAGAGCGAGATGGAAGACAAAACTAATTAGCCAACCGGAACATAAGGTGTGCGGGGGGATGATAAAATGACGTATGTTGTCGCTGTTTGCGAGAGAAAGATGGTTTCCATTCCACCAGATCAACTATCGGAGTAGTAAGAGAGAGAGAGAGAGAGAGAGAAAGAAAGTTTAAATTACGACAGAAGAACTATCAGGAGTTGTAACTTAAGTTCTCCATTTAATGTTTTAGGATGTAAGAGGGATGGTTGTAGGACAAAGGATAGTTCGTGTACTCGACAGGAATAGTTTGATCACTAATGAAGGTATTTTGCTCTGACGAAGACGTCACAGCAAAATACCTTGAAGAGCGATGTGTGTTCCTCGTGCACTTGGTGTGCTTTAGACTCGCGCCTTTTCAACTAGAGGAGAGGACCAGTCTTTCTCTGGACTGAGCCTCGGTAGAGTCACAGATAGATAAACAGAAATAATTTATACATTACACGTTTGCAAATCAAAAATAAAAGACTTTATCTCTGATTAAATATATTAACGCATCGTTTTTATTAGCATAGTTGAATAACCCTCTTTACTTCCCTTAACATTTGAGAAATTAGCCCTCAAACTTCTTAATGCAGATTGAGAAGATTAATCGTCATAGGATTTTTTCAAAGTAGTAATCAGGACAAGGTTCGGACAACACCATGGATGAGGAAAGTACAAGAACTTGAATTTGAACTTTAAGTTCTTGCATTGTTTCTCAAGTGGGCTCAGCTTCGGTTGGGTTCGAACCCATCAAGGACTCGAATAACTTTAATAGGACTTTTGTTATCCAGTTTCGTATAAATGATGAAGGGATTTTCTTCCAGAAAATACGGTTTCATCCTCAAAACAGATAAACGACCTGAATAATCCACCATGTAAAACAGCCCTATCAAAAGGTTACTCAGGTTTTAACGAATCTCTCACAGGCGACCGAGCCTAACACCCAATGAAAACCTTCTGAAGTATGCAAATAATGCAAGCCAATGCATGACGTTCCATAGGAGTCCAGTCCCATTGGCCAAGTGGAGAGTGACTATATTATATTGTAAAAACACCCAAATGAGGGAAAGAAATTTCACGGGAATATTCAAGCACCCATTTTCCCCTTAAGAAACAGAAAAGAATTCGTAATTACGTAATGGCATTCGCAATTGTGTCCACTGGTAGTTTTTGGAGAACTTCTGAAGCTTGCACAGTTACGAATGACGAAAGGTTATTTGATCGAGGACCTTCAACATTACTCATAGATTCTAGATGTAATCTTGCTTCGCTCCGAATCAATTAATAACGAGTGGGTGGGCGGCTTTTCTTCCGTTTGCACCTGTTTTTGCTGAAGGTCGTCGGACCATTATGGATTCGATTTCAGTCGCTAACCGATTCCCCCCCCCCCCAGAAACTCTAGTTTTAATACCGTAACTCAAAAATATTACCCATAAGACTTTTCGTATTTCGTACAAAATATATAGCAGAATACTTAATGAAAAACTAAAAATATACAATGAAAAAATATTAAATATTATTAGAATGTCAAAATGGATTTAAAAAAGGACGCTCTACAATGGATGCAGCTTTCTTTTTAAAACTACTAGAAAAAAAGAAGAAAATTTAATTTGGAAACTCATCTTTTGTTTATAGATTAAGAAAAAGCATTTGACAAAGTAAAAAGATATATACTGTTTCATATATTACAAAGAATAAATATACCTAATATTTTACTAAATGCAATATTGAATATATATAAAGATAATGAAATAAAAATAAAAATAAATGTAAAGTTGTCTGAAACAATCTATAAATCAAGGATTACTCCTTGATTTATAGACAGGGATACTCTCTGTCTCCAACGCTTTTCAATATTTATATTAATGAAATATTAATACAGTGGAACACCCTAAACAATCTCCAGGTGTAGAAATTTCCCAGAATAACAAAATGAATACGCTATTATTTACAGATGATCAGGGAATAATATCGGATATGGAAGACAATTTACAAAGAGTAATATATAATTTAAACATTATAGTAGAACAGTTTGGAATGAAAATATCCGTAGATAAAACTAAAGCAATGACATTTTGTGGACAAACTAAAGTTAGAAGCAAAATAGTTATTAATAACAAAATAATAGAACAGATAAATACTTTCAGTTATCTCGGATATGAGAAATATCATATGAAGGAGAAAAAGACATAAAATTAAAAACTCCAAAATTTTTACAGATTATAGGCCTGATAAATAGAACACGTAACCCAAATGTAGCACAAAAAGAAACACGCTTGAAAATATACAAGTATGGCAGTGAAATTTGGGCAATAAACAAACAAGATAAACAAAGAATAAAAACAAGTGAAATGAGATTTATGAGAAGAACTGCAAAATACACATTATTAGATCAAAAAAGGAACGAAGACATTTTAAAAGAACTAAAAACCAAATCAATAGAAGAAAAACTAAACAATTATAAACAAAAAAATGTATTGAACATGTAAACCGAATGGGCAGCACCCGACATCCTAAACAAATACTAAAATATAAGCCAATTGGAAAGAGAAGGCAGGGTAGACCTCAGAAAAGGATATTGGATGGATAATGAGACCGGAACAGACCAATATGGCCTATATTAGTGTTATGATGATGATGATAACATTAAGCTTTAGAACCACAAGATGGCGGCAAATGGTCTGCAGTAATCGCACCTCTGATGCTTTTGAAATCATTGGTAGCTGACATTCCGCAGCTATCACTAATTCCTAAGGATTTAGATCGGCTACCCACCTCTCTTACAAAAGTTTGGGCTAAAAGGACTCCGCCTGCGTCCTTTGAGAATAAAAGACATTAAAAGATCTAATATTTTAATTTATTTGCCAAATACTTATTGAAGGGATAAGAGAAACTTTGTGACAATAGTCGATATTTTTTAAGTATCATACACAGAGAGCGAATCAACGACTCAAAAAATATGAACACCAGAGTTAAACAAATCATGGAGCCGTGTCCTAATGCATCCATTTCTTTGTCTAGTCCTGTTCACAAATAATTAATTCAACCATTGCAAAACCAGTTGTAAAAAGAACCTGTGACTTGTGAAAACGGATTGAAAGAACCACCAAGCATATCGACTGCTGCTAGAAATGGTGAAAATAGTGGAGTCTTAAAAAGTAATTTTGCACCCTGTTGTCGGCAATCATTTCACACAAGTCTCTTATATTATAAAGGACAATGCACGTAGCACATACACAGCGAAATCCTCATGGACTTAATGCATCCACTTTTATATTATGGCGATTAATTTAAAGTTAATTTGAATTCAATCCTAATCTAAAACTTAGGCTATTTGAACCAGTTTGAGTGAATACTAAACCAACTAAATTCATGAAGGCCAGTGTAGTACTGCTGACGATTGTTACGTTTTTCCTCCCCGGTTTGTCTCTTTTGTTGAGGGGAGAGGGAGGAGATGATTCCAGTTTGAGGGAAGAATCCTGTTGCGCGATGGTTTGAGTGCCCGATTTTTGGCTCGATGGACCAAATAGGAAAGAGAGAAAGAACGAGCTTTTTCATTGAATGTTTCCGATACTGCCGCTTCCGTAATCATAAGTATTTCATGTAAAATCATAAACATTTCATGACACCCTCTGACTTCACAAAGATACTCCAAGTGATTGAAATATTCATAAATTTTAAGCATAATTTCTGTTGTTGAAAATTTTCTATACTTACGAAAAATCAGTGATTGATTTATAAAATTATTATTCAAACCAAATCCTCCGTCTTAAAACAGCGGGGTTTATTATAACAAGCTCCAAAATGGTCGATTCATTTCGAAGTCACCTTTGACCCAGACAACATCATTATTCACTGTTTCCCTTTGGTATCGTTATCTGAGGAGGATACGGAACACCTTAATTTGACGCCAAACAATCCTTTGAGAGAAAGAAGAGAATTAAGTTAGGGGAAGAATACATCAATCATTACAAATTGACACCTTTGGATGCATCACCACTCTTACAGCATCATATGTAAGAGTGGTGATGCATACTTGATTCCTTGGCTAGTCCAACGAAATTTTTATCTGGTAATTGGTTGAGGAACGTGGGGGGGGGATAAGACGGTTTCTAGTGTTATGGAACTAGGAAAATATGCAGAGCTGGGATATTTTTCTATCTCGTCCGTGGAGATTTACTTTAAATGCATGAACATTTTCATCCAATAACCTTGAAGAAAAAAATGATCGCAGTGAAGTCTGCCAAGAAATTACATCTATTCAATACACGCCTGTCTGTCTTTCCATCATCTCATCTATATTTCATTTTCATCTTATCACTGATTGAATCACTTGGCAGCATCTTTTCTCTTTGTTTTCCTATACTTGTAATGTCTTTTAATAAATAGGTCTGGTTGACGCACTCACATGGAATATGTCATCTACAAACGTCCTGGAGGTATTTCGTACGATGAGATACGTGATAAAGCGTCATTAACTGCTTAATATTTGAAGATAACAGCGAGATTAAATAGATCGTAGTGCTATTAATAGCTAATATGGACAAATAGCGTTGGAGACGGAACCAGATATTAATACTTTTATAGATGTCGGCACTGTGTCTCATCTATGTCATCCTTCAAATAGCAGTGGAAAAGTGCTGACAATTTGACATTTATCACTGGTTTATATTTGTTGTTTTTGATCCATTCCATGATAGAAAATGACCACCAATAGAAGCAGATTGGAGCTACTTTCCAGCCTATTTCGGGATGGAATTTTTTTTTTGTCGTCTACACACAACTTAATGCACGATAGTATAGACGTGCACAGGATAAAGGGAGATGTTCCATCCTATCACTGTGCAGAGTGGAACAAAGAAACCAAAATGGTTACATTTTATTGATCCTCATGTCCAATAACGATCTCCAGAGCTCATCTATTTAATACACGCTCCGTCTGTCACCCGTCATATAAGTTCAGTAGCGATCGAAAGTTCGAAATTTAATAAAAATAAAGTCACTTACAAAAGAGTTTTCATCCATGTAAGTAGCTCTATTTCCAGCGATTCTTCCCATCATGATTCCAAGTCCTCACTCAAACGTTTCTCATTCGCTGTTTTAAAAATAACAACGTTGAAACTTTCGCTAACTTTGTGACTATTTCGGTGCAGTGTTGTCGCTTTCTTTACACAGGCTCAAATATCTTGATACATGATGTGAAAACCAACAACTATTTCGCAATTATAAAAAAAAAGAAAACTACACCGGATGTGCAAGATATATTTTCCTCCCCTTCTCATTTCTTTTCCGGTAAAACCCAGACAACAGCAAACTTATCAGAAGTTTGTAATATATTTTACTGACAGTACTTTGTGGCCAACCCATATAAAAGCAGTGAAGAGGAATCTATTTCTGCTGCGATTATTAATATATTTTTTTTTACGTCGCTGACGTAATCAGTGACGTCACTGAACGTAATAGTTTGTGATCCATGATATTACTGAGAATAGCGTCAGCTATTGAATGAGTATTTCGTGTCATTTTAATGAACTGACTTGTACAACAGGAACGACGCAAGCTCGATAACTTTTAATCGTGTGCAACCGTTGCTCGTGAGCAGTTTATCCCCAGTAATATATCGTCGAGGAGTAAAGAAGTGCTTCAGAGTTCTGGAGAAGTAACTAATGGAGTGATAAAACGCACACGTCATCCATTCTATTAATCTTTTCTGCTTTTAGTTAATTACTGTCAAAAACTGAGATCCTGCTTTAACCTTGAAGATAACTTCAATGCCCCAAATGTATGATAAATGTTCTAATGTACATTCTATAACTAGGGTTAATTGTTCAACGCCTAAATCAAAAGCAATGCAGTCTGGATTCCAATTAGCAAAAGCTAATTGGAATCCGGTTACATTTCGTTCAGCCAAATTGCGCCATCGCTTAGTAAGCATTGAATGAATTCTAGCAAACATCAAACAGTCATTTGCGAAATAAATTACTCGTTAAACACTCTTTTGCTACGTCAGTAATCAGCACCCTTTTGAGAACCAATTAGACAAAGCCGTACATTTCGATGCGAAGTCAACAATATCAGCGATCTTACATAAACCTCCAAGAAAGTCTGATGGTAAACCCGAGCATTTAAGGCATTCCTAGTTCAATTTTCGTCCGCAGATGAAGTACTTAATGTGCCGTGACGCAGAAAATTCAGTAGATGTCATAGAAATTACCCTTAATAACAACTGTTAAGATCTTTTTCTCCATTTCCAAGATTTATTGTTTTCTTATCGTGAATGCTTAAGAATCCACTTCTTTCCTGGTCGCTCATTTAAAAACAATGACGAATTATTGACTTTATTTCCTTTCATCTGTTTTGACTTGCATGTACAACAGCAAAGTCCTTGAACTCCGTCAAGTGAAAGGACACTTTTATTCCTACCGATCACCCACATTATAAACTGGGATGCCAGTTGTGCTTTGCGCTATTCAAGATCTTTTCTTTTGAGATTATTTTATCGAACTTGTTTTCCTTCCTTGCAGATTCACTCAAAGGAGTCTTTAAGTGCGGGAGACAATTCTCTAGTGACATTCGCATTCATTTTTCTGCACAAAATATCGCTGAACTGTCAGTTGCTATTGTCTGGCAATTTATCTTCTGCCGTACCAATTGCTCTCTGAGAACATAACTGAAAAAAACCACTCGTATGGGTTGCCAATAACTGTTTCAATTTCAGTGAAAAATGTTCGCTTTTATAGCTTACAATTTCTTCAAGTTTAAGAACTTTATATTCACACGTTTGCCTTTCTTTCTGCCTCCGCCACAGCTGTGTTGAATCTTCATTAACATTTTTTATTAACTTAATTATTGTCATAAACAACCCATTGTTACATAATACGTGACGTAACAAAGTTGAAAAATGAATGTCAATTGAAGTATTTTAACGCATGCGCAATACATAAAATCTATTATTACATTGTTACTTAAGTTGAGAAGTGAATGTTAATTGGGAGGAGTGTTTTAACGCATGCGTAGAAAAGCTCCAATTCTTCACTTCTTGAAAATTTCCTCCCAGAAATAATTTAAACCTTAACCCAGTGGCGGCTCGTACATTAGCACTGCGACACTGCAGCACCCCCAAGGAAAAAATGAAAAAATTAAATTTTGTCTGTGTTTATAAATAATAGCAATGCTTACAACATTATATAAATGCAATACAACCTGTTAAAGGTTACAGCGTATGTTTCGACAGTGATTGAATAGTTAATAATTGGAATTGTTCGATTAACGCTTTAGATTAAGAAACAAATGCATTGCGATCTGATGCCCATATTCGCTTGCACTTGTCATTACACGTTACGTCATTAGATACACTGCCGCACGGGCAGTGTATCATAAGCTTGCGCGCGTTATTTCTGTGCGACATAAAACGTTTATTATTGGTACGTGTTCATGGTGAACTATTTTTTGTAAATCTTATTTTATTTTGTTAAAACAACATATAATTATTTATTTATTATAGATACAAGGCTGAATTATGACGAGTTGAAAATATGAAAAGAATTATATTTTTTCAATTATCGTTACACGAAACAAATGCACTGCGATTTATCGCCGATATTCGTTTGCGCTTGTCATTGCTTTTGATACGAAACTTTTATTATTGGTGTTTGTTCGTGGTGAGGATGAAATATTTTTAATAAAGCAATTTTTTAACATGTAAATTTATTTATTAATAAATTCGTTACTGGTTAAGAAATTTTTTTTTCTCTTTTTTATATGCAGCACCCCACAGTTAAAATTTTTACCCCGCCACTGCCTTAATTTATAAAAGTTTACCTACTAAGTAAATGCGAAAGGATTCAAGACACAGAAATCAATTATCCGTGCAACAGAGCTGGATTTTTAATTAAAAACGGACACTTCTTGACCAGTAACGCGATTATTACATACAAGTTAGCAATGAATTAATCGGATCACGAATGCTTTTTTACGAAAGATGGAAAGAAATGAAGCTAAGGAAAAACAAACATCAAATCTCATTGTAGAAATGATGGCAGAAAGTTTAATCAAGTGATGGGATAGTCGCTCTCAGTGCAATGTTTTCAGCAACTGAGTTTTCTCATTCTTAATCTTTAAGAGTCATCTTCTTATTCTGGTGTTTATCATCTTTTTTAATACCACTTTTCAAACAAAATAAATTAAATTATTAACCGGATAATTTGGTAATACAACATTGTTACACAATAAGAAAAGCCCAAACGGCTATTTTTTCTGGTGAGGTTGATAAGTTAAGGGGATAAAAATCCCTTATTGTTTTTCAGCCAGTAAGCGAAATTGTTACACAATGCCGTAATCTCTGGACGCAATTCTATCGTTATTTTTATGCATTTGGTAGCTAAGCAACCGTCATTTTTTATGACACTCTCTGGGTAAACTAAGCCATTTGGCGTGATTATAAATATAGTATTTAATATTGAAAATTAAAAGCAGATTTGCTTAAAATTTTCATTATTTCGAGCATCTCCAATCTTCTGCCTTCGATCACTAGTCCAATATCGATGTCCCTTACTCCACTGTAAACAGTATTGTTACTGTTCTTTATAGGAGTATTTTTCTGTTGCACTTCTCGGATTAGCGGGATTATTTTGAACTGCATTTAGATGTCTATCACTATCACTGCAAATGCAATGTGGCTACGTATTTTTATATATTTTTTCTAATTATAATTTTATAATTAATTTAATGTATAGTATTTATTTGAGGGTAAGGGATAATTTTCATTATAGGGAATTATTCCAGGGTAAAGATATGCGCAATACATCTCTATTACAAAGACCTAGCCTCTTCTTTACCAAGACCGCACTGCGTGGCAAAGAGTCACATCCTTCCAGAGGTGCGCCCGTTTTCACAGAACAGTGCTGATCTAGACTAGAAAGTCGAAAAATATTCCAGAGGAAGGCAATGGCAAACCACCTCTGTACCTTGCCAAAAACATTCCATGAACATGCCAAAAAAAATGAGAAAGTACGATATGGTGCTGGATGGTAAGCCCCCCGGGCCTGAGAGCATCCAACATGCAACTGGGGAAGAACAGAAAGCTTCCACAGCTAGAACTAGTTTTTATGATGTGTCCAGGTCAAACCCGGAAGGAAGGTTGGTCACGGATGTTGCTGGTTGGAAAAGGGAGGCTCCCTCTTTCACAAGAAACCACAGGATTGGAACTTGGAATGTTAGAAGTAAGAAGCAAGGTAAGCTGGAAATAATAAAGATTGAAATGGAGCGCAAAGCTGGATATATTGGGAATAAGTGAACTTAAATGACAGGAATGGGCCATTTTCAGTCAGGGGACTATATGGTGTATCACTCAGGACATGAGACAAGTCGAAAAAATGGAGTATCTTTCTTACTCAAGAAAAAGATGGCTAGGTATGTATTGGATTATAATCCAGTGAGTGACAGAATCATTTCTCTCAGAGTGAGTGGACATCCAATGAATATGACCATCATACAAGTTTATGCACCTATTACAAGAGGCATCAGAAGAAGACATTGAAGAATTTTATGGCAAGTTACAAGAAATGATAGATGCAGCACCAAAGCGAGATTTATGACTACTTATCAGAGATTGGAATGCAGAAGTGGGAGAGACTGAGGAACAAGGAATAACAGGTCGTTTTGGTTTCGGCATTCGTAACATTGCAGGGAAGAGTCTAGTTGAGTTTTGTGCAGAGAATTCTTTGTTTGTTACTAACACATGCTTTAAACAGCATAAAAGAAGATTGTACACATGGATATCACCTGATGGACAACACAGAAATCAAATTGACTATATACTTGGACAAAGAAGATGGAGAAGTGCAATTCAGTCTGCCAAGACTTTTCCAGGTGCAGACTGTGGAACAGACCATCAGTTATCAGTGGCTACGATACAAGTGAAACTTCTTCTACTACGCGTTATTGCCGCTTCCCATGCAGGGTCCGCGTGTTACTTTAGATGCGACTTCTTGTTAGTACTACTCCCAACCGACCAGTCGCCTGGTCTGGGATATATTTTGGACTGTAGAGGCGTATGTTCATGGGGCCAGTTTGCCTGTTTGCGGGATGAAAAACGCCAGATAAACTGGCAGAAAAAACCCTACTGACCGCGCCCAAGACCGGCTAACTTGGCTATGCCTGAGGAAGATCCTCAAATTCCTCACGTCTACAACGGGAATCGAACCTGGGACAAGTGAAACTAGAAACTGAAAACAACACAAATGTCGATCAGATATGATCTTGGAAACATACCAGCTAAATACAAAATATTAGCATACAGATCAGATTCAACACACTCAATTTGTGTGAAAGAGAACCAGATGAACTATCGGAAGAGATTAAATATATAATTAAAACAGAAGTAAAGAAGCATACTCCAACAGTTTGTAAGAAGAAGTCCAAATGGTCAGAAGATGCCATCAAAACTGCTCAGGAAAGGAGGAAAATGAAGGCTACAGGAAATTTGCAGGAAGGACGGCATTTGAATGCAGAGTTTCATCGACAAGCCAGAAGAGACAAGGAAAAATACTTTAACCAGGAATGTCAATAAATAGAAGACCAAAACAAGAAAGGAGAAACAAGAGATCTTTTCAAAAAGATCAGAGAACTAACAGAAAGGACTCCAAAATTACTGAGAAATTTGGAGAGCAGGATTATACACAGGACCCACTACCACTGGAGAGTGAAGTGAGGTAGGCACTGCAACAGATATCCTGTAAAAAAAAGCACCAGGAGGAGATGGAATACCCATTGAGCTGCTGAACACCCTGGGAGAAGAGGCTGTTAAAATTTTAACAGCTCTATGTCAGCGAATTTGGATCACAACTACATGGCCTAGGGCAGCGCTTCCCAAACTGTGGGCCGTTGGTTTTGTTGAGGGGTCCGTGAAATAATAAAAACAAATTTAAAATGTTTTAAGACTAAGTAGATTTTTTTATTTTAAAAGAAACGTATTTAACTTTTATTATTTAATATTTCTTTTTTGTTATTTTTTATATTTTAATGGTAAAATTCACACATTGGTGTTGGTTCACAAACTTTGCTTTCTGAGTATTTCGGCGCTTAATGAATATTAGTAAATATTGCTTATTCATATGTTTCATTTCAAAACAGTGGTTAATTGTATTTACTAATTTCATTGAATACAGTCCCTGATTATGGACTATATTCAACAGTCCGTAATCAGGGACTGTTGATATTGACTTTATATACATATCAACACTCGTTTTATATTATCACTGTCATCCGAGCTAGTTTTCTGTTACCAATAAAAGTTTCGCATATACTTCACACATGAAAAAAAGCTTAAACAAGTGCATGTGGGGAGATAGTAACTCAGCTTGCAGTGGTAAACAACACCCCTCCCTAACAGCCACTATACTGCAGAGGCAATAAAAACAAGTACTTTTATTATGCCAGTGAATAAGGTATGAGGAGTCTGTGTAATATATTTCTCAACAAATAGTGCAATTAGAGACAACTGGGATAAAAACACACTAATTAATGAATCACGTGTCCCCTCATACAGAAACTATGCTGTATAGACTGAAACAAAACCAAATGTTGCATGGGCAAACACAGTATCTAACTAAAAACTATTGTTATTAATTAGATGTGTGTGAGTTCGATTTCCCAAGGCAGCACTAAAATTCAACCGAACTTGTTAAAATTCGTAAAAGTGTTAAACCCAAGTAATATATATATATATATATATATATATATATATAATGAATGTTATGGCAGTTTCACATATGGAATTCGGTTGAAGAGAGTTAGCATTTCAACTCAATTGTCAGCTATGCTTTTATCTTTCGGTTGCGTGATCTTTTGTTAATACCGCACCAATCATCTGCACGTTTTAATAACCTGCCTTTGCTGTCTGTTTCGCGTTAGGCTTAATTACCGTAAAGGGAGAAAAGTCACAAAAGAGAAAAATGTTCCTGGTCCAGGGATTCCCTTATTCAGGTAATATTCACTAATTTCATGTTATCAGCCTGTGGTGTGCCAGTATCGATAAGTGGTGATATCATTTGATCTATTCTACGTTAAAAAATGTAACCCTGAGATGGATAAGTGGCTGATAAAAAATTAAAAAAAAATTCCCGCGAACAATCAGAAGCAGAAACGGACTCAAAAAAAAAAAAATGACAGTATTTCATATTTTACCAGAACAGCCCGCATCGTCTTCAGAACCAAACGGTAAGAAGCAAAAAATGTAATATATGCATTTGATTTTTGCAATGTTTGCTGTGTATGTTTTGTATTGAACATAAATACAATAAATATTATAATAATATATCTCTCTATTACGATTTTTTCGAGGGGGGGCGTGAAATATTTTAATTTTTGCAAAGGGGTCCTGACATCCAGAAGTTTGGGAATCACTGGCCTAGGGAATTGAAAAAAAATCAGTTTTTATACCTTTATTGAAGAAAGGCGATGCAAGAGAGAGTGCGAAAATTACAGAACTATAGCATTGATTTCTCATGCAAGTAAAGTCTTACTTAGGATCATTCAGAAAAGACTGGAACCATTCATGAAGAGAGAAATGCCAGATGAACAGGCAGGATTTCGAATAGTCAGAGGAACAAGAGATCAAATCGCCAATGAGATGGATAATAGAAAGAGCACAGGAATATCACAAGAATGTCCACCTTTGTTTCCTTTACTATAGTAAAGCTTTTGACTCTGTAGATCAGGTGAAACTGTGGAATGTGTTAAGAACAATGGGAGTCCCAGAGCATTTCATTAACCTTCTGAGGAATCTTTATTATGAAAAGAAGCTACTGTCCGAACAGATATTGGAAAAAACTGAGTATTTCACAATAGGTAAAGGGGTGCGACAAGGATGTATTTTACCTGTTTAACTTGTATAGCGAATACATTTTAAGAATGGCAGGGCTGGAGGAATCTCCAGTTGGAATTAAAATTGGTGGAAAAAATATTAATAATTTGAGGTATGCAGATGATACCATCATGCTAGCAGAATGCAAAGAAGATTTGAAGGAACATATTATGAAAGTTAAAGAAGAAAGTGCTAAATATGGTCTTAAACTTAACCTCAAAAAAGACAAAAGTTAATGGCAACATGCGAAGGTAATGATTTTGAAGTAGATAGGGAGAAAATCGAAGCAGTTAACAATTTTTCTAGGTTCCCGAATTGATAAAGATGGTTATTGCACCGAAGAAGTTAGAAGATTATTACTCGGGAAAAAAAAGCAATGATAAATTTAAGCAAGATCTTTAAAGATAAAGATATTAGCCTCTCAACAAAAACTCAGAATCGTGAAAGCAATGGTGTTCCCTGTGGTGCTGTATGGATGTGAAAGTTGGACTCTGAGAAAGAGTGAAAGAAGAAGGATAGATGCATTTGAATTATGGGTTTGGAGACGCTTGCTAAGAATACCATGGACTGCAAAGCAAACCAATAAATCAGTGATAGACAGAATAAAGCCAGATTGCTCCCTTGAAGCTATGATCATCAAGCAAAAATTGTCATACGGACATATTATGCGAGCAAATGACAGTCTGGAGAAGATGATGATGCTTCCATCAACTTTAGACTTCTATCAAGTCTAAAGTTGATGGAAGCAGGAGAAGAGGAAGACCAAGAATTAGATGGGTGGATGGAGTTAAAGAAGCAACTGGAGTGCGCTTGGAGGTTCTGAAAGACATGGTCAGGGTCAGATCGGAATGGAGAGTGTATGTTCGTGGAGTCGCCAGGAGTCGAAAAGGACTCCATGGATCATAACACACAATTAGTATTTATTTAATTTTATATTTGCTTTTAGTTTTTCTTCTCTCTGTTGTTACACTTGAAAAGAGAAATGATTTAAAAATGATGTATTGAGACTTATCGCAGAAGTTATAACGTGTCACTAGATAGCCGAAGTATATTGGTTAATAAAATAAATAAATGTATTCGAAAAATGCCCACCAGAGGGACGCAGGAAATCAGAAACAAATTCTCATTTAGGTTCGTTAACAGTCGGACGAAATGATGAAAACAAGACAAAAACTAGTGAGTGAGCTTGCTTACGATGAATTGCTTTGGTTACACTATAATTTAAAAAAATAGTTTCTTCACCAAGAGGTCCTTCTACACCTTTCTTCCAAATATAAATAACCTGCAAAATTAATTCATAGGAAGGCCACTAGATGGCTAACCCGTCGCAGTTGTAGCAACCTCTCAAATTCATATTGATATTCTGTTTTAAGAGTTTCAGCTGAAAGCCTTTCCGCTTGTCAACAGAAAGATTTATATTAAAATCAGGTCTGTGGAATTCAAACGATTAAATGTCACAAAAAATAAGTATAATCGGATCAGTTTCGTGTTGGGAACGCCAAACATTTTGTGGAAAAGAAAGAAAAATCAATGTCAACTAAACTTGAAGTGAGGAGCTTTAAACCCGAGGAAGAATCGATTGAAAGTACCACTGAAGTTTAACATAACAAGATGGGCGAGAATGGCAGATCCAATTAAAAGGGACGAACGACTCAGTCTGAGCGAAAAATTCAAGAGATTTCTAGAAGCGTTTAAACTTTGCATTTCTCACATTCAATTCCTTTTTATTTTCAGTATAATACAGAAAACAGTAATCGAAGCCCCAAAATATCATAAAAACATATTTTATGCAACAATAAAGACTTGCAGATATTGTTGTATTCATCTACAGCAACAATACCCCGCTTTACAACGATCCGCATATACAACACTTTAATTATGACCAGTATATATGAAGCTGAAAATTGGAATTTCGTGTGGTGGCCAAATTTTTTTTATTATTATTTTTATTTAGTTAGCGACATCCACGCTATATCGCGTGATTGGCAATGGACGTGTTAAGCGACATGACGCTTTCGTGAATTAAAACGAGGAGCAGTTTTTCTGACCTGTTTGTTTAGGACGTCGTTGCTCGCCACATCTGTTTTGGTGTTTCGCTATGAATCGCCTGTTTATAACTTTTTTGTTGTTGTTGTTGATAATGTCAGATAAAATTCAAAATAACGCTGTTGTGCCAACCTTAAAAACGTTATTAAGCCGTTACATGCAATTAAAGTGAAAAAAAAAAAAAAACTGAGTCGCTATACGACGATAGTTTGAAACCTAAGTGATGACGTATGATTGAGATGAGCCTGTATTTAACAAGAATATAATTTGTCAATTGTTACGAAATACACATTTCCGATTGGTTGTTGGGTTGCTAAGCTACAGGTACATTGTTGAAATCTGAGAAGACGCAAACCTAGATGCTTTCATTACGTGTTGCTTTACTTCTTGTGAGGATTTTATTCGTGGACATTTTTAAGTTCTTTAATTGTTGAACAAAAAAATAATAAAAAAGAATGAATAGCAACAATGGATAATTCCAGATATATTATTAAATACATTTGCAACATTTCATTTATTCATGTTTAGTTATTTAGAATGACTGAATGACTACATTTAGAACTTTCAAAGATATATAAGCGGCATTCTTCAGTCTAGCTTTTTTTTTTTTTTTTTTTTTTTTTTTTTTGCTACTAACAAGAAGGGGAAAAAAAAGAAGAAAAAAGTAACTATATATTTTTTTTCCGTCAGCGAAAACAGTACTTGGCTGAAATGAATTAAAATATCGAACAATTCAAATTGATTTCTTTAACAACACCAAGAAGGTTGCTACATACACACGATCTCCAATTTAAGTTCAATAATTGCATTCAATTTTGAAAGGATTACAGAGAATCATTTAGAATACAATTTTTTATGAAATGTTCTTACCAGAAGGGTCACGTGTCAGTATGACAGGCGTTAGATATTCGATGTCTGTTACTTTACGTTAAACTGTGTTAAAAAGGTGAGACGAACACACCCTTTTTAATGCTCCCTTGTCACTTTAATCCAATTACTCTATAGCTGACTTTTCAAGGTCAAGTCTCGGATAGAAGTGTGTAACAAGATCGGCAGTCGCTCAGGAATTCACTTTTACACAGAAAAGAGAAAGAAAAATGGGACAGAATATATTTTAAAATATACATAAGAACGTTAATCAGGGAGTAGCTCAGCTGAACTTTTATCATATTGTTAAACATATTATAAAGTTTAAAAAAGAAATAAAAATGCCTATGTATGATTATAAATTGCTATAAAACATAAATCTATTTATAATAATATTTGTTAATTTTAATAAAAAGAAACTTTATTCCTTATGAAGCCTGTAATAAATAGAATGGTAACTCTACACCTTGTAATAAAATTCATTGAAATTATTTATAAATATATTAATAAATATATTATATTATATGGGTGGTGACAATACCTAATACCCTTGGAGGGTAATGGATGGCAATGCTGTAGCCAATGAAGTTTAACTGAAGTTCAGCTGTTGCTGTTACCCCCTTGGGCGCTGAGATTCGAGAGTTATGAGTACGCTCTCTTAAGGTTTTTGCCTAAGGGAGCAATTTGAGTCTCCGGGGAAAGTATTCTCCGGCACGGCCCGCTGAGTGGCTTTGTCAGTGAATGTTTTTCTTCGGAAAATATGAGCTGTTCTGCTCGGTGGTGGTGTGTGGGTGGAAAGCCATCACTAAGTGGAGCCAACGCTGAGAAGGACGGTCTTTCCCCCACGATTGAGTGGCCTAGGGATCGTCCGAATTTTTAGAAACGGCTTTACCTTTATATATGGCAATGCTGTAGCCAATGAAGTTCTAACTGAGGCTCGGCTATTGCTCTTGCCATGATCAGAGCTTTAATTGCTGTTACTCTCTTGCTATGATCAGAGCTTTAATAGCTCCTTATCCCTACACTGTCCTCTACAGATAACGGGGAAGATGAAAAGCATTCTTGCTTCGCCCCTTTAGGCCAGTCCTTATAGGGACTATAAAGGATAATTAAGACATGTTTTAACAGATACAAATATCATCTGAGTGAAGTCTGAATCGCGCTTTTAAGGAATAAAAGAGTAATCGCAGTTAAGTAATTTGTCTTTTTATTTTATTTATTTTTTGGTTGTTGTTTGGATAGTTATACTGATTTGAGCGCATTTAACTATTTTTAACTTTTCACATTCCTCAGCTAACGTTTGATGATACTTCTTCATCAACTGAGAGGATAATCTAAACATTTTGAAACGAATAAGCTAAAAAATAAAGTTTTCTACTACAAGATAAACAGAAAATACTGCACGCCCGCATGTTATCCGTCCTCTGCTTCTCATTCTCTCATACAAGAAGCACACAAAACCTTCCAAGTGCATGAATTACTGAGCACGTGTTCGTTCTACCATAGATTCAGCAATCATACCCACTGGATCGTTTCACAAAAGCACGAAATGAAACCTTAGTAACAATTGAAACATTTTCCCGATTTTGTATTGTCTGCGCATGAGTTAATAAAAGAAAGTGTGCGAATACAACAATGGAAAAGTTGTTCGATGATGACGTCACTAAATAATTGGAAAGTTACCAAGCGGTTTGTTCCCCCTTATTTACAATTTTAAAATTAATTAAAATAATCCTCAACAAAGAATTCGAAGCCATTGTTAGCAGAATAATCATTCGACTATTTTCAAAGCAAGCTAACCAATTAATGGAAGGATTAGCACATTTGCAATTTTCATTATTTGCCGTTGCAGTTAGATGGGAAGGGATGAAGAGAACAGAGATTTCTCTCTCTACAAGTATATCATTTATTGCAAAAGAATAATTTTGATTTCCTGGAGAGCTATTCCCAAGTGTTGTTAAGAAATGTAGAAGTGCTTATCATGAGACCTCTTTATGAAACTGGCTACCAGAAATGAAATGATTTTCTTTTTAAGTTAATTTGTTAGAAGGTTCAGGATAGAGGTTTTTTTTTTTTTTTTTTTTTTAATTTTTCTAGATTATTTTTTAATATTCGCCTCTTGTTGGCGGCAAATAGTTCTGCACTGTTGGCCTGGTTTCTTTGAAAATCTCTCATGGAACATTTAGAAATGAATTCTAAGAATGGTTCCCTATAAATGCATTTCTAAATATCAAACAAGATACTTTCCTTAGTAGACATAAGGGCCTAAAATATTTAGTTCCAAAAGCAAATATAGAAGCAATACACAAACATTATATTTATTTAGCACCAAAAATATTCAACACACTACCTTTAACAATAAGAAATGAAACTAACCCAAACAAATATAAAATTCTAATCAAAGAGTATTTATTTTCCCACAGATATTAGGAATTTCTGTTCAAAATAATTGTATAAATTTTTGGTTTTTAGTATATTTGTATTCAAAGATCCAGTCTTATGTGTAAAACGTAAAATTTAAATGCTATTTAACTGCTTTGTTTTATTTTGTTCATAATTAATTATTATGCAACTTTCTCTGTATGATGAAATTTTATTTTATCTGCGATTTTATTACATATTATTATAATTATATTATAATAATATGTAATATGTATATTATATGAATGTACATATTGTATATAATGAAAATGAATTACATAAATTTTTGTAACTTTATGCATATCGTAACCTGGATGAGTTGTTCTTAGGTTACACATATGATTGTGAAAATTTTGTACTATTATAGGAAGCTTACAATAAAACATTTGATTCTTAAGACGGTCTTTAACACATTTTATTGTATTTGAATTCTGGAATGATTCCTTCATAGATCCTTCATATTCCATCATAGACGAACTCCCAGTTTTCATCAACAGAATAACATTCTAGAGAACCTCCAATTCGAAAGAAATGAAGGGTTCATTCGAATGAAGTCTACCAGTTGAATTTCCTTAACCCACAGTTTCAGAAAAGAAAAACAACTAAAATTAAAATTAAAAAAAAAAAATCAATAATAAATGAATAAGATGAAAAATTGGGAAACCGCGTTGCGCATTTGATGGATGAGACTTTTTAAATAAATGGATTATCATAATTCTTTCTCATCTACAGAAAGGTGAACTAAAGTCAGTTTAATGCAAATTTAAAGGGAAAGAATTGTCCATTTGGTTCGCAAAAGAAATCATTAGCGGGCTTGTTAGTTGAGGTTACCGTAAATCTTGTCAAACTATGTAAAAAAAAAAGAAAATAAACATTAAAAATTATTTCAGTTGCTAATGGATTTTCGTAGTAGCAATTTAATGAGCTATTTAGATAAATTACTGATACTGTCGCAAAAGGAATGGACTTTTTATTAGTCAAAGAAAATGGGATTTCTGTTGATGCTTCTGTTCCAGTCTGCAGAATAACATTCTAGAGAATAAAACTGCTATAATAAAACGAACCAATCTGCTAGGCTACTGTAATAATCACCTTTGACAATGTGAGACAGCAAATTATTTGAAAACTTTCGTTCGTTTATAATTAATTAATAATAGCTTTGTCAACCCAGAACTCGAAAATAATTCTTTCTCTGACGTTTCTTTAGCTAAAAAGAATTTCAAGATTTTTTCTGACATCTGCAGAAACGGGGTCCTATTACGACAGTAGTTAATTACAATTAATTAATTTCTATGAGTAAAATTTAGTGTTTGGTTTTGTATTAAGAATAACATTTGTGGATATAATGACGTTTTCGATTTGGCATTGTTAGAACAGCTTAACTTGCGCTAATAATGGTGAAAACACACATTGTTTGAGCATTCATAAATGCATTGTTACTGATTTATTGCCAGCTATTGTTAGAAGGTAGTTACAAGCTGACTGCTAAAGAAAAATTAGTGTTTGGAAATCTACAGAACCATTTGATTTAGTATTTAAAAAAAAAAAAAAAAAAAAAAAAAACGATGTCCAAACGTTAATGCTATTTCTTTATGGGAGTTAATGAAAACTTATTTAATGACAGTTGCAGCAAATAGCGAATACGGATTGACAAGAAACTACAATAAAATGCCTCTCATTATTAATATCAAGAAGAAAATCATTATTGAATCATTTTCTTTTCTTCTGAGGTCTATAAATGTTTCTTGAAAGCTTATGTAGAAGTTAGAATGACGCCTTTAAAATTTTACCTCTGTTCTCAGAGTAGACAGGGTTGTATATGAAACAGATACCTCTGAGATATTTATTTAATTTATCAAAAATTTATATGAAATAGAAGCATTCTTAAACACTCATCATCATCAATTTCCTTATATATATCCTCAAGGGCTATTCAGGCTCTTAAATTTGTTCTTTTGGAAAGACAGAACATGAATAAGTTGCATTTTATCATAACTTAATTAGGATAATTTAATATTATTTTAAAAATTGTATTTATTTATTACGCTTTGAAATAATTAAATGCTGAATTTCTTCTATATTTGAAATATTATGAATTTAGTTATGCGGATTTTAGAGATAATTTCTATTGAAAAGATAAAACACCAACATTTAGTGTGATAACTTAATAAAGATATTTTAATATTAGAAATAAATAGTGTATTATTAGTTTGTAATTTTTTAAAACAATTTATAAAGAATTACAACATTTTTTTACTTAAATCTCTAAGTAAATATAGTTTACATTATTATTTCAAATAAAAAAAATAAATATATTGTGTTTTCTCCAAAATTTATATATATATATATATATATATATATATATATATATATAGATTCCATTATTCCAGAAAAGCTTGTAGGTATGAGATTGCACTTGAAATACGTTACTGCTCTTATTCTCCATAATTTGTACGGTTTTATTTTTTTGCTTACAAAATGCAATAGGATTTCAATATGTTTTAAACATTCCTTCTATTATAATCATTTATTTCATCAATGAATCATTTTAAATTACTTAGAAAGTTGGTTGACCTTACAATATTTCGAAAAAAAAAAAAAGACGCAGAGGATTCACTAAATTCACTTTTACACCTTTTATTCGTCCTACTTAAAATAGTCGAAAATGGCGCACATGCGTCAGAAATTAACTGTTAATTTATAAGATGAAAACACGGAATGATAATGGCAGCAATAAAAGAGGCTACTAACAATAAACACTAAATTATCATTTAAACATTTCTCATTTGTTTAAATAAGAAGATTAAAAAATTAATTTAAAAAATCGTTTAACTGGCAGTTTGACTAATGGGAAAGCTTAGCGTGATTGGAGCAATGAAATGGTGACTCAATAAGCATTAATTACGTGTGGTGAGAATTAAAACACGTGTTCCATTGTTGAGTTTGTTTGTAGTAAAAACGCTACAATGAATCTTTTGGTCATGTGTTTTACTTGAATCGTTTAATATGAATCTATTGGTCACATGCTAGTCTACCAAATAGTCGATGTTTGACGCAGACAGGTAGTCCCCCCCCCGACAATGAAACTCGGTTTTTAAGGACGCATAGTCAGAAGTGACCATGTCGTGGAATTCTCAATATTCCAATGCTTAATGTAATCCCTCAAGTTCTTGAATTAACTTTATATGCATCGATATACGGGAATTTATTATAAGAAAAAAAGCAAATTTAAGTTTAAAACATCTTAGCATCCTAAATAATTTATTTTTTTTATATTAATGGTTTTATTTTTATAAAAATTAAAATAAATTAAGTATAACTCATACATCTTTTTGTCCTTTGTATAAGTTATCTTAATTTGTAAATGAATATAAGACGTATTTCGTAAAATGTTCTTTTTAATCATAAAGTAAATCTTCCCGTCCGTGTATGAAACTGACCAAATCACTTTCATTTCAAAAGCCCTTTGCATCCCAAACAGGATTCAAAACCACGTTTTTCCAGAAACTCGTAAATACTTTTTTACGCGAGGTATATTTTCAACTACACCACATAAATTCTGTTATGAAAAATGCTACTCTTATTTGTCTCAACTTTCTGCTACTCTTTGATCTGAAATTTATTCATTACACTAATAAAGGTGATAAAATGCGATTATCAATTAATAAATAATAAAAAATTAGAATTGCTTGAAAGATTATATTGTATGAGTTCAAGTCTCTCATCATTGGCCTTTTGAGATAAACGTGGCGGCGCTGAGATTCAGCAGCGAGGATGATAAAAGGATAGAGTGATATAATAATAGAACAAAGAAAGAGGCCTTACTTGACTACTTTTAACTGTTGACTCACCGGATAATTCTAAAACGGTCGTTTGCCTTTTCCCAAAAAGGTAAAAAAAAAAAAAAAAAAAAAAAAACTAACAAGCGTAAACAGTTAAAAAGAATATTAAAAATACTATTAAAACCAGTATACGAAGTATAAAAGCCTGTAAAACCTAATAAACGGATAAAAACAAGTGAAAAAATTGGACAAACCTAGCCAAGGAGACACCACCCTAAAAGAGCTCGCTCAGGACCGCCACGATGTTGATCTTCGCAGCCCGGGGTTGTTCAGGCCAACCCCCTCCACATTGGAATGAAATGAAATTCGACTAAAATGACAAAAACTAATAAACTCCGAGTTTAAAAGGTGACAAAAACAATGATGTTACAAATATATGCACACTTTAATTCCCCCTGTGTAATCTGACATATGGTTGGTGGCCCGCACCATCTCTTTAGGAACCGTTCTTCGCCCAAGAGGTATCTTTCCTACTCCAGGAATCGAGGGAGATAGGCGAGAAGCAGTTCCAGTTCCCAATTCGATGGTAGATTCCATCTTCCTCGGTGAGATGTTTTTTTTATGTATTTTCCGTGTGTGATATTTTAGAACATCGATGAGAAAAATTAAGTATATTTTGTTTCTCATCGGTGGGGGAACCGCAATAATACCATCTCACAGAAAGTCGGCTACGGAATCCTAAGCACTTCAGCCAACCTTCGCTGCACTGGCAGAAGAGATGTCCTAGAGTTTCAATTGCATGGCACACATCGCAAAAGGGGTCACAAGGTCGTGGGCGATATTGTGATTAGTTTCCCCCGGAGTCGGCTGTAAGCGATTGTCCAAGTTAAATACCAGTGAAAAGGTTGTCACCAACTGTTTTTGATGTTCGTAAAGAGAACCTCTTCATTCATTCTTTCCTAGATCAGGCATTTCAAAACCAAAGATGTCGAAAGTTTCCCGTACAGCTGCTTTGGGCTGGGTGAAGCACCAGAACCCCATCTGTAACAAATCTTTTTCGTGTTTTACCACTCTGGCACCATCTCCTTGCATGGTCCAACGTGGCTAGTGGTCCCGAAACAGGGTAGGAAATATCCATTAAGATATTTAATTAGATTGCCAGATGGGATCATTTGATGCCAATGCTTCCCGTATGGTTCGAACAGTGTAAGTGAAATATGAATATTTCAAGATCGGCAGGACGAACTCTCCATGCGTGGGGGGGGGGGGAGAAGAGCCCTGCTTACCTCGTGTTTCCTGTGGCTCCAGAAGTCGATGAGTTGTCTGTAAATAAATATCTTGTGCGTCTGTGATGTTTGTTAAGTTGATTGTGTGTAGCAGCATTGGTATTACGACTGTTTTGACTAAAAATACATATACATAATTGGTTTAAAAGGGGTGAGTTTATTTGTGTTCGTAAGACAGGGCTCTCAAAGAAGGCAATTCCTGTTGTTAATGGCCCGGTCAATGTTGTCAAATCATACAAAAGATTGGCAGAGCCAAATTTTCCCGATATCTTAGCTTATGATTTTTGTTTCTTCCGGGTTAGCATGAAGATCACTGAGCACGCCGACAGGACCCTTGAGAAACATGATTTTATTACTAAAACCATAGCAATAGTGAGAAATGCGAGCCTAATCAATTTAAGAGATATAGGATTTAAAAAGGTGTAGTTGCTTCAGATAAGTTTAATACTTCATTTAATTTTCAATTATTATTTTATTAAATGCTATCCTGATGTGAATAACTATATTCATATTTTTGAATATAAAACAATCAAAGTATCACGAGCAATGTCTGTTTTTCTCCTTTGAAACCATTGTTTATATTATCCATGAAGCCTACAAATGAATTAAGCGTAAACAACCAAGGCAAAAGTCCACCAGCTTGCTGCTGCTGATTCAATGCAAGTACCTGTCATTCAGGCGGATAGAGCAATTCTAGAGAATATAAAGTATTTACCCTTTCTTGGTAGTCATTTCTCAACAAATACTGATAATGAGGAGAAAGTTCAATCGTTTGAAATATGATGAAAACAATAAAATCGAGAAGAAAATATTTTAAATAAGACAGTTCTAATTTAATAATAACCAGTAAAGCTATGTTAAACGAAAACCTTTTTTTTTGTACAATACGCAATTTAAAATATTCGTTCATGGCTACTGAAGTTGCAATGAAAACTATGTGGTATTTCAAATATGAATTTTTGTAAGCGCCATTTAATCCATCGATTTTATTTTAATTAGTGACGATAGCTTACCTGTTAATTGAGTAACCTGGGCATTAAAGGCAAAATATTCCTGCCCAAGCGAGTCATTAAAATCTCATTACGATCAGAGAAAACATACCTGCGATAAATTTATGTACAGGGTGGTATTTGGAGCACGAGCTTCTTCAATCAGCAAGGTTGGGATGTATTGATTAATCTCATTTTCTGAACTATCTGAGATATAGAACTGAGCACTAAAATTGACTTGAATCATGGATTCAATTTCTTCCATGTAAAATAACGTTTTTTTTCATCAGACCCCATGATTAGGATTTTTATCTTCGATAGAAGTTTTCTTAGCAAGTAAGACTGCTCTTTGTATTTAAGAAATACTTAAAGACAGCTCTTCTTTTTGCCACTACTGCTTTTAAGTGAAGATCTACAGGACCACTTAAAAGAGAAATAAGTTTAGTGATCTGACGACACGTGCTATTGATATAAGCAGCTGGAATTCTCAGGAATCTATAAATAGGTAAAAATTAGTTAGTAAAAAATGAATTTCGTTATATAAATGCAAGTATATGCAAGTAATTTAATATTACTAGCATATTACTAGCATAAAACTTAAAACCTCTCAAACTCACAGCTTTTAAAATTAATGCTTGGGAAATATTAAATACTGTATTATTTAATTACCAAATTTTAGAACGAGAAGGAATTTTTTAGCAAAACTGATATATTATAATAGAGAATATTACAGATACAGTAATATTTTATAGTTAAATATAAAATCTACTTTAAACAGTTTTGAAAATTCAGCAAGAACTTTGAGAATATAGCATTCGGCATGGTGTTGCCTTGATGTGCGTTACCTAAAGGACACACATTCTGTTTGATCTTGTGTCCTTTAGGGTAGTGAGCCCGGATGTTTGCCTTTTATTAGTGCTTAAATTACGTTTCATTTGCCTGACAGTTGTTTTGAACTGTGATTCTCATCAGAGACCAGTGAAACCTAATTAAAGCACTAATAAAAGGCGAATCCGGGCTCGCCGGAGTATGTGTCTTAAGTATATAAGAAGGGAACTGTAATGTCGAAGTTTATATTCTTATAAACTATATGGTAAATTTACTATTATTTTAACTGTTGCCTATAAAATATGGCTGGATCCATAATATACTTTATTTCAGTAACTAACTTTTAAACTATTACTAAAAACCCTATTTTAAATATTAAATTAAATGTGCTAAGGAATGCTTCAAAGCATTATTTTTTAAAAACAAAACACACACACGCCTCTTAGTTGGAGAGCGGTATGTCACCTATTAATAAATACATATTATTATTTATTACATTAAAATTTATTTTATCTTATTTGAAACGAATGTAAACTCAATTTGAAAAGTTTTTTTTTTATGTTTTATAAAAATACTTCCTAATTTCGAATGTTAATTAAAAAAAAGTTTATTTGTTTAGACACCTTTTTATTTCTCGAAGTGAGGATCGCAACATAGTGTGGTGGCTGGGATAAGAATAGCGCCACTGTAGTCCATACATGTCGTACGAGGCGACTAATAAAATGGGTACTACCCAGGGAGGGTAATGGATGGAAATGCTGTAGCCAATGAAATTTTAACTGAGGCTCGGCTATTGCTGTTACCCTTCTGCTAGAGCTTATAGCTTTATATTACCCTACCCATGCATTTTCTTTACAGATAATGGGGAATATGAAAAGCATTTTTGCATCACCCATCTAGCCTAAAAAAAATAATAAAATATTATATATCGCATAAAATTACAATTGCCGTATCTGATGTTTGTTGGCTTCCATACCATTACCATAATCTAACCACCCTAAAATCAGCCAAAAGATATCGGAATTTTCTCCAGACGATTCCGCTGACAGCTGTAAGCCGATACTCGGGTGTAATAGAAAAATTTCAGTGTAATGCAACCTTTTAGATTCATTAGCGTGATCTGTCATAATTTATTATTTTTTTGATTTTATACGACTAAATTCAGTCAAAATAAAGCCAACTGAAGAAACGATGCAACTAGTGAAGAAGGTCTTCCTAAGTCATTTTGCAATCCTGATCAAATATTCAGAAAATCTGTAGAATAACAATATAGAGTTCAGAAGGATTTCATATCGCTATGAAATGGGATAATGAAAATATTTATAGCAACACTAATTTAAATGGGATGGAGAACCCTTTTCAAGATCGAAATGGTAAGTCTACATTTGAAGCAGGTTAATAAATATAAATGCTAAAAACAAGGTAGTCATGAAATTATATTTAATATATTAGACGGAGTGTAAAATTTAAAACATACCTGGATTTTTTTAAACATGAAGACAGTCGGTATGGAATTTGATAATGATTCCAATGAACGGTATTAGATTCGAAATAATATAAATTAGAGAACCAATGAATAAGGAGAAATGGCAACAAAATAGATAGAAAAAATGATTGAAAAACTGACTCAAAATATTGATTTGAGAAAAGAGATAAAAGAATTTTTTTATTATAATTTCCCTGATTGGCCTCGTTGTTAAGCGTCTTTCAAGAAGACGTCAGCCGCATTCTTGATTTTTTTATTTTTTTATCGTGGAGATTTATATTCTACAGCAGGTGAATGCAAAAGAACAACGTTAGAATTAGCCATTTGGATTGAAATGTTTTATGCACAGAAATTAATACTTAAAATAGACCTTCACGGTAAGTTACCGCTAATACTAGTAATTACGTATTAGTAATATTAGTAATGCTAATAAGAACTGTTTGTACATTTCTAAAGTAGCTTTTATATAAAACCGTAGTGTATATCATTCTTTTATATCAATATAGATAATTAAAGTTTTAACACGAAGGAAATAAAAGCGTATTTGCTGCTGAAACTCAGTTTTAATAAATATGACCATAAGACGCTTAACTCGAAAATTATTCGCATTAAATTTGCCGCTAAATTTGTATAAACGCCAGATATAATTTATATATCAACAGGTCCCTTCTTTCTTTTTGACTGTTTGCCCACACATGACACTGATGGGGTGTACGTCACACTAAAGTACCAGCCTCGTAGTCTTAATTCAAAATAACCGAACCCTTCAAACATAAAGAGGAGACAACAGCGCTCCAGCGGGAGAAATAAAAACGATTTTCTATTTCACTCCGAAGAGTTATCAGTATTCTGTATTCTTCAAGCGTTAAATCATTTTGAGTCAGCACCACATCGTATACGATTGACCTCCGGCATTCCAACGGAATCATTTGTATCAACGATCACCATTTCAAACTTCGTCTAATGCCAGAAGGTGCTACTTCTCAGTATATTTATTTTCCTCATTAAGTTCTGTATCCTTAAATTCCTTAAGGATATTTCCTTTCACTTGAGAACGTCAGGATATCAACTATTCTACTTCACTCCTTTGGGTTTCTTATTCTTCTTTGATTCTTTGAGTTTCTTTGGATGGGAGATGAGCAGTCAACTAACAACGTGATCGAGTTAAAGAAATTCGAAATTGCACGCGTGTAAAGGATAATGGAAATCCATTACGTCACTGCCAAGAGTAAAGGACGACAAAATATACGAAATAGAACGAAAGGGAAGATTTCCATTGAAAATAACGACGCATAAAAATGCAATTTCTTGAATACAACCATGAGTTTGAAAGATCTTCTTACAAATGTTTGTGTAAGGCTTCGCTTTGTGCAAGAGAAAATTTTTTCGAATAAAGACTGTTTAAGAAAGGCCGTGGAAAACACGAGAAACCTAAACTCCAAAATTCCATTTCAAAATACCCTTGGTTGTCGTAGAAAACGGCAGTGAAACTATTTTCTTCTGTAAGCTATTGTGATTCTGATACTGTGATTCTGTTTTCTTCTGTAAGCTATTGTTCTTCATATCGCTATACGTTGCCATGGAAACAGAACGGTGAATATAATTGTTTTTATCTTTACATCTGTTTTATAATTCAATAGTTTGCCAGCTTATATTGTGACCATTTAATGAAAATATTGTCATTGATTTCAACTGATAAGCAGATTATCGTAGTCCCAATAGGTGGCAGCACAGTTAAATCTATTTGAACAGCCAACGTTTGTAAGCATACGATAAATAACTCACTCTCGGAGAACGGGTTTTGATTTTTGATAAACGTTTGTATTGGAGATATTTTCGAAGAGCTGTGGACCCGTTTTAAATTGGACAATTTTAACCATAATTTAGCAAAATAACCAGCGCCTAAATGGAACAATATTTTGTATTAATCCGAAGGATTAGCCCTGAATTAATACTAAATGCAGTGCATTATGACTACTGGTCACCGATTCGAATGGAGTAAAAACAAACATCCACAGGGTTGGAAAGCAGATACTCTAACTACTCGGCCAACCAGGCTGGCAATCGGTCCTTTCAGTCCGCCATTTTTCCTTGTTACGCCACGTTCCGTTAGACAAACACGTCTGTACTGCGTATCTTAGAAAGAAAAATTCATAAATAGAAAATGAGAGAAATGTCAAGTCCATAAGAACTCCCTCTTTCCAATATTCAAGTCTATACTCAATGTGGTTGATGAAGTCAGTTACCATGACAACAAGTGACACTCCAACAGAAGGAACACCGTCAAATAAACTGAAAGGGAGGATATTATGTTTTATATATTAGCTACAGTATTACAATACGAGTCTGGTTTTTTTTTAATACTTCGGGTGACAGCAAAAGGCTTTTGCTGACTAACGTTAAAAATGCATTCAAAGTTGAAGGAATTCCCCCCTTCTTTCCCCCCCCCCTACACTAAATGAAATAAGAATATAGAAAAATCTCTCAGATATTAATATGAATAGAAGGTTTTCCTGAGTTTCTCTTTTCGCATTACTCAGTGCAATTATTTATCGAATACTTGCCCTCCGTCAGTGGGCCGGTAACAAAGAAACGAAAATATACACTTATCTGGAAATAAATTTAAAAAAAATCTAGGAAACAAAAGCGTTGATGGTAAACACGGAAAGATCATATTTCCGACCCATGGAGCATGGAATTGTCAGCTGCGTATGACGTCAGAAGCGCGCTTTCCGCATTGTCTTTGGATATCGTATTAAAGCTCGGTGTCCTGCATTGTAATCTGCTCACGTGATTCACCCAAACAGAGGAAGATCTAAGGATAATTAGTGAGGATTTAGGGGAGACTGAAGTTTTATAGAATAAGCGAACGGTGAAAGAGAGAGAGAGAGAGCCACAATATATAAAGACAAAAACAAAATTATTAACAAACATCTTTATCAGCCCGATATCTTCCGAGTTTGAGAAAACGCAGCCGCTAATCCAACTCTCTTTAGCGCGAAAACCTGTCTCCGATACAACCTACGTGTACTGATCAAAACATTAAGTGCGCTGATGTGTTCACACTAAACAATTAACGTTTGCCATAATCTTTCAACAGTTGTAATCTCGTGACAACATAAATTTGTCATTCTGCACACAACAATGCATACATAGGGAGTGTGTGAGAGAGTTTCTCTTTTTAAGATGCTACTGAAATAAATGAGTTATCGTCTTTCTCCCAGCACTCTGAGTCCCCTCTTTTGTTAAATTAATGGCATCCCTCGTAAGCAAGAGTTATCTACTTCCGAGTGAGAAATTAAAATTTGGCAAAAATATACCAAATTGCCTTATCTAATACTCGGCAAAGGAAAAGTAAATAATGTCCGTAAACAAACTCCGCAAATAAGTGGTATTAAATAAGGATCAGACTCTTACTTGATAAAAAAAAAGAGGCTCAGGATTCACCTTGAAAAAAAAAATGTTCGTGGAAAAGAAAACTTCGGAACTCGTCTTGAAGAAAAAAAAAAGGGAATAGAGAACTATGTATTAGTTCGAATCACGTGTTAGCTACTCTCAACTGTTTCCACCATTTTTTTTTTTTTATAATGATCAGATGGTTCTGTACATCATAGTAGATGAGGTTTATCTTAGTTAAAATCATATTTGGTTCTTTACATTTTTAAAATCCAAATAGATTGGCCTATTAAAAGCTACCGCCTGAAAAATGAACAGAAATAAATGAAGTTTTGTAATCGGATAAAATTATTTGAAATGTGTATCTGATGTAGTTTTTGCCATACGAGATTGACAGCCTGATTGTAAGGCTATTCTTGTAAAAGGAAGGCAGTTCAGAAACCAGACGGTGATCTGTCCATTAGGTTTGAGTGACGTGAACCGGTTGGTAGCCTATCAACCGAACTAGGACTTTGTCAAGCTCACATTTCTCCGATAAAGCGCAAAAGCGATCCAAAATAAGAGATAATGGCTGAGGCTGGAATCAACCGGCATAACATATTACAAGAGTTCAAAAACATGTGATTGTCCTTTCACAACTGCAAGATAAGTTTCATTTTTCTTCCGATTGCCTCATCTTATGTTTCCAGTCAGCAAAAACTATTTCCGTCTTTGATGAGTGGATAACGACGTTCTCCTTTCAAACGGATGAGCAAAGATGCAGTAAAGAGAAATACGGAAGTCGAAATGATTGATGGCGAACTTGATTGGGTTGCAAGGGTGTCTTTCCTTTTATCGTAAAGAAAAATCTGCGATGTGAAGTTGAGTGAGTATTATGTCAGCGACTTATTAACAAAAATAATCATCTAATGAAGAATTAATATCATAATATCGAAATCTTATGCGGATCCAAATTTGTCTATCTCAAGCAATCATGGATTCGATCTGTTAAATGTTTTTTTTTTTACTTTTTATTTAAAAAAGCACTGTTTTTAAACCAAACTGTAGACTTTTCACTCGAAGGTGGAGAAACTTCGAAAGCATTTTGAATTGCGGCGTAGGAAACAATTTCAAGTTAAAATACACTCGAAAATTTCAATATATAGATTATTTTTATTTATTTATTTACAGGACTTTTTATTACTACGTATTAACTCTAATTGGTTAAATTGTAACGCTTATTTTCACATCAGTCACTTCTTAAAGTATTTGTAAGATGACATGCGTTCCTTTTATGTTGGTATGATTTGTTCATAAAATTTATCACCCACTATAACAGCAATTCAAAATGGTTTTGAAGTTTCTCCACCTTCGAGCGAAAAGTCTGCCGTTTGGTTTCGAAAAAGACTTTTTTTTTTTTTTTTTAATAAAAAATAATCTTCGAAAAACCACGGTATGAATTGGAAGGAAAGTTAATTGTAAAGAACCTGTTGATCTTGATTTTAAAAGAATATTAATTAAATACTGTTGTAGGTCTACAAGCGTGTACTTACGTGGACAAGGTGGTGTGGCACGGTAAAGTTACAGTGTGACAAGCTGGAGTGTCGTCCCAACATTGTCAACCATCCCAAGTACGAGGACAGAATGGAGATTCTAAGTAATAAAACATAAGATGAAAATTAGCTTTCGGAAACATACGAAAACGTACAGGTACATGAGAGATATTTGTGCATCTTACAACAGAAACACGATACATTTCTTCCTGCTACAATTCCTGCTACCCTTTCGATATTTACAGAAAGAGGGCGCTACCATCTATTCGAGATACCCCCCCCTGCCAAGAGATATCGTAAGTAAACACAGATAACACTTATTGTTGCTAAAGTTGGATTTTGTTTTGTTGGCTAACAACAATGAGAGTCACAACAATTAAAGACTTCTGACAGTTGAAAATCAGCCCAAAATGAAACCAGAAGCTACATATCAACAACTCTCCTGATTCTTTTGCAATAAGCATTTCTGTGCCTATTTGGTTTCAGTTACAACCATTTATCGGAAATCGATATTTTATTGTCGTAACATGGAATATTTAAATTATTCGAAAAAAGTCCCGCTGTAGTAATTCATCATTCATTTGATATTCGTTACTTATGCAAGATGAAATTGGGCAAAGAAAGTGCTCTGAATACAGAAGCATCATCCCATTAATAAAAGCTGGCGAAGAGTAAAAACTTTAAATATGTTTATAAGAATCTTACTAAAGAAATCTTGGCACAAACAAAAATAAAGAAATACAACTGATAACAATCTTTTCAAACAAAAAATTAATTCGTGTCATCATATAGGTAATCTGAAATCCCGTAAAATGTAATGTAAACAATTTACACAAACGAAACGCAAAGACCATTTTAAACAATTAAAGTAATTGTTGAAAAGTCAAAAGCAATAATGAAAAATAAACAAGCAATCCAACAATTAAACTGCAAAACAAACGAAATACACTTATTATTTGGCAGTAACTTTACTGTTACGTCAATAAACGTTAAAACGATTGGTCTATTTAGATGGAGGGGGGTATCAAAAATGCTGAATGATCCTTACCATGGCTGAGGCGTATTAAAAGGTCACTGTTTCCTGTTATACACCAACTCCAAGCCTTCGAGATCTGCAAGTCACGCAAGCCGTAAAACGCTAGTAGGACCTCGAGGTGGTTCGCAGAAATCGAATTCCGTCATAAATAAAAACTGGGCTGTCGTCTATCCATTAAAAGCTCGCGAGTGACTTCCGATTGACATTCTGAACTGTCTTCAAACGAGGACTAAACCCGACGGCTCGTGTTTCCATGACGGAAACACAATTTCAGTGCGAAACCCGCACGTGAATGGAATGAAACAAATTCGCGACTTCTGATCAGCTGCGTCGATAGTCCTAAAATGAATGGTGTTGTCTGCTTACGGCGTTCTAGTATTTCGGCCAGAGTTCCGCTTCTTGTGAACTTCACACAAACATCGAGAATTAAATAAGGCTTCTTCAGAGTTAAGAATTTCCTGTTCACAAGACGTGTTTCAATCAGGAACACATGTGTAGTTATCGCACACCCATGTAATTGCTCTTAATGAAAAGGATAGTTCTGAGATGATAGCTCCGCTGCGGGTGGTGTCAGCACACAATCAGTTTCCCCTTTATTTCCCGAAAGTATCCACATTCATAGAAATTTGCATGGTTGGATATGTTTAATGTTAAAGATAATATTGTTGTCACTGCAGTTAACAATGAACTGATTTGAAAACTTTTCTCTATTGTTGCGAAATTAAACAATGGATTCGTCTGCTTTTTTTTTTTTTTATTAGAATAGCAAAAATGTGTTTTTTTTTAAAAAACATGTACGTTTTCTTTCTCATGTCATTTCTCGAGGCGAGAACTGCATATGGAATTAGCAATTGTTTCCTTTGCAATGACTGTCAAATTCTTCTTTCAATTATATCCAAAGAATAATAATAATAAAAAAAGCTATTGTTTACATACTTCGTATTCAAATAACTTTTCCTTCCCGCCTCTTTTCAGGGTGCAACTTATCCACTTAAAGAATTTCTTTAACTTTAAAAGTATTTCTTAATTACTGAGCGGTGTCGTTTGTTAGAATTGAAGAAATGACAAGTGGGTATCCCTAAGAAACAGAGCGTATCATATCAGTTTGGCGTCTGTCTGCAAAACAATGCTGACATGTGGCAATTACACACATCAAGAAAGAAAGGTGAAATCTAAGACGCGTGTGACGTCATTGTAATATGCACTTTCTGAGCTTGTCTGTCTGTATTTGAGATTCCTGTTTACACTTCTGCAGCTAGATCTGCGAATGATCTGGGACTTGTTTAACTCACTTTCGCTGAAAATAAAGATTTCTCGTTTCCTAGACGGGACTCGAACCCAGTTATTCTAACTTAAAAAGCGTTGTCCTCACAACTGCTGGACGAACGAAATAACAACTATTTGCACCCATTTAGTTTAAGCGGTTCAACTGCCTTATCAGATCTCGGTGGATTAGTGTAGAGGCAAGTAAGGTTACAAGGTATCCGTATGTTATGTCTCAACTGCGTTGTTCAACAGGATAAATGACGATGCTATCACTTTGCTATGCACTGCTTGTTCAAAAGTATAGAGACGAAATGACTGATTTCTAGATGGAACTGACATTTCCTTTACAAAGGAGGATTGCGAATGCAGTTATTTATTACAGAGGTTACCGACTGACTGGGAGGGTGCGAATTTTATAATACGGAAGTATACTTTGTTGTTCGTCCGTGAGCATGCAATAACTCCTTTGTGGATTGATGAATTTTAATGAAATTTGGAGTCATTACAATAAATAGCCAAGTCATAATTTTGATTTAAATCGGAACCAATGGAAACATTTTATGTTATAAAGCGTGCCCACGATACTACAACTTTACCTTTCATGAGAAGCAGTACCGAAGCCAGAAACGGCTGTTGATTCAATTGCTATGGTAAAGAACAAATTCTACCGCAATACAATAATAGTTATGGCTTGGTTTGTTAGTTTAAACCAAGATAAATCAATCGATAAAGGTATCAACCATGAACTAACATTACATAACATTTACAATGCAATATTGACAGTATTAGTGAAGCTTTTGAGAGGGGGGGGGGAATCGAAAAATACGCGTTAACTGATTTCATTTTCTGGTATTGGTAACTCTCACCTGGGGGGGGGGGACAATACTTTTTGGAACCTGCAATAAGAAAGTAGTTACTTACGGAGCAGTCAAAGAACATTTTTATTAAGTGAAAGAGTTCGTTCTTAGAAGAAAAATCTTATCAATTAAAATCAAGCAAAAAAGTGAATCGTACATGTAATTGTCAATGATCTGCAAGCTTCGCATGTGATCTGAATCCTTTGAAATCTTGTTAAATCACCAATATTATCAACCAATCGAAAGCTTAAATATCTTTAGATCCTAACAAAAAGTCGACTGTGGACATGAAGGCTGCCTTGTTATGTATTTAAAAAATCTAAGACAGAATGGCATCCATAAAGTTGTCCGCAGCGTCTGAATTCACTTGTCTAAAAGGAATTACAACTTGAAGATCTCCCACAGCGGTTAAGTCTTCTTTTAAAATAAGGAAATTACTACCAAACACCCACTTACTTTGTAAGCATTTTCATCAGCAATAACACACATGCCATGCGAAACTATTCTCCGAATAATATGTGTACAGGGTTTCAGTTATTATACAAATAATTGTGGTAAATGCGAGGCAGGTTGAGTTGAATGAAATGATGACTAAATGCGTTCCAGGAGAAGGAAATATTTAAAGGATAGCCTTGCAGTACGTAATGATAGATTTAGTCTCGGTTATTCATAATTAGTAAAGGGTACATTAATTTCGAAACCAAAGTTAGGATACCATTTTTGAACATCGTATATGTATCTTATCCTTATAAGGACTGCTTAAAGGGGCGAAGCAAGAATGCTTTTCATCTTCCCCGTTATCTGTAGAGGACAGTGTAGGGATATAGGGATAAGGTGTTATTGAGCTATTAAAGCTCTGATCATAGCAGGAGGGTAACAGCAATAGCCGAGCCTCAGTTAGAACTTCATTGGCTACAACATTGCCATCCATTACTCTCCAAGGGTATTGGGTTGCTTCTCCATATGAATCACTCTTATAGTCCTTATAAGGACTGGCTTAAAGGAGCGAAGCAAGAATGCTTTTCATCTTACCCGTTATCTGTAGAGGACAGTGTAGGGATAAGGTGTTATTAAGCTATTAAAGCTCTGATCATGGCAGGAGGGTAACATTAATAGCCGAGCCTCGGTTAAAACTTCATTAGCTACAGCATTGCCATCCGCTTCCCTGGAAGTCCTAAAAAGGACTAGGTGATCTTCTCACATATGAATCACTCTGAACTATCATATACATATATAATAAATATAGACAATGAAAATAGCAGAATCATTGAAAATGTCAACTGTGTTGTGAATGGAGAACCTGTGGAACAAGTAAAACATTTCAGCTACTTAGGCACGATTTTTACTGAAGATGGTAAATTAAATATAGAAATAGACAACAGAATCAGCAAAGCTGGTACGGTAGGAAGTCAGTTGAATAAATTTATATGGAATAAGAGAGAAATTAGTCTGAACACTAAATTAGCTGTATACAAGACAGTGTTCAAACCAGTTTTAACGTATGGATCTGAGAGCTGGGTCAGAAGTAAAACACTTGACCAAAGACTAGAGACCACAGATATGAGAGTCCTGAGAAAGATTAGAGGCGTGAACAGGTGGCATCAATGGCAATATCATATTAAAAACGAGGATATTAGGAAAGAACTTGACATTGTCAGCATCCAGGAATGCGTTAGTAGAGCTAATCTCAGGTGGTATGGTCACTTAAATAGAATGGGAGAGGAAAGATTAGCAAAACAAGTGTTCTCTGCCAGGTTGGCAGCAAAACGACCCAGAGGAAGACCAAGATATAGGTGGATTGATGCGGTACAAAGTTCCTTAGACGATAGAAATATAAGATCTGATAATGTTGGAGTCTTGACAAGTAACAGACTGATTTGGAGGAAAATTGTAGATAGGAAGTTAGTAATGATGTAATTTTTTCATGTAGTACTTTCATATATCCTGTACACCCCTTGAGGGTACATGGCAGGAATTTGATGATGATAAATATAGATTTGAAAAATTTATTGGTGTTAAAAAAAAGTTTGGTTTTTCATCAAGAAAAACGCATAATAGTTAAATTAACAATATTTTATTTTGGCTAATATTAAATTATTTTTTTATTTATAATGAAAACTAAACTATTTTTAAATTAAAAATTATTAAATCGAGAAGAATGATCATGTCTTTTGTACTTAAATTTCAGGAGATAGAAGTAGACTAGGGCATGCGACATTAATGTCATTGTAGATCGAGTCGAGTTATTTACTTTCAGTTCTACAACGAACCGGATTGGGTACGGAATAAACATTTCCACACACTTCTTTGAAATAAAATATCTACCAAAATTAAGATATTGCATTTGTTTCATTTGAACAGTTAAAGCATTTTAATTTATTTAACGCTTAAAGCGTGGCATAATGATTTAATAATATTAATATATTTATTATTTAGAAAAGTTATTAATTTTGTTCTCGAAAATAATTTTGAATTATACAAAATGTTCTTATATTTTATTATAATTTTTGGCAATACAAGGTCTATCATTGAGCCATCATATTACATATACGCTCTCTCATAATTTTCAGTGGTATCCTAAAATCCTATTAATAAAAACATTTTTGAAACTTTTACTTTACAACTTTTGAATTATTTATATATAATTTAATGCATAAATAGCAGAATTTCACTCTTAAAATCGATTATAACGCCGTCTAACGGCGCATTACGAATTACAATTAGGATAAACTAAATATTGGCTAAATTGTATTGCCTTGAACTCGATTGCTAAGTCAAGAGCAAATGTTTCTGTAAAGTTAACAAAAAATGTCAATACTGTTATTTAAGATTGTAATAAAGAATAATGAGAATAAAAAACAATAAAGAATTTTAAAAAATAAAATAAAAATAGAAAACACTTTATTCCACCCATGCATTAATATACTGTATGTTTGCAATCTTCCGTGGGGGGGGGGGGGTAGTCATAAAAAACGTAAGTTGAGGTGTTTACCAATAAAACTTGTTTTTTGGTTAAATGTTTGGCTATTCCGAAGGGAGGATCTCAAGAAAATTACAGTCGTTCACTTCTATGATATAAGGAATAACTAAAATACCAACTTCCACGTCTTATTCTATTTTGACAGAAACTGCGTGTTATGGAGCGGAAGCAGTGCACATCTTGAATGTTACATCAAGATTCGAACTGTTGATATAGAGGATGATCTGAAAGCTATCGCTATTCATAAGCGTCATGATAGACACGAAAGGTTATCGATGACTTTGAAATGAGATGGACTTTGACATGAAATAGTTGATGATGAAACACACAACAGAATGTCAGAGGTCAGATTTGGAAGCAAATCCACCTAAGCAGTGTATAATTTTTTGTGAGGAATTCAAATGAACTTCCTTGAGTCAGAAGGTCATTGGTTCGAACCTCGTCTACAAAGCGAAGAACCTTTATTAGGACTTATCATCTGAAGTTGAATTGGCACGTCCCTGAACTATTTGGCATTCTTAGAACCATTCCAAAATTTGAGGAGCAGCACGCGAGCTAAACGCCAAGATATGAACCTTTGAATTCTTGCTCCCTACTTATATAAAAAGCTTTTAGGAGCATCTGATTATAAACCTATCGAACTTGTATGCTTTCACCTAGAGGTGCACAAAAGTAATCGGAAACAAATTTTCAGACAATTGTTTGCGGTAACCTTAGTCTAATGGGTGCTTATTGATTTCCGGCTTTTGGATATCTCTAAAGTCTCGAATACCTAATGGCTGTGGGCCCCACATTTCTTTAATGACAGAATGCGATAATTAGGACCATTAAACTGTATTAATATGGATGATCAGAAAAATGTCGATCTTGTTTATAAAATTGCCTTAAATATTCGTCCTCAGTAGAGTCGTTCCACTGGCTGCTGTTTGTAAGGGAATGAATGCCACGTACTGCTCAATATTTTTAAATGGATTTGAATTTTGAAAAAAAAAATTTTATTCAGTTAGCAAGGTTTTCTTTTAACTTTCTTAAGTTAAATAAAAAATATCCTTCTATATAAAAGAATTCTCAAACAAATTCAGCGAATGGCTGGGCTGAGAGACCTCGGAGAAAGGATGATGCAATGAAGATTTGGTTCCAAACCACACAAATGAAAATTCCGAATTGCTCTATCGATCCGTTAGCTATTGTAAAGTCACCTCGAATATTTTGACACGTTTACGGTCTCTGCAGTGTGATCAAATCCATTTTACTGTACAACGAACAACAGATACGGTTGGAGGATTAACAAGATCAACTTGTCTATGATCCGAGACAGCTGCCTGCATCCGCTCTGTTGCAAAAAAGAAGGCAAACTGCCAAATAAAGAGGATTACGAGTACTGTTTGTGACTTTTCCATAGATGAGATTTAACACTGGGATTATAAAGTCACGTTAGAAATATACTGAAAATCATTGTTTAATTTGCCGGTTGATAAGGATAAATCTTCGCGAAAAGCTATCGTTGCATTAACGGCGTGAGAAAAGTGCGCGTACGCCTTAGTCAAATATTCGAATTTTATTGTCATTTGCGTAATAACGGTTAAGAAAACCTTCAACCATTTAATAAAAATAATCAGCAAAACTGATATTTCCTAATGCATTTCCAAAATATAATCGATACAGCTGTGAAACAAATTTTATTCCCTATAAATATTCAGTCATCTTAAAGCTTGGTGTTTCATAAGAAAAATTGAAATATCCTATATTATATCGTAGATAGTTTAAAGGTTTTGAGAAATTCTTTATTTAATTGGTTAATAATGAAGAAAAAGAGCTATTTTAATAATAGTTGAAATACACCATTTATTATAATATTTCCATTTCAATAATAAATAGACGTTTTGAGAAAAGCATTTGCGTTGTAATGCAAACGCTATCATCTTTATCCCCCACCGGTTTTAGGAAATATAAGATAAAAAGCGCCATCTATGTGTTCTAATAAAAATATATAAGATAAAAAGCGCCATCTATGTGTCCCATCAAAACTATCTAAAATAAAAATAAAATAAAAAGCGCCATCTCTATGTGTCCCATCAAAACTATCATTCATCTTCTTACTCGGGTAACGGAAGTTGACAGGAAGTAGTTTTCTCTTAATGTGTTTTAGACATGAGAGCAAGCGTGTTTTCGGATCAGATATGCAAGCTTTAGCTCCGCACTAGCGAACCTGGAACATTTTATAATTTCGTCATGTTTATTCGTTGACATTATTGCTCCGTTTAAAAAGATGTGTAACCCGATCATATCTGATCTGGAGTTACACATCTAGAAAAACACCGCTACCTTTCAGATTTCAAAGAAATTTAAATTCGGATGTGTATCCTCTTTCTGATTTCATCCATTTTGTCATAGATATGCGTCTTAGTTTTGCTTGAATCCTTCCAAGAGTAAATGAGATTTAGGGATTGCATTGCTGAATCTTGGAATTCAATTTGCTTAAAGTTGTTAGCAAAAAAACTCAAGTACGTCGTAGAAATAGCTACGTAATAATAGTCTAATGACGTTATGAAACACGTGACGTTTTCTCATGAAACCTCACGTGTTTCAATAAGGAATAATGCGTTTCAGATTAAGATTTAAAAAGTTTATGTAACGTGCTTTGTTGCGTCATCAATAATTGTGCAATGTTCGTGGGAGGTTTTTTTTTTTTTATTAATTGCAACATCAAAAGACTAATCTTCTGTTTTGATTTTAATCAAAATATTTACGGTTTGTTAACTATGGGGAAGTATTTCTCCATACAATGAAAGAAGTTGCAACTAGTGAATCGAGATTGAAAGTTGCATCTTGCGGATTATGCAGAGGATGTACACTTATTTTAAACTTATCTAATGCACAATCATTCTGAATCTTTTCAACACATTTTAATGAGTTTGCTTCATAAATTATTTAACTTAATAATCATGCAAGAAAACCCACCGGCAAACAATTACGCAGAATTTGAAGCGAATGCAGCAAACACCAAATTGAAAGGAACTAACGTAAGCAATTCTAGTAATATTGAAATATTTACAATTGAAAGTGATTAGGACAAAAGTTGGCGGTGAAACTTTTCCAGGTGGAAAAAAGTTTATTAGACGGATCCAATAAAGGAGTTGGACGGTGTTTATTTAATGGGATCTCTTCGATGCTTTCTGTTTAAAATAAAAGGGAACTAATTGGAAAATTCATTTCACGTGCAGGCATTTATTTGACGGCCGACAGAAAACAATTAACTTGCTTAATCAACTCAGACAGAAAGGGCGTGGTAAATGACCAATTTAAATACCCCCCCCCCTAAAAAAAAATAACCATTTTGGGGTATCTTTGTTTCGTACGGCACTAAAACAGATACTACGAGTTCGCATCTTTTGTTCAGAAGACGTTGGGTTTTCAGTAATTAAGACATGCCTGAAAAGAAGTCACAAATCGGGTTAATTTCGATCGGCTTGCTCCAGATCCCAAATTAATAAAATTTCTTTCTCTAACCATTCTGTAATATTGTTAATGTACGAAGCCTTAAAAGGTGATACCAAGTGAAACAGTATTTGCCCGATTGGGGGCGCTGCAGATCAACAATGCTCTTTGTGGTATTTAGTTGTTATTGTTCGATACGTTTATATGCTTTCGAACACACGAGGCTTTTGGAGTAAAAAAAAAAAAAAATCTACCTGCGCTTTGAACACGTGCAAGTTTTTTCGGAGAACCATTAAGTGTGTTCAGCGAATGATCCCATTTCCACTTTGTCAGTGCGTAGCATCTAAAATACTTACTGCGAATACGAAATATGAATCCATTTCTTTAAAGAGATTGAATACTAAAAATATCAAACAAGAATCGCGATCACTTAAACAAGACACAAAATGTTCTGTTTTTATAACAGTTCACACAAGACAGATTTGAAATCTCAAAAGCATTCTTTTGAGTACCATAGGTGGCCTAAGAAATACGAACATCCATAGCTCAGTCGATATCAACGCTTTTGATTTTGATTGGAAATGCCTGGGTCATCTGGGACAAAGAAACTTAAAAATAGTTTTAAGTGAAATAAAGTATCCCACAGTTCGAATAAATAAATGATCCAAAACAAAACCCATAAAACGAAGTGAGAATTAAACTCCCCCTCCCCCCCTGTTGAAATGGATCACAGTGAGAAACATTATTCCTTGCTGCATACAGCTAAGCAGTATAGAGTTGACATACAAAATGCATTGTGGATCTGCATGGCGTTGATGAACACACATTGGCTGCTGAATTAGAAACTTTTATTTTACGTGTAGGCGCGACTGCCAATACCGATCCTCTTCTGTTCGCTGCGCATAGTTCGGTGAGATATGGGTCGGGAACAGCCTTTATTAAATGCTTCGGTCAATTGTCGCACAATCGAAGTTCTGTTTGTCCATATAAACTTTTGTTTATCTTACTTTAATCAAAATATATAAATCATTAAAAAACGCTCACAAATCTAAACTATTTGACTCCGAGATTTATGAGAATTAGTTGTCGTGGCACAGGACACCAGCGTCAATCACTAAGAAATGCCGCTGAAGATTTGTTTCAATAATTCTATTAAAGATGGCACTTAAAAACAGTGGGACCTTTCTCTCAAAGCCAACGTGACATAGAACATTCAACTATCAGGAAATCCTGTAACAACCTCAACCACGGCCATTAGAATCGCAAAATGTTTTTCTATTTGTCAGATGGGCGCAAACTTTTACCATTTCAAACAATAAAGAGAATACCTTGAGAATGCAAGATGGCGGTAGTTGTCCACGATGCTCTCCCCCTAATGTCTTCACATTAATCCAGTCTGCGAGCTCGCCGAGGGTCTTAGTATGCGTAATTTGCCAAAAGAGGCATATATGAAGGAGGCGGAAAATTTTATGATCGCAGTCACGTGCTCCTTATATTACAGAGGAATAATCTTCAGAATTTCTAAACAAAATATAAGAAATCTGGGAAAACAGCATGGAGAAAATCTACTGCCTATTTCAGGAATATTCCTCCTCCCTTATTCGATGAAATTTCAAACGCAATTTGTCTTTGAAGTGATAACTTTGTTTATAATAACAAAAAATATTACATTCCAGTCATTTAAATGATCTCGTATATAACTGTACGTTCGTGTCTTGTCCATAAAACAGATCCAACACGGCAATAATCCCTTACGATTTCCAACGCTACGAAGGAACAGGACATTCGCCAGCGTGCCAAGCACCCATTGGCTGTTTCTGCTCGTTAAAGCTGCACTTTCACGATAAACACCTTTTCGTATGAACCATCATGCTTTTGAGTAAATTATGGCCTACTTGGAACGAGAACTCTCCTTATAAGCTAGCTAAGTACTTCAAGTATTCACACGAAGCTTTCCCCCACCCCTTACTGAATCAGTAATATCAGAGCATAAAGAAAACATCACCTCCAACTTTTTAATATTTTCCCGCTTAGGATTCGTCACTTTACGGGCTATGGAAGAGTAACGATCTCCGGAGCGCGAATGACTCCGTTTCGAGAGTACCATGCATATTAGAATCGTAGTTATTATTGCAGTGAGCATTTTTTTGCTACGAGTTCCTACAAAATAAAGAAATAAAAATATAAATGCGAAGTGTGTGCCTTGAGTTGTGAATGACCAGACGGAGGGTATTGCTTTACGACATCCCATTAAGGTGCACAGCTTTGAGTTGATGTGAAAACATTAATTACGTTAAGCTTCAGTGGATGTAGTAGAATACTCGGAGAAACAGAGAATGAAGATTAAGAAAATGAATACGTGGAATTAAATACTGTTGTGTTTGTTATTTTTAAATGGATGCAACAAAACATTTTGAAACTATTAGAAGTTCTAAACGATGATCACAAAGTATCAGCTTAAATAAATACTATTGCAAAACAAATAAATCCACTTTGGGAAACAGAACCTGTAGCTATGTTGTCTATTTTGAGATTTTCATTGCATGACCGATTTTGGTGAAATTTGGATTCGAGTGTTATGAAAATTCAAACATTAATTATTCGACACATTCATCTTAAATCACGCTACTGTCGGTATTAGAGCACTATTTTGCTTACTGAAGGGATGAAAAAGTTCAATATTTGGTTTCTTGAGGATTAATGGATTATCTTATCCTTAGCCTATTACCTACTGTATTTAACGTACGATATGGTGAAGAACTAAACGCACAAAATTCATGTAAAAATCATGAAATAAGAAATGCATACTTTACCTAAAAGGAGATAAAGTCAATCAAGTCATATATATATTGTATAAATAATCACATTAGAGAATGGATAATTTAACTATCATTCTTAGCACGTTAGATGACACGTGACTGGCAGAAATAGAAACTGAAAGCAAGCTGGTTTCTACCGTTCTTTTGAATTAAAAGTTCAAACTATTTTGAAATAATCGTTTAGCATGCCACGCGCGCCGAAGTTCTAGTACCTGACATAATACAATTAAAGATATTCAAAAGCTGATTTGAGTGTTATCATAAACACATTTCCACATTAATGAGAAAGCGGGAATTCAACTGAACACTGAAAAACAGAAACCGATAAAGCAAAAAATATGAAAAATCAAATGATAGCTTCGTCTCAAAAAAAAAAAGTCTTTATTATTGCGTGTAGAGATAAACATGCGCTTAACCCTAACTCTTCTTCATAGAATCTATTGAAAGCTTAGGAATACGTTCAATACTCTTCCAGGGGGAGTGCAATTTTTCTAAAATTAATTAAGTCTCCAGTAATTAATTTGGATAGCTTTAATAGCTGCTTACTGTTTTCAAGCACTTTACTGATTATGTTTTGTTGTACGAAATTAGTGGGGAAATGTTAGCTATTAATACAAAAGCTGGTTTATTGGCTGTCTTGTTAACTCCCACGTTAAAAGACAAAAAAAGATGTTTGCACTCGAGTTCAGTAAAAAGAAATGAAGACAATACGCTTGTTTACCGCACTACAGCGAGCTCCACAGTCACGCGATGCTCATCTGATAGCTCCATCAATCGAAGTTTGAGATCAGAGTGTTAGAATAGAGGAGTGGTGGATCAAGGTTGCTGTTTTATTAAAAATACACTTGGTTGGAAAAACCCTCGACTAATAATTACTACTTTTTATCCTTTTCAAATATTCATTTTGTGGTTTTTGTGCTTTAAGGCTTATTCTGGATGTGCAAAGGAGAGCGTCATGTAAATTGGTGTTTTAAAATAAGGCTAATACAGAAGCTGTGATCAGCACAACAGGGAAGAAGAGAGAGAGAGAGAGAGAGAGAGAGAGAGAGAGAGAGAGAGAGAGAGAGAGAGAGAGAGATTCTTAAATGGGCACAGCGCTTTGTTTTCTAATGCAGATTGAAAGAGACCTTAAAGTTCCTACCTTTACCGAAAAGATCTGAACCCTTGTCTGTTTCCCTGCGGAGATGTTTGATGAAATAACTTGAAAGTGAAGTTTCGATTATGGGCATATTTATAAAGATAATAAAGTCAAAACTTATAAATATTGCGCATCATTTACAATCGGACATTTTTCATTCTTCCAGTGCAATTACGAGTAAGCCTGACCTGAACAGAAGCAAACAGGGCTTAAGAATTCTCAGTTATTGTCATAAATGAACTGCAAAGTGCTCACAATCTCCTTTCCAAACTCTTCCATTTTGTGGAAAGAGGAACATTCGACACTTCGCCCTCTATTGAAAAATTTATTTTACGGGCTGTTCTAGATGCCCATGCATTTTCATTCGGCCACTGATAATTATTTGTATTATTTGTAATCATCATAAATATGTCGTTGACTTATTTATCAAGAGACTGACTCAAACTTTCTCCTCTGCAGATTGTTTACAACCCTCTCCTTCGCTAGCTGTCGATTACTTCCGGTATGCGCCTTTCCTCTTGAACTTTACGTTTCCCGCAAGATTGATTTCTGGCACGCACAGTAGCCTCGTTGTACAGCAGTAACCTTCAACTTGTAATGTTATTTTGTGGGTGAATGCAAACGGCATTACTAACCTCCCATGACTTTTCATTCGCCAATACCTATCATCATTCCCCTGGTCGAGTGCATTTCTACGAAGTGCTAGACGAAAGGCGATATTTCTAACCCCAAATAGTAATTATTTGTATATATTCGTCAGTATTCTATTGTTCATCTTGCCTTGTTGTAGGTTTATATATAAAAATTTCTTATAAAAATTGCATGCAGCAAAGAATGACTAGCTCTGGAATCTGCAGAAAGTACTAGCATTTCACAAGAATGAAAATTAAAGGCTTTTATAAGCAATTCTCGCAAAAAATTTTCAATGAGTAGAATTTTCTGTATATTCCACAGATAGATTTTCTTTTTTGTAGTACGTAAAAAAAATCGAAATTTATTTAAATGAAATCTTTTTGTTAATTAAATTTGATGTAGCCACAACGTATCAGGGACATCTCGACTTCGTATGCTGTTCATCATCTGTGTAAGAAATTCACGAAGAACCCAGTTTAATCGGAATATTTACTACAATACTTAATAGAGATATCTACCGTCTCCACTATGGAAGGTGTCTAAGAAATGAATAAAATACTCAGCAGATCTTTGTGGAATATGCAACCTGAGGTTCTTTATAATAATGCATCTTATCTACAGGATGTTCGGATCTCGCTTCATTCTGTACTTTTTTTTTCTACGCTCATCAAGATTCTGCGATCGATGGCGCCTTCGTAGAAACCTTACATAGAAAAGACTTAAAAATAGAATCAAATAAACGCTGACCCCGCCTAATAAATTCAACGTAGTATGTTTTAATGCACACATTCCAATACGAGAGAGAAAGGGTTAAAAAAATCAAATTCAAGTTGAACGTCACGGTGGTGAACGTCACATTAACTGGTGGTGAAATCATGCAGAGAGAAAGAAAGAGATAGGAAGAAGTTGATAGAAAATGATAAAGTGGATTGAAGAATATAAATAAAAATGATAGAACGAGTTGAGTAAAAGTTTTTTTTTTTTTTTCAATTCTGATGATGAATGGACCTCCTAGTATTCCATAATACTTAATGTCAGTCCACAGAGAAAGCTTTCTTCCACTTATTTAAGACGCTTGCATGTCCTTATATTCCCATAATACAAAGCAATTTCTGTTTATTGTTATGTGTCATCCTTTTCACAACCCCTAGTGGACGGAGAGTTATTTTCTTTAGCTCTTACGGCGATAATGACTTCCGTCCCCTCCGTGTTCAACCATTATCTATCATCTCGTTCAGTTTAATCTTCTGATGGAAACAGAATCCATCCAATCTATCAAGAGCGGGTCTGTTATTATTAGAATCAGTCTACACTGATACGTTTCTGATGTCTTTTTATGGAAGAACAACGTCACGTCCGTCTTAGTCGACAAACAAACGGAAACTATTAAATGCGACTTGAAGTTTTTTTGTTTTTTTTGTCAAAGCGCTCTGCCTTTTTCTTATAGAGGTAAATCCTTCCACTTTTTAAAAATCTATTAAGATCTCCCCTTAAATATCTTATTTGAGCTAAACAGACTGCAGTTTCTCTTACACACCAGCCGAAGTGAACTCTGTAATCGTAGCCATTGATTTCTACATTCAACACAATGATTAATTTTGACTTTTCTTCCGATTTTATAAATCAGTTTCTTCGCTGTGCTCCCACCTCAAGTTTTGCAGGTTAACAATACAGTTCAAAGAAGGTCTTTATTCTGTAGAAATTGCATTAGTCTAATACACCTTTCTTGTTTTCAATTTTCAAAGATGCTGCGGAGTGCGAGTATCATGTCGGTGCTTCCTGTGAAAAGGTTTCTCTGTTGGTACCACATTAAAAAGATTTCTTTCCCTTTGATCTTCTGCTGCCATCAGAGCTTGCAGTCTTTGCAGTGACTTGATGCAATTTTCAGCATCATCCGTGGAAGCTAAGAGGAAGCACAAATGGAAGATTAGCATAATATTTGGTGGTGTATAATTCACTTTACTTTGTTTCTGGTTGCCGTCAAAGTTCAGATAAGGCACTGCGATATTCCATTAGGAGAATGTTTTCTTTCATCCACTATGGTTCCGTTCGAGGTAGCGATTATTATTATTGAGAAGTTAGTTTGGTACTGTTGCTATTTTTATTGATGGAACGACTGAATAAACACTTCCTAATTTAGTCCGATTTTCTAATGCGTAGATGACATTCACATCCTAAAATTCTAAGAATCATTTCCTAAACTTCAAGTATGCCTATAAAGTTGTCCATCATTACACATGAAAAGTTAACTTCGAATTCATCCCTTTCAAACGAAAAAAAAAAAAAAATCTCACTTGTGCTTCACAGTCAAAATATTAAAAAAGGAAAAGTGGTGACGTATTTTATACGTAAGCACAACACAGATTTTAACACTCATCTAAAATTCGGCCATTTTACACTCAGGTTAATGGTAGCACGGATTCAGCTTATTTAACATAAGAGCTAATATGGAAAATTGGGATTTTTTCAGTACAGTATATTTTGGGATTTTTCTACTCCCCTAAAGATATTTCACTCCTACAAACTACAGGGGAGTCTTCTATAATAAAAAGACAAATACAGTCAACCATTATGATCGGCATTACAGAACCAGAAGGAAATCGCATTGCAATTCCAATCTAAAATATTAGAAATATTAAAATATAATATAAAATTTTTTTATATTATATTTTATAATATAAAATTTTTTTAATTATAAAATATAAAAAAATAATCTAAAATAATTATTAAAATAAGTTACCAACCAGAAGACATTCAACGGAGATCTTAATCTACTTATTTTAAGATAAATTGAGATTTGACGGAAACTGAACAGCGGAGTACACTGCTTGGAAAGAAGTCAACGGACACCATAGTGTGAGGAACAAATAGCCATTGCGCACACCTTAGTTAGATGTAGGATCTCCTTTCACTGCGATGATTACATCAATCCTGTGGGGCATAATTTCCACAAGCATAATATATGATTATCATGAAGCGACTGACGTCATTCAAAGTAATTAAATCCGAACTAATTTGCTGTGGATTGATTGGCAGAGTTTTGCGTTAATGAACAGTCGAGATATTAATCACATGATCAAGTTTCTGCTATTCGGGAAATAGTTTTTTTTTTTTTTTTTTTTGTTTGCGTGGGTGTGCGCGCGTCTTCTGCAAACTTTACAGTATCTTGAAATAGCCCCGACATCTGCAACAAAGACGTTTCCGTAAAAGAATTTTTTCTTTTTTTGTTAAGAAAAAAAACTTAGTGCTAGAGCTCGTTATATAAACATTAGCGTAACAGGGTCATTTTGAGGAGGAAAAAGTCCGCGCTGGCTGTTTGCTCGATTCTTTTAAATATTAAAATCACATCGCTATGACACAGCGAATCCAGAAAACCTACTTTGGGTATATCGATCGCCGCACTGTTTAATGTGCAGTCATGTCTTACGAAATAAGGGTTACTTAAGTTTTTTGTAAGAGTGAAACTTTGATAAAATATTTTATTAAAATACGTTCCTATTGATTTGCATAAAAACCTACGATTTTTCCCTGTTATTTCCAAAGTCATTTTCTTGTATATGTAGTAAGTTTCAACTGCATTTCCCATTATTACAACAATGAAACAGGCGATTGTTATTTTCCCCTAATGCATTGCACGTGGTCAGTAGGTGTTAATTTCATTTTAATCTCATTTCCCCATTGTTACAATGGAGCAGGCGATTGTTGCAGAAATCTTAAGTTATTTTTACGCATTCTGTGTTCTGCATTTAGTACGTGCAACCTTGTTTACTAATCCTTTCTCTGATCACGCTAATTTTAGAAAATCCATCATCTTAGTTTTCTGTGTGATTCATACTGCAGCATCGAATGTCACAAAAGCCAAAAAGGACTTCTGAAAGTTACGATCAATCAACAGTGAAGTTTTGCACGCTCACTGATGGCCAACATGACCTGTAATTGATAGATGAGTCACTAAGCTTTGAGATAGATGACTTTGTTGATCTATCACTCTATGCTGGTGACAAAAAACACGCTGATGGCCAAAGTAATATAAGTCACTAAGAATTCCTCGGTCACACACCGCATTAAAAAAAAAAAAAAGGTCTTCCCGCATTTGAGTGGGGAAAGAGGAAAATAAAAACCTGATGAAAAGGAAATGTTGTCCTTTCCGGGAAAAGTTGTTCGGGTGTGTTCAATGTCAGATCAGATCGCGATTGATTCATCGACCGTAAAGGAAATAAAACGAAACGCATTGATCGTAGATGTTTTGACGACTAAAAGGTTATCGATGATTTTCTATACATTTAGACAGTTTTCTGTATATACGCGTGGTTTTTCCCATAATATGCATGCTTACTGAAAGGAGGTATAAAAATAGCTGGTAATGACATGAGACTCTACGTTATTCAACGCTTCATTTGGATGATGGACTTTCCCGTTGGATATTCTTTAATTTGCCAGGAAGACGTGATTCAAAAAATGCATACATCTTACAATTATTTAGATGATCAAAAGAGCAAATGAAACGATTAGCTATAGATTGAGATAAAAATAGAAAAATGATTAATATTTATAAAATAATTTGCTATATATATATATATATATATATAAATTAAACTATTTAAAATTTTTTTAAAATAATCTTGAAATATTTTAAAAGTTTAGTACACCATTTTATTTTTAAAATAAAAAAATATATATAATTTATAGTATGGCTTAACTTTTGGAATATAAGTGGGATTTCATAAGACCAGTTTCTTCCAATTAGCTAAAATTAGAAATTATCAGTAATTAATAAAATTTGGCTTAGATCAAGTGTGTAGTTCATTTTTGTGAACTTTCCCCATAAGTGATTAGCAAATTGTTTAGCTAAGCGCAAATTGTAGTATAGTATATGTTAGCTCAGTTATTATCGGCAAAGCTTCTCATAGAGGCACTTGATAATAAACTACAGCAGCAGATACAGAATAAACCCCAGACTGGGGCAAGAACAACACACTCGGTGGTGGGAATAGCTTAGGGCCCCCCCCCCCCCTCACCAGCATGGCTTTGCCGCGTACGCGGACCCTTGGAATCGAAGTGGAAGCTGATCTACGACCTCGATGTTTGGCCAAAGCCCTCATCGAAAGCGTCGGCGCTGAGCAGATTTTTGGGTTTTACTCCCTTTGGTGGTGGCCGCTTCCAAGTAGTAGTAAGGAGTGAGCAAACAAGAGACAAACTACTTGCAGGATTCGAATGTAATGGAAAAACAATAGTTCTATTTTTGGTAGGGAGCATTACCAAACTACTTCGAATCCCCAGATTCCCTTTAGAATATATTGAAACGGATGTAAAGATCATCCACGAAATATTCGGGAAATGGGGCGTTATACACAAGGTGGAAGTCCTAAGTGACGCAGAAAACCCCAAATGGAAGTCGGGTGAAGTCCACATCTCCCTCGAGATGAAAACGCCCGTTCCCAACTTCATTATTATTGGATCCACCAGAGTAATGATAAATTACCCTGGTGTAAAAAAACAATGTTTTAGATGTGGTGCTTTCACTCACCTTGGGGCGGACTGTCCTAGAGTGAAAGTCAAAGCAGGCCACAACCAAGAAAACTGTGAGTCAGCTTGCCTGAAATGTGGGGTCATTGACCACAAAGTGGATACATGCCCATCCAGAACCCTTGCTGAGAGGATGGGTGGTGCAATCACTCCAGCAACTCCACCAAGCAATGGAAATGACACACCACAGGAAGCTTCTCCTCCTTTCGAGGCTGCTCCTGATATAACAGAAATCCATACCTCCACGTCTAAGAAAAACCGAAAGGGGAAAAAAACTTCCACAAGCAGTAAAATCCAACAAGAAAAAACAGTCGCTATTGAAACCATCAATACCAATATAGATACTAATACAAATGATATAGATAGGGAAGAAGGAAAGATGGAGGTGAACACTAACACCTCCAAACGGCCATTAAGCCCACAGGAAGAAGAGTTGGTAACGCCCAAAACAGCAAAAGTATCTGAGACCGCCCACCGAGAAGTCCCTCACGCAAAAGCAGGGGAGACTCTCAGCCATCTCATCAGAGGTATCCCAGGGATGGCGGAAAAATTCAAAGAAGCGATAAAAAAAAATAGGAGAACCTGAACTCCTCCTCACAGGAGAACATGGATCTGACATCGTCAGTGCAAAATGGGGTGACATTTTCGTCGGTGACATCAGCAAAATCACCCCTGAGCAAGTAGAGGTAGCCCAGGATTTAGATGAGGAGGCAGCTTCGGCGTTCTTCATAGCTCTCTGCAAACTAGACATGGCCAAGGGAAGTGAGGTGGCCAAAATAATAATAACTGCCCACAACAAAAGAAAGACACAGTAACCACCTTGTGGGGTTTCTGTACACAGCTTCACCGGTTTCAGCTATCACAGGTGGGGGAGGACCTGAGAACCCGAGCGGCGAAGGCTTACAGCGAGGCGGTGCAGTTCCTTGTGAGCTGCATCACTCGGGCCAGATCCTTCCTCCACCTCTAAGTTTAACTTTCAATTTTTGCTTTTCTGTGTACTTTTTTGTTTTTGTTTTGTTACATGTTTCCTTTTTAGGATTTTTCCTTTTTTGTAAAGTGAAAAATCAACGACGGTTTTAGAAACGCCCCTGGGGGGCAAACAGCCAAAACAGGTCAACTGAGGCCTCTTTAACCTACCCTACCACTATGCACTCTATCTTTATTTCCTCTCCTACTATCTGCTGACTCTCAGCCTATCTTACTCTACAGGCCGATGATGAAGATTTGTTTAACTCACAAATTATTATTAATTAGCTGGGTGTTATCTAGCAACTGGCTTGACTTTGCGCAGTAAGTATCTTTTAATGGAGGTTTTCAACAGTGTGCTTGGTATTTCATTGAAACTGTTCCCCTCATTTTCTTTCAGCGCATGATGCATTTGGTGTTTTAGTACAACAAGGCGCTATCCACGTGATTTAGGATTGACATTACAGAAAGCGAATGTATGCTCACACCTCTGACGTAAGGCACACTTGCGAATAGATAAGGGCACATTCGAGATTTCTTTAAAGAACACGATGGGATGGTAAACATATTTTCACAACAGCGGATACAAATGAGGTTTTTCCCTTATAATCAGGGAGTTAATCATCTTACAAATATGCATATCATTAGATTTTCCTCAATTAAATGCAATTAGTTGTAAAGACATTTTTAAAATATGTGCCAGATGGACGCATTGGTTTGTTAGGTTTTAACATTGGAAGGTAAGTCAACCGGTCTCATGTGTACGTGATGTTTCTTTCTCGGAAAAGAAACCCGAAGAATACACAAACACATATAAGACATAATACAACTCATGACCTTTGTTGCCTACGCGCAATCCGGATAATCATTATTCTTTACATGACATTGCAATTTATTATATCGATATATTTCTAATTATTTGTTTTTATTTATAATTACAAGAATTAGTTCTTCACCATTTCTTTTTATTGACATTTCTGGGAACCCTCCCTGCCCCCTTAACGAACAGTGACAATTAAGATCAATATTTTACAGGGCATGTGTCAAAACGAATGGAGATGTGGCTGGATACTTTGTAGAGATGCTACAATTGGATTTGAAAACTTCAAGAGATGCAGTTTCGGTAGTTTGCTAACCCATTAGAACCATAAAGCGATCCAAAAGGAAATTAATCTTCATAATAACTATTTATAAGAAGACTTGATTTAACAGACAAAAAAAAGCAATAACGAAAGATACATTTATCGATGAAAAGCCAGTTATTCAATTCATACATAAGCACGTGCCTATTGTTATATTATGTGTAGCAGACGAATGAAAACCCACACAAGATTATAAAAAAATTCCCCAAATTAATGGAGGACAGATGCGTCAAGACTCTTATCTTTTCGCCTTACATAAGGAGCTTCTGTGCGCTAATAATTTCCTTTTTAGTGTCTTCGAGAAAATCGCGAAGTTTAATAATAACACCGAAACCATGATGGGGGGGGGATATTTTCTCGCGTGGGTGTGTGCAAAGAAAACGAGTAAAAACAAGCAACCAAACATCTCGAGACTTGCTTCCCATCTGGAGGGGGGGGGGAAGGCGAGCAGAAGCTTCGCATCGTGTTTAATCACAGACGCGTTTTTTGTAGTAAGCGAGATAAGATGAACTGCAACAGTTTTGCACTGTCCTATTGATCTTTTAAGGCAATTGTTTCTTATTTGTAAGTAAATATATTTCAAGCTTACTCTAGAGAAGCAAACGTGTATCAAAGAAAGAGAAAGATCGGAGTTTAGTTTACGGCCGGGGAATCCAAAACTGTATAATTATCAAATGTATTTACATTTTTCTTATTTTGGTAAAACTCTCACAATGAAAAATTCTTCTTTCACTTTGTCGCGAAACAGAGAAAGTGTAAAAAATAATTTACTTTAAGTATAAACAGTAAAAAAATAGTAGCAGATGCTAAAGCGACAATGAAATGCAGTCATTGTCCAGCTCATTGTTGAAATATCATAATAATTCTTAATAAAGCAGGAAAGAACTCATTGTGATGAAACAGCTTTTGTGACGTTTGCTATGTCCTGTTATAAAATCTTATTACTGTTATAAACTTATTGTTGTATTATTATTATTATTGAATATTGTTTGTTCAATATTATTAATGCTAACACTGGCTTGAGCTGCGTTTACTCGCCTGTTCCAGCTAGGTCATTGAATACCATTCTGATATTTGAGGTGGTATCCCCAAGATATTCTAAAAATATTTGATTCATCAAAGCAATTTAGGTTGATTAAGGGCCCATCTCTTCAATTTTCTGTACTCTTTCCGAGAGTGAAGCGAAAAGGGAAATATATATATATATATATTAAATTCTGTGTTCGTAATAATGTTTAGTTTTAATTGTACAGAGAGTCTTTTGCAGCACACAATTAATAAACCCGTTCGCATATTGCTAGTTTTAAGAGCTACCAACGGCGCAAACGGACGCGTTAAAACTTCGTTAGGATGAATTAATAATTCACTCGATAAACAGAAAGTGTACGCAAGAGAGAACGTGTTGACACTATCGAGTTGCTATCTTGAGACGGAACAGAAAAGGCTGACTTCCATTGCAATTTCGTCTCAGTTTGTGTGGGATCGATCTTCGTCTTGGTTAGCGGAGACAGCTGGTCTCATGGAAATCACTTGTCCAGTTTGTTTCTTTTCACACCTTCGACAAGACAGCGAATCCATCTGTTACGCATTGAAACTAAAATTTTACTAACACCGAAGAAGTAGTATAATAAATAGATGCAACAAGTATTTAGAACAATAAAAGTGATTATAATAGATAATAAACGTGAAAGGGAGGAAGGTTAAATGTTAATTCTAATCGATCTGATCTGTCTTATGAAATACAACAAATATAACCTTACGAAAAGGAAACTGAGATTATCAAAAGCAATTTACATATCTGATGTAAGTTGTATTTATTATTCAAATAATAAACTAGATCGTTTTGTTTTCATTTTTTCCATATACTGGATGAGCACACTTCAACACATTTCCCTAGCGAAACAGTAAGTCCTCCGTATACTCCAGCAATCTGATATTATCTAATGAATAACAGCATTTTTATCGCTGCGTAGTAAAGAAGTTCTGGGTAAATATTTAAACGTCATCTAATATTAATAAAACGATAAAATTTCCAACGAAAAGTTCCTCATGAAATTATCAGCAAAGCATTTAGCTCAACAATGAACAAAATAAAGCCGTGTTACGTCAATGGTGACGTCACAACACAATATGAAAGGCCTCTTATCAGTAGCAATAAAATAGACGCCTTTTGTCAGTAACATTCTACTTGATAATATCGCTTTTTTTTCCTTTTTTTTTTTAATGGGCGTGTGTAAGATTACATGTTTTGTTCAGCCTATCGATAGAAGTATAAATTCCAGAGAAACTTTAGCTGTGTTCCATCTGCTTGATAAAGCGAACATCGGAGAAGGTGTTCCTAGCAGAAAGTTGTTTGTATTAAAATGCAGAAGAAAATCAATTGACGACAATATTTCGGAAATCTCGTTAAAGTGGTCACCCGTTAAGCAATAAATCATCTTTCTTTCATTAGCTCCCGAACACAAAGAAGTATTTTTAATGCCTAAATTGTTTCATTACATCCGAAGAAGCGAATCAAAAATGCTTGACTTAAACACGTGACCCTTTTTATCAGATTACAGGGAAGGAAGTCGAGCTCAGAAAAAACTTTATTGGAGGAACTTCTACATGCAAGCGAGGTTTTAGTGCATTTTTAAGACGGCGAAACACGATAACGTTTTTTTATTTCTAAATGCACACTTCAGATTCTAAAATGTTGGACACTTCGATGTGTGTACTGGTTTGTAGATTTTGTTTTTCTATTGTGGATTCCTCTTCCATTTGATTCTTCGCTTAGATTGAATATCATCTGGATAAATGCATGGCTATTTATCCAATGGAACCGACACAGAAGAGAAGGAAAAGGGGAAAAAAGAGAATTTAAAAAAACTAGGAAAAAAACGAAGCATGTCATCCCCAACACTCGAATTAGAAAAAAAAATAAAATAAAATAAAAAAAAAAAAACTAAATATATTGCTGATCCAACAGATGAGTGGCTCAATAAAAGACACACTCGAATAACCTACAAACAAAACAAAACCCAGGGACGTGTAGAGAAAGAGAGATAAGCCTATCCGAGCTAATATTTTGCATTTTAAAACGATCCTCCAAAGGACTTGCTGTTAACCAATCAGCAGATGTTTACGGAGGGGGATTTTACCATCGATCAAAACACAAACATTTCCATACAACAAAACACCCACTAAACGCATTTTCCTTTTATCCCCAGGATTTCAAAATTGTCGCTCCATATCCCAAACACGTTGAACCCGTTCGATAAACTTCAGTCTATTTATAAACTCTCGCTCTCGCGGTATTTGAAGACCCCCCTCAAGCATCCATACACCTGTGAGGATGTTGTAATACCGAGATGGAGAAATCGTCCTGGGGATGCTTCACTCAAATCCTTTCGTATGAAGAGGATGTCACCTGCAAGGTGTTTGGATACATCCTGTTGCGTCGTACATCGTTGTTATTCAATTTCAAGGTCCATGCGATGATAAATACTGAAGTGTTGCAAAGGAGAATGGTGAGCAGTTGAAAGCCTCAACAGGATTACAATTCCCGACGCAAAAGAGACACGAAATCCCCCGCACAATAATACAGACTTATATTAAGTCAATACGCTACATTTTCTGCAAGTGAGCTCGTAATAAATCAAGCAAATATAAGTCATGTTGAATACTCTGCTACGTTTGATTTGCCGGCATATTCAAGTCTCAGCTGTACTTTGCAATTGGTCTAGTCTGCATACGTATAGAGTGTTTGGTATTAAAATATAATCAAATCAGATGATGGAAGCAAGAAAATGTTTCATGGCCATAAAAGAAGTCATCCTTCATGTGTTTAAGTATTAGACAGGTGTTAAGAGCTGAAGCGGTGTTTCTTTCTTTCTTTTGCTGTATGAAAGGAGATTGTTTTGTAAATTATCACCCTTTTCTTTTGCAGACGGCGTAACTGTGTCGTGGGGGGGGGGGACAATTCTTACTAGCTGGTAGATTCTGTTTTGGCTGGTCGTTTTGATTTCATTTTTCCCCTTCTACTTTATCCCCTTGCCGTTTAGTTGTTGCAGTTGCTCCTTCCATTCCCTCTACTACCCCTCCCCCTCTTGTGTAGATGATGTTGGTTGCCAGTTCTTCAACTACTTTGTCAGTTTTTTTGGAGGAATTCTCGGATTCTATTTTACGGTTTTGGTTTTTCCAAGCGACGCCTTTATCAATTCTCCTCTTTTCACCTCCTCAGAATCAGCTGTCGTTGTTGAGGAGCCCTGTTTTTGCGCTTTGACTTGTACGTTCTATCTGTATTAAACAATGGGGGAGTTGAGAGTTCTTCTATATCATCCACCCCCCTCCAGTCGTTCTGCCGCTAGTCGATACGGAGACGTGTTGATCTCGTGGTCTTGTTGGTAACATTTTCTGCAAGAGTTATTGCAGTGCTGTAGGGTGTGTCCAGATTCTTTGCAATAACGACATATCGCTCTCATGCATTCTACTCCTAGATGGTCATAAGCGCCAAACCTCGAGCACTGCCTCCTGACACCAGGATAACTAACCATAACCCTCACAGAACCAATTAATACGAAACTGGGAACAGAATCTAATCTTTGCAGATTTCCACTGCGGTTTATCATTGTTACTACCTTTCTTGATGTCTTTAACAGTTCCCCATTTCGAGAAGATCTTATAAATGACGTCAAGTTACTTTGGCCCCGGCGCATTTAAAACCTTGCAGCAGTTTGTCTCTCGGTTCTATATTCTTGACTATCTGAAATCTTCTCCCACCCTATGATATGAAGCCGTAAATATTGTTAGATCCTGCTGCCTCGCATAAAGTTTGGCATACTACTTTTTTTTCTATCTTTAAGGGTCTATTTCAAAGCCTATCGTTCTTACCCTAGCAAGAGCAAAGCCATAACTAATTTTAAACTGTTAAAAAAATAGGAGGAAGAAAGTAAATATAATTGCTAAAATCACTAAGGCCTACTAGCAAAAGTAATTGATTGAGACAAACAATATATAACCTTACATCAGAAGAAACTTTCTTCCCTCTGCACGATGTGTAAATTTCCAAATACAAATATACTACGCGAAATAAAGACTGTATTTCGCGTAGCAACTTGTTAAAGTCATGCGCAGTAAGTCAAACTGAACACTGCCTGAAATAGCACATATGAACAATTGGTCACGCGCCACATTCATGATCTAGTTTCATTGGATTTAAATAGAAATAATTTCCGATATTTCACCAAGTTGATTTCGTTATTACAGGGTGGAGGCATGTTGAAATATATTCATTCATCCCTTGAAATGTCAGAAGGCGATGGTCGTCCGACTTTAATGAATAATTTTCTTGAATTATTTGCTTCTAGATTGCCTCAGTTAAATGTTCCACTTTAAATAGATAATGGAACTTAAACGAACGTTGTCCATTAGGTATCTCAGAACACGCCTAATAACATTTGACCATGTTACCGCTAGAGGCGCTTCATTATCAATAATCAGTGTTCCAGTTAAGGATCTGAAACACACAAAATCAAATCTGCGACACCGAAATGCCTTTTCGATGTCAGAGTTCCACACGAATAACTCTGTTCATCGGAACAGTTGGCACGCGACGTGAAAAGGGCAATACGTGCGGAGAAGTCTGATAAAACGAATAAATGAGTAACATTTGTTTCATTTAAAGTCAACTTTCGGATCTTGAGCCAGTGAATTAGAAAATAGTTTAAGTATATCATAAAGACGTTATTTTATATAGAAAAAATAGTCAAAGAATGTTTACTTTTAACTGGACCTAGAATTAAAATAAGAATAGAATTTCTTGTATATTTTAATTTACTTAATTATTAATAAAGAAATTGTCTATAACTCTAAATATTCTAGAATATTTTAAAAATATATTAATACACCATCCTTTTAGTTATATATAAAAACTTGAATATCAGATTGATTTAAATGCCTTTCTGGGAAAATAGCTAACATCATCCCAATTCACAAACCAGGCAAAGACTCACACCTACCTGAAAATTACCGTCCCATCAACCTGCTGTCCAATTTAGGGAAAATAGCTGAGAAAATCATCCTCATCAGACTCCAAGATCATGTCAACCAATTAAATATCATTCCAGAAGAACAATTCGGCTTCCGTCAAAATCACAGCACCACCCATCAAATCCATAGACTGGTAGAATACATCACTACAGGATTCAATTGGAATCAACACACTGGAGTTGTCTTTCTAGACATCTCAAAGGCCTTCGATAAGATCTGGCAGCAAGGCCTCCTCTACAAACTTATCATCGCTAACCTTCCACTAAACATGATACACCTGAACAAATCATACCTCTCCAACAGGAGGATGCAAGTCAAAATCAATGAAACAGTCTCAACCCAATGGAAAATCCTCGCTGGAGTTCCTCAAGGATCAGTGCTAGCTCCGATCCTGTTCAACATCTATATGGCAGACATCCCTCAAAATCCTCTCACATCCACCATCGCCCTTTATGCTGATGACACGGCTATTCTAGCCAGATCTCGTCAACCACTTTTCGTCACCAAAAAACTACAAGACACCATCCTGAATATAGAAAAATGGTTTAAAGACTGGCGATTACAATTAAACCTCCAGAAAAGTACAACGATACTCTTCACAAGAAGACGAGCATCCCCCAAAGGAGACATCACCCTGTTCAACTCTAAAATTCCCTGGAAAACTAAAGCAAAATACCTCGGAATACTTCTCGATAAGCGATTATGCTTTAACAGCCGCATCAAGAGCACATGCACCAGAGCTTCAAAAGTTATCGCCCTGCTATACCCCTTGATCAACAGACACAGCAAACTAAGCCCAACAAATAAAATACTACTGTACAAGACAGTGATCCGTCCCACAGTAATATACGCCTCCCCAGCCTGGAGCCATACCTCCAAGACAAACATCCTCAAGCTGCAAAGACTACAGAACAAGTGCCTGCGAATGATTCTGGACGCCCTGTGGTTCATCAGGAACACCCAGATCCACCGGGACATAAATATCCCCTACATCTCTCCACTACTACGCTCCCTAGCAGAGAAATTCTTTATGAAGACACCTACCATCCAAACCAACTGATACAACAAGCCGGAAACATAAAAGACCGAAAGCCATCCTAACACTCAACGACGAATAACCACTTCTGCCCACTCAGGGCGAGCTAAAATAGCTCACAAATCTCTCCCATCGCTGCTCCCGAAACAGACAACAGGGAATATTAAAAGCGTCAAGTTTCACCCTCTGCGCCATATATGTCCTGCGTCCTGCCTTTCTGGGATTTAAATCAATCTTTAATATTCCTTGTTACCATTGTCTTGTTGCTTATGCTTCGGTATAAGATTTAAACCAATTTATATTTTTATAAATATAAATAAATGCTGATCGATGAATGGAGTCAAGAAGGATTATTACCCTTTACTAATTATTGACTAAGAGTAAATTTACTTAGCGAATTAACTTAATATTTTTTTTTCTGAATTTCTTTGATTCCGACCTGGGTAATGAAATTTCTCGTAGGTGTAACTCTATCAGCCGCCTCAAGAACAATTACTTTACAAGTGTGCTGAAAAGAAACCGACTCTCTATTACTCAACGCAGTATTGCTTGTTTTTGATATAGAAGCAAATAAAAAAAAAAGTTAAAGAGGATTAGTTTTTCTTATGTTACTTGCTGACTGGTGCTTAGCAAACGTCTAGGGAGAAATCACAGCACGCAGGCGAACTGTGGGTGTTTTTAGTTTCCCATTTCCTCTACACCGTCCTTTTGTTGTTTGTTTTCCTTCCTAAGTTGACTTTGGACAAAAAATATTTCGCTAATTTTTATCGAGTTGTTCTCCAGAGGGTGTGCGAGTATTTGCTTAGTTGGTATAAATGCAAGAAAGGTGCTCTGTAAAGGCAAGCGCGTGCATCTCGAGATGCCTTTAATAAATAAACATTGGCCATATTAAATTAGCACCCTCGTATTTCACGCGGTCTGGAGCGTCGTGTTTCTCCGAGGAAGTGTATTAGCATACAAGAAAGCGCCAAGTAATTAATAAAAATTAAACTAATTAAACAAAGAGGCGTGAATTTGCTGACTTTATTAGAATTTATTGCATACGTTAAGCGTGCGTCTTGATGAACCTCTCAAAGTTGATGTTTCTACCGCAATGGATGTTGGTAGGAGGAATTTTGAGGTTTCTGTTTTGCGCATTTCAGTATCTTCAGTACCCCATATGGAGATAAAATGAGCTAGTGGGGAAATTTGCTGGTGCAAAGAAAAGGGAATGGATAGCAACCCAATTAGTAAATGAGTGGGAAAAATTAAAATTAGTTTTCATTATAAATCAACTATCGATTCAAATTACGTTTAAGACCAAGTTTGCTGAAGGTTTACTCCATGATGCGGTTTGTGAGATGATTTTTTTTTTTTTTTTTGATCAGTTGTAAACATTATTGAAGACAACACACACAATATATTTCACACCCATATTCTAGCTACAGTCAGAAGTGGGGTATTTTGAGTTCTTTAGGGTAAGTATTCAGAAACGGCTAATTGTCTGAATTCCACTCAGCACTTCTAGGATGGGATGAGATGTAGTACATACCCAGATCAAGAGGGGACTAGAACACTTCAAATATTATGATAGCCTCTTGAACGGAAGAGAAACAACGTCAAATGTAATCCTATCTACTGACATAGGAGCTAGCCGAAACATCTGTGCTATTATTCACATTCCAAGTGAGCCATTTAAAAAAAATTAATAATAATAAGCTAACGCCTTTTTATTCCCGTATACGGGGAGTAGGCGAGGCCATTTAGCCCTATCTAACTTTTGGAGCCTGAGTGGGCAGTTCAATCTCTACTGGTACCAATCAGAGATAGATGGCCCAAGGCTATCACTAATTAAGCGGTACTCAGCGAAGAGAGACGGCTCAAATGTGCCGCCATCTCGTGGTCCCTAACCCTAACACAATATATTTAATGTCTGAAATAATGTGGGTTCTACGGTCGATTTTCTTGAGTTTACAGGACGAAAAACCCGCTTGCCCATGCCAAAGATCGACTAACTCGGGAACCGGTCGAAAAAAGGCTTAGAAAAATTTCCTCTAGTCGCCAACTAGACTCGAAACCAAGTCTTCCTTCGTGCGGCCAAGCGCCGTGGTTGGCAAACGCCACATCCATTGAGCTACACAGGCTCTCGTGAGCCATTTATATAATTATTAAATAAAATGCGTGTTCTTACAGTGTTAACGAATATATTTCGAGCAGTAGACTTGTAATTAACTACAGTGGCCTCTTTCAGAAAGCGATTCAAATTTTTTACTTTTAATTTTGTTTTTCGGAGATTCTTATGGGGAATGTCTCCCATAAAAGGAAGTTTAAGATGAGAAAAACAAACATGAAAGAAAATAAATAAATACATAAATAAAGACCTGTAAGAGATATTATGATTACGAAACTACGAAGCAAAGGCTTAAAAATGGATGGAAAACTAAGTACAGATGGAAATATAGTAGACAATGGAGACTTTCGAAGATATAATAAAATTCTGGATGCATCTGTCGTCATGGGTGCATCATATGGTCACCAATTTGAATTCTACAATTGCTGGAATTAATTGCTAAAGATGATGCTAATAAACTTCCAGTAGTAAACAGTTAAATAATAATCATAAATCTGTCGATGCTTTTCAAATAGCTGGAACATGCACTGGAAAGAATGTCACGTCATGTATCCATCTAACAACAAAAACTGCTATAGACGTCATGTATCCATCTAACAATAAAAACTTTAATTGCAAACATTTAATATTTTGCAATGCTATAATTATTTCAGAATATATGAATAAAATATGTCTTTCTTGTGATGTAGTTCACAATTTTTCCAGCAGGTGGCAACACTGCACTGGCTGTTACATCATTCAAACATGACGTCTATTGTCAGAAGGCAAATTACCTATGATGCAATTCTTAGGATACCATAATGTCGCCTTGAGAAACTTTTATCGGCAGATATCTCTCCCTGTTTAAGGGGAGAAATACTTTTCGCTTGGATAAGAAATTGGAATTGCGAGCAATTCAGATAAGGAGCAGTCGGCTTAGCTGAACTTCGATGAAGAAGAGTTACTGAAAAATGTGTTCAATTCAGTTTATTTTATTTTATTTTTTGCTCTCGTGCTGCTTATTTTCCGATTAAATCTAGCCGGCTAAAGTTCTCGCAGGCTGTTTTTATCTGGGAGAGAATGAATGCCACGGTGGTCCAAGCAAAGATGGTTTATCGTCGGTTCACAAGTCCTTTGAGATTATCCAGTGGCGTGCATTATCCTTCCCCGAATTTACTTCCGTCTCCCACTCGCGTTTAGCATTTCGCACTGGGATGTCTCTTCACGATAAACTCGATAAAATCCCGATGGCGAAGGGAAGGTTTGTGTCAAGCTCCAGCTGTTGGGGAGAAACCAAAAAAAAAAAAAAAAAAAAAATTTTTTTTTTTTTACGTATGAACCATAAAAAAGGAAGTTTCATTTCAGTTAGTTCCATCATTGATTAACTCCCCCCCCCCACACACACACACTTTCGTATTGTGATTGACAGGAACTTTTCACTTGCTCACTAGAGAGCCCTGAGAGGCGATATTAAATAAACAGCACTTGCGCTCTCAATAACTCACACAAAGGACTTAGATTTTCTTTCTTCTGTTAATGAAGTATTTGAGCCTTGGATTTATTCAGTAGCATTTCTTGTGCTCCTCCTAGATGTGGACGTAATTTATTATGCAACTTGAAATTCTGTCTTACGGTGAATAAATCTTTAATAATAATATAGAATACATAATGTTATAAAATAAAAGAAACAATTGTTTATTAAAAAATTATTTTTTAGAAATAAATATATTTATTCTTTAAACACCTTTAATATTTTACGATAAAAATTGTATTATCTCAACTTTGTTTGAAGTTTATTCTGGTTGTGCATGCATAAGTAAAGCCAGCATTTGCTTGTCTAAGGTTACTTTTGCTGTATCTATCTACATATGCATGTAGCGGTAACTGCATGTTGCACGCTGTTACCAGTTCCTAGCATCGATGCCATTCATACATAGTGCTAACTTACCACAACTGGCAGTGATTAATCTGCAGCGTGATATGTTAAAAGAAAAATCATAATGGTCGGAAAAATATGACGATTTTATATAATAAAAAACCTCAGTATAACCAGTTACTCGTTTTGAAATGAGAAACATATCTCATCTTAAAATCAAACAGGAAAATTCAGTGAGTGTACTTTTAGAATTGAAAAATACAATCCAAATAACAGGCTGTGGCTTGAATCCCATTGTGGTCAATGATGTTTGCGATTGTCTTTAGGTGGGAGATGAACTTCCGCAACCGATACTAGACTTTGACCCTACTAATGGAAGATTGAACTCGTTTTGAATGAAAGTTCCATTTTGGTTCTCTAGAACAAAATTTCCGGCTTATGTAAAATTTAAACAAAAATTTAAATATTACAACTTTACGTGGGCGGGAATAAACAAAAAATAATGATCACTGCTCATTATTTGATTCTCACAGGTACACTGAATTTCCCATAAAGGTAACGCGACACGCTAACGCACCATTCAACTTCAGGAGGTTTAACTAATTAGAAAAAAATATCGCATCTCTTCAGGGATGTCCCTTTTTCCAATAATCGTTGCTGTTAAAATAAAAATGTAATTTTATAATGTTATAAGATAAAAGAAACAAATATTTACTGCAAAAATACTTGATAGAAATAAATATATTTATCCCTTAAACACCTTTAATATTTCATGATAACAACCGTATTATCTCAGCTTTGTTTCAAGTGTATTCTGGCTTCTAAAAATGGTTCATCTAATCCACGCACATATATCTTCAGAATAGATCAATGCAAGTTAAAATCAACGGTTCTACATCGTCCCAGCGCCATATCTTTGCTGGAGTGCCGCAGGGATCTCCACTGGCTCCATTGCTGTTTTCCGTATATATATATATATATACATGTCAGACATCCTGCACAATCCGATGACTTCCATTTTGGCCCTGTATGCGGACGATACGGCAATACTAACGATCTCTCAGACCCCATTTCATTACTAGAAAGCTTCAAGAAAACCTTCTAAAGTTGGAGGGTTGGTTCTCCAAGTGGAGATTGGAAGTCAACCCCCAGAAAAGCTCAGCCGTTCTTTTCTCAAAAAGGCCAATGTATCCTGCAAGAGATGTGTTACTATTCAATACTAAAATTCCCTGGCAGACAGAAACAAATTACCTGGGTGTAATTCTCGACAAAAAGCTATCTTTCAACCAACACATCAAGTCTGCGTGCGCAAAGGCATCTAAAGCCATAGCTCAGATCTATCCGTTAATTAATAGAAATAGCAAGCTCAGCAACAGAATCAAATTGCAGCTATACCAGATGACGATTCGTCCTATAATCACCTATGCCTCTCCGGCCTGGAGCCACACCTCTAATACTAACATTATCAAGATATAACGAGTCCAAAACAAGTGCTTGAGAATGATTCTGAACGCCCCGTGGTATGTTAGAAACAATCAACTTCATAGAGATACAAATATTCCCTATATTTTCTCTTTTCTACAATCCTTAGAATCCAAGTTTTTCCTAAAGACGTCCACACATCCGAACGATTTGGTTCAGTAAGCTGCAGCATACGAGACAACGGACATATTCAAATAAGAAGACCATCGCTATAGGAGGCTAATATAGCCTCCTATAGCGATGCATAATCTCCATGCCCATTCAGGGCGAGCAAACTGCTCATAAATTTTACCCTCACTGTAACCACAACAGATAGCGGGGAATATGAAAAGCATCTTGCTTCACCCCTAAAGTCATAAATGTCAATTGTCAATTGTGTATTCTGGTTATAAGCAAATCCAATATTTACCACAAATCCGTCTCATTTTTCTGTTCGCATTGCAGCGACCCATGTAACATGAAGGACGTTCGTATATTATATATAGAAATTTCACGTTCACGTGGTATTCGAAAGTAAATGAATTTTTCACACTCCGACAATTGACGCCCGCTGGGAAATTATGATATTAAATTAAATTAAAGAGCTCATACTGTATGTTAATGCTAGCAAAGTTCCTACTTCCATCTGGCAGGCAATTCACAAATATGTCTGCTTACTGTTACTAACTGGGTACATAAATTAAGAACGGGTTAAGAAGATTAAAATTACAACCGTCTCATCAAGAGTCGCTATATATGTTGCTACTCTGCAATGATTAATATTGTTGTAACTGATTTTGGCAGTTTGCCAATTCTGTAGAGAAAGCAAAAACCAGAAATATATATTTTTTTATTTATTATCACCTTCATGCTGCCATATTTACAGCTCCATTTCTAAGTCATTTTAATTCCAAGTACTTCTCGTACTGCAGATTTAAATCCCACCCCAAGTTAGTAGAATGAAAGATTTCGATTGTTATCATTACTTGAACTGAGCGGTAATTTTGATGCGAATGAACCCATCTTGACTCACGGAATGACGGGTTATACATTAAGAAACTAAATGTGATGGTTTTACTAATGTCGGTCATAAAATCAGTTGATTTCCCCAAGAGAGAACTTCTCATAGCACCTGCAGTCAATAAATCACAGATAAATTAATGCATGATAGAGGGCGTTACAGTCTACACTAAACGTCGTCTGGAAAATAGCGAATTTAAAATTAACAAAGAGTCGAATGCTAGCGTTATTTCTTCTTTAATTTCTTCGTTGTTTCAAATACGCGTGATAAAAAAAAAAATTAAAACAATGCACTTTTATCAACGTCTCTACACTCCTTGTATATTTTATCGTAATATCAATGCATGGCTTTCATTTTAATGCAAATTCATGAAATGATTCTAAAGCGGATCGCATATCCAAAGTATGTCGCATCTCGAAGTTTGAACTATTAAAACGACAGAAGAAACTTCAGCATCACTCAAATATCTGAACGAGTTTAAGTCTTTTAAACAACGTCACACTGTTTCTTTTCTATCGATTTGAATATAACCACGTGGTATTTAATCATCCTACAGTGCCGTCCGCTGGTTCTTCCCATCTCAAATATACTTTTCGCAGAGTTCTGCTGTTTTAAATGTATTCTACCAGCTAATGTATCGTTTCTGTGCTTTAACCGGGTTCTGAATTTTCCTGATATTTAATAAAGGAAAACGTAAAGATTTGCAACGGTAATCATACAAACTGCGGTACACGGTAGTTCCATTGCTGATCGGAAGATTAAAATAGGGTGACGCGTGCAAAACAAACGAAAAGTAGGAAGCCGTCGCCATCTATAAGACTGCTTCACTTTTTGATAAGTAAGGAATCTTATTTCTCCTTACAGTCAGCATCCTTTCTCATCTTTACTGTCTTCATTCTTTGTTTTATCGGGCAGTTTAGAGAAATCTGAAGCACTCACTCTTGTTAGTTTAGGATATGAAGACGTTAAGGAATAACTAAATTATTCCCATCTTCAACAGTAAGAAGTTATTTTCTAATCTTTACCTTTTTTATCTCTGAAGACTTCTCGCGATTTTGGAAGCTTTGATTTACTTGGCTCATAAAGATCTTCAGTTTTGCTCTCGCGATGCGCGAATCCCTTTATCTTCCCGAAGAGCGATGTCCTTCGAGTCATTATGGCGAATCTAAACTCCACGTGACTTTATTAAGAATCGCGTTTTTATAATCTTATAAATTAGAATTTATAGCACATTCATTCTGAGACTGCACGGTTAATATTTTTACGTTTCTTCGAAACAATTTTACTGCAAGAACAGAATCACATGGCACACTTCGCTGTACATCATTTTATTTTACTGCAAAATGTTCAAAAGAAAGTGTACCGAGAAAACTCACCAACCATTCAATCTTACGTGTACAAGAATTAATAGACTTTTGTTGTTGTTGTTGCAAATCGTATACTATTTCCATTATTCAATTGCTATTCATGTTAACACTATCATTTCTGACGTTAGCAAAAACATCTAAAAATAGTAAACCACAATAATAAACAGATGGCGGTAAATGAAATTGCATTTATATAAACCGATCAATGCTGCTTTACATTTCAAGGTTTTCCCAAAAAATTAGAGCAGTGTTCTATGACTATCACTTAATATAACCTGATTTGCTATCTGGTAACATTATTAGTTGGCAAACAAAGGGTTTCCATCACATTCTTTTATTATCATGAAAAGGGATAATCAGTACAAGACGTGCGTTTAACAAAACCTAACACACATTATAAACAGCTATCATAAACGATCGGCAAACTGTCCAAATGGTTAAAATCAGTTGAGATCAACAACCAAACATCAATGAACATAACGCATATAAGAGAGTGTTTTCGGGTGCAGATCAGCACACAAAAAGGCAAATTGTTTTATATAAATATTTGAAGCATTTAAGATAAATGGATGAATAATTTTAATAATTAGGCACAGCCTAATTATTAGACTGCGATCTCCACTTTTGGAATGCAGAGAGAGAACTCAAAATCCAAAACACTTACTTAAAATGATAAATCAGATCTTTATTATGCCAATAACCTTCTAAAGATTTTGCGCAACAATGCACGTTTCACGCTAAATATTATGGAATGACGCGCGTGATTAATCTCGTCGTCATTGATATGGCGACTTATCAAACAAATAGTCCTTATAAGGACTGGCTTAAAGGGGCGAGGCAAGAATGCTTTTCATCTTCCCCGTTATCTGTAGAGGACAGTGTAGGGATAAGGTGTTATTGAGCTATTAAAGCTCTGATCATGGGAGGAGGTAACAGCAATAACCAAGCCTCAGTTAGAACTTCATTGGCTACAGCATTGCCATCCATTACCCTCCAAGGGTATTAATCACCGTATGTGTAAGTAAAGGTGATATCTCAAAAATATCGGACGATCTCTAGGCCACTCATTCGTGGGCGAAAGACCGTCCAAATCTCAGCGTTGGTTCTACTCAGTGAAACTCGAGTACCGAGCAGAACCTCTCATTCCGAAGAAAATAATTCACCGGCAAGTACCCCTCAGCGGGCCGTGCCGGAGAACACTTTCCCCGGAGACTCAAAGTGCTCCCTTAGGGCAAAACCTAAGAGAGCGAACTCATTTACCCAGGATAACAGCAACAGCCGAACCTCAGTTAAACTTCATTGGTTCAGCATTGCCATCCGTTACCCTATATGGGCATCTCATATATAAAATCAATCACCGCATCTCACGGTCGATTTCCTATCCACGCTTATCAAACAAATCGACGATATCAATTTTAATATAACTAAAACATCATTTTTTTCTTTTAGGTATTGGAAATTTATATTCAATAATATTTATAATAATTAAATAAATAGCTTTAAAAAATAAGGTTTAATTTTGTTTATTACTTTCAACTTTTTTTTTAATTTTAAATAATTTATTTAACCGTGAGAATAACAAATTATTCCATCCTTGGTATATACGATAATTTACTAAATTGAACAATAATTGAGATCTAAGTAATTTAATACTTCTGGTGTAGTCAAAAACAGCTCCAAATTACAGGAAATTACAAAGTGTAGATAAATTTAAGAAGCTTGTAAATTTATAAAGTGTGTAATACAGGTACTTTCACTCGAAAACTTCTTTTACCATAAAAGTTGAAATAAAGGCAAAGGCAAGTAAGCGAAACCAATGGTCCAAGACTGCTTTTATTTATTTAATTTTAAAAATAGAAATAGAAAAAATTCGGAGAAGAAAAATCTTCATTAGTATTTGAACATACATTCTTAAAGCAACAATGACTGAGCAATTTGTACTGCTAAGCCTAAAAATGTCGGCTTGACTTTTCAGATAAATGAACTTGGTCATGTAAAAAGTGTACGAATCTAAAATGAACGGCGAATGTTAACTGCGTCTGAAGGGAGGGAAAACATACCATCAGTTATTTCTCGCTCATGAAAGCAAGAAAAGAATGGATCATTTCACTCTTTTCTTGTCTTAATATACTTGATTTATTTTAATAACTAAAAGGTGTTTCTTGAATTTGGTCAAACAATCAAAATAATTTAATTAAATTAAATAATTACAATTAACATTTTTATATTTTATTTAAATTCAATTTTAATTTTAGATTAATAGTTCTTTCTTTTAAATGAACAGAACTAATAATTATCCAGATGTTATTCATATATCGAAAATATCAAAGATAATATGTGGTTCTGCGAAACGAGCATTTTAGACTAAAAATTAAAAAAAAATAAAGTGCCATTCAATTCGTATTCCTTAATTAACTATTTCATACAGAATACTGAAGTATTTAACTGCCCAAAAGAAAAAAAAATATTGAATATCCTTCTTTCAATTTTTTTTTTTTTTTTTTTTTACAAAATTATAAATAATTTCAGACTGGAAATATTTTTTATTAATATCACCTGGCATTAGTATTCTTTTATTTAGAATAGCTAGTGTAGAATCTGTTCTATTAGTGAGACATAATCCTCATGTATCTAACCGAATTAAATGACTAATCAAGATTATTTTAGCTGCAAATATTTTGCAGATTTCACTAAATTATATTAAAAAAAGAATAAAATGAAGGTGCTTAACTGTTCAACTTACGTGAATATTCTAGTAAACATAAACTCATTTGTGACCGTGGCAAAGTCTTCAAATACTTCCAAATGTAGTTGAAGACCAGAAACTAAGAATATCTATTGGATGTACGTTATTTGACTGTGAGAAAATCCTCTGGGAAAGTACGAAAGTATCTCAAAGTTAGCTTTATCGACTAAATTGCTTTCAAAATATACTTATAGAAGAAAAGGACTTTTCGAAGATAACTGATTTCGTATGATGGAGAAAGTCTTATAGAGAAAATAGATTTTTTTCTCTATCGAGTTACGTGAGATTTGCTGTGACAAGATCGCTTTCAATGGAAGAACATCGAAAATATCATCTCTGGGGGACAGCAACCGAAACGTAATCAGAGTTTTAGGTGGTGTAGGCTTCGAGCTTAACGAAGGAAGCAGTGAAACAATATTTCATTGAAACAATGAAATGGAATTGCTTTGAACTGTATAGAGTGAAAACATCGTTAGATACTCTCATTTGAAAGCAGTGCTGATGCTCAAAGTGAAGTTGTTTTGGTAGAAAATTAGTTAAAAATTGAAATATAAAAATTCAAGCAACACATTAGAATGGAAAGAAAGGTGGCGACATCACTCAGTATCCTGACATTTGCGCTGAGGATATATAAGTGGGTGAGGCTTTCCTTTTCCTCTCTTTTTTATGTTTCCCCCCTTAATTTGCATCAGATGAAGTCTTGTAACCCTGACAATAACATTTCGTTAGATCCGTGCGTGTTAGTAAGTCAAACAGCATTTCTTTGATACATTCATAATACCACGTGGTAGGTTGCTATGATACTTGAATGTAATCATTCTGAAATGTGAGCAAGAAGAACCAATGACGTCAGCGCATGTATCAAAAGATATGCATTTGCGATGCTTACGTGATTGGACTGTCCTATCAGTCCATTCACGTGCGGCACACATTGGGGGATAAAAAATAACGTAAAAAGGATAACCCGGGGGGGGGCATGTTATCATCGAGAGATTCTCCCGTCTGCATAACACTCGGGATCTTCATATAGGTGTTATAATAAAAGCCATAACTGCCCTTTGTTTTTAACGCTTTCTCTTATTTCATTGAATTTATATCGGGGTTTTGATATATCAGGTTTATGCTTGGATTCCTAGAGAAGTGTTCTTGCACTTTCTCGCAAGCTGAATATTAACAGGCGAATATTTCTCATTTCAAATCACACAGGATTTAACCGAATCTTACCGAATTTCCATGTTTATAGGATTTCAGTGGAAAACTTCCATTTATTTTACAGACAATGAGAAGGCGAATTTCCATTTGACCTCAGATCTCACAGAAGAAATAGCTCTCACTGTTTTATTCCCATAAAAAGATGGAACTCTATTATTGAAGGGGCTATCAAATTGCACTGATATTACCATGGACATTGCAAGAAAGTGGGGAATATCGTGCAACAGTCAAGGATAGACAAAATAAATTGTCCAATTCACATAATTCATGTTTCTTATAAACGCTAGTAGAAATATTACCTCAGAATTTTTCATGAGATTTCGATTTAAAAAGAAAAACAGTATTAATGATCTTTATGAGAAGATTTTTAAGTATCGTGGGTCCTGATTGTTTCTCTGCCCTATAAAGACCTGAGGGTGTATGAAAAGCGCGTGCAAGGAAAAATACACACACTCTAATATTCTGTGTTATAACTGAAGTGCTAGAATGAATAATATATTCAAGCAAAATGGTCCTTAACTAACGGCGGATGGATCTTCATATATTTCCCTAGATGGGCATCATTACGTGTTTCGGAAGAAAAACTGAAGAATTAAGAGAGTTATGATGGCTGCAACAGAAAAAAAAACCCAGCAAACTTTCAGCATTCATTATACAAAACCGGGTGATTTAATAGAACGAAAAATTTACAGTATTCTTTCCTCATCTCCACTTTCTGCTGAGTAGAGTTACTCGATCCTTTCCAATTGATTTTCCCATGGCGCTATTCACACACTCAATTCCAAGTAGGGCATCTAATTCGAAGTTTTAAACATTAAATTTTCTCATTATTTAATTTTTTCTTATTTTTTTAATTTTCTAATTCGAGGCTTTTTAGAAAAAGATGAAGTTCTGGAATTGTTTTACTTCTCGTTGTCATTATCTTCTTGCTCGTGGAAATTCTTTTGTTTTTGTCGATCCATTAGGATCCTCGTTTCCAGCAACAAAATCTGTTTGGTATTTTTTTTATCTCATCAAATTCTGTAATAGAAGTCTCTTGTTTACCTATCAGCAAAGCTCATACTTTTCTTACACTTCCGTGGATATTTCAATCTTTGAAACATTTTGTTCTAAAAAGGATAAACGATATTTTTTTATCTATACTATTATTATTTTATTATTAATGCAAAACACAAACTGTGACTTTCATGTTGTCCTTATATAAGGATAAGGACTGGCTTAAAGGGGCGAAGCAAGAATGCTTTTCATATTCCCCGTTATCTGTAGAGGACAGTGTAGGACAAGGTATTATTGAGCAATTAAAGCTCTGATCATGTCATGGCAGGAGGGTATCATGGCAGGAGGGTAACAGCAATAGCCGAGCCTCAGTTAGAACTTCATTAGCTACAGCATTGCCATCCATTACCCTCCAAGGGTATTGGATCGAATGAATCAATCACCGCATCTCACGGTCGATTGTTCATGTTGTATGTAACACAACTTTAAATTATTTAAACACCATCTAGAACATAAATAGGTGTATAAAATTGTTTTTAAATATTAATTTGTTTTATTATTTAATTTTTTTTACCTTTTTTTTACAAAATATAATATTAAATAAACTTAAATTATATAAAAATAAATAGCTTTTACTAAAAATTAAAATGATCGTTCTCTTTTAAATGTATATCAATTTTATCCTTTTTGAGTAAGATGCAGCAATTAAATAATCACGATAGCAGTGTATTAATGTCTAAGGAGAATACATTTTCATTACATTTCATCGGTAGTTTAAAGATTTCTAGTACCTCACGAATACCAGGATGTTAAGTATAAACGTAGCACTAAAAACGCCTAATTTTGCTGATTTTTATTACTGTAAGCTTCATGGTAGTGAATTTGTGAATTTTCCATAGTCAGAAAGACAATCAGAAGAAAGGAAGAAAGAAAAAAAATAAACTCTTCAACCTATTGATTTACTCTTTCATGAAACAACTAAAAACAATGAGAGAGGAAACAGCCAGGGACTTTATTTATTCTGCAAGTTCACACTTTGAAGTATCGCGGCATAGAATTCAAACCAAAAGGCAGACTTTTCGCGGGAAGGTAGTGGTGGTGGCGACCGGACTGCAAATATACTTGTAACGAGCTCCTCAAGTTAATGATAATGCATTTTAGAAATTTAAGAATCACGCCTAAAACAGAAATAGTAATGGCTTTAAAACTGACACGGGGGGGGGGGGGATTTTTATCGCACCATTTAGTAGCAATACTTTTCAATGATAGCTTTTCTAAAGGATTATTTTAATTATCCAAAATTATTTCTGCCACTTAAAAAAAGCTTAAATTCGGATCATCACATTTTGATGGATTTTTTTTTTACTGAATATTTTCCCAGATATAGAAATATCTTACTACTTTTTAACGTGAATGTCACAGGGGTTAATGTCAACTATTTTGACAGAACCTCTTGGTTCTGTCAAAATAGAATCATTTTGAGCAAATCAAACTGTATGTTTGGGGTAGGAGAGAAATGCTTAATTCTTCTACAGTTAATTAATATAAATTCTTATGCCTCTAATAATAATTAAACTAAATTAATATTATTCACCATAATAAATTTAAATTAAATAATTTAAAAATCACGCTTAAAATAGTTAAATTTGGATATCTGAAACAGATATCCAAATCCCGACCGTGAGATGCGGTCATTAATACCCTTGGAGGGTAATGGATGGCAATGCTGTAGCCAGTGAAGTTCTAACTGAGGCTCGGCTATTGCTGCCATGATCAGAGCCTTTAATAGCTCAATAACACGTTATCCCTACACTGTCCTCTACAGATAACGGGGAAGATGAAAAGCATTCTTGCTCGCCCCTTTAAGCCAGTCCTTATAAGGATCCAAATCCCGTACCCGTGAGTAGCTGGGAAAGAATAACCCAATCCTAATCCAAGCATGTCGTAAGAGGCGACTAAATGGACGCTGAGTTTCGAGATTCGTTCTCTCAGATTTCTTCCGAAATTTTGCTCCCGGTGAGGGGTGGCTTATTTCGGGGGAGTCGCCCTGGGAGAGCATTTTGAGTCTCTGGGAAGGTGTTCTCCGGCACGGCCCGCTGAGGAGCTTTGTCGGTGAATGCCTTTCCCTGGAATATGAGCGATTCTGCTCGATGGTGGGGGTGCCCGTCACGGAGGGGAGCCAACGCTGAATTGGACGGTCCTTCGGACACTATGGAGTGGTCTAGGGATCGTCCTAATTTTTAGAGTTGGCCTTACTTAAATATCGCCAATGCAAATCCAAGTGTGTTGTAAGAGGCGACTAAAATGGACACTGAGTTTCGAGATTCGTTCTCTCAGGTTTCTTCAGAAATTTTGCTCCCGGTGAGGGGGGCTTATTTCGGGGGAGTTACCCCTGGGAGAGCATTTTGAGTCTCTGGGGAGTGTGTTATTCGGCGTGGCCCGTGAGAGGCCTCGTGGGTGGACGCTTTTCCCTGGAATATGAGCGGTTCTGCTCGGGGGTGGGGGGGGTGGGTTCGTCGCTGAGTGGAGCCAACGCTGAGTTGGACGATCTTTCGGCCACTGTTGAGTGGTCTACGGATCGTTCTAATTTTTATATAGGGCTTTACTTAAGTATCAGCGCCAATGTAGCTCATGTGTCGTACGAGGAGACTAAAATGGGTGCCCATGGAGGGTAATGGATGGCAATGCTGTAGCCAATGAAGTTCTGAGGTTCGGCGATTGCTGTTACCATCCTGTCATGATCAGAGCTTTATAAAGCTCAATAACACGTTATCCTTACACTGTCCTCTACAGATAACGGGGAAGATAAAAAGCATTATTGCTTCGTCCCTTTAAGCCAGTCTTTATAAGGACTAAGGATCCAAATCCCGTGTGGTGGTGGCCGTGTTAAGAATAGCTCCGACGTAACCTATGAGTGTCGTAAGAGGCGCATAAAATGAACGCAGAGTTTCGCTCTCTCAGGTTTCTTCCAGAATTTTGCTCCCGGTGAGGGAAGGGGGGCTTGATTTCGGGGGATTTGCCCTGGGAGAGCATTTGGAGTCTCTGGGGAGGGTGTTCTCCGGCATGGCACGGTGAGGGGGGGCTGTATCGGTGGACACTTCTCACTGGAATATGAGCGGTTCTGTTCGGTGGTGGGGTGCTCGTCACCGAGTGGAACCAACGCTGAGTTGGACGGTCTGTCGGCCACTGTGGAGTGGTCTGGGGATCGTCCGAATTTTTAGAGAGCGCTTTACTTATATATAAGTAGCTCATGCATTTCGTACGAAGCGACTAAAATGGGTATCCAGGGAGGGTAATGGATGGCAATGCTGTAGCCAATGAAGTTGTAACTGAGGCTCGGCTATTGCTGTTAACCTCCTGCCATGATCAGAGCTTTAATAGCTCAATAATACCTTATCCCTGCACTGTTCTCTACAGATAACGGAGAAGATGAAAAGCATTCTTGCTTCGCCCATCTATCCAGTTCTTTTTTAAGGACCTTAGGATAAATTAACTCAATCTGATATTTGTTTCCTGCTACCTTTTAACGTTCTATGTGTTATTTTCTTTCTTCGTGGTAATTAACTCTTTTCTTATGTAATTCCACTTGTCAGCGGAAAATGCCAAACAGCTAAGAAGGATTTCCTTCATCTTTCCCTTCCTTTAGATGGATGTTTCATAACTCAAAATTAAAATAATTTTCAAATATTATTCTATTAATATTTCTGAAGAAAGTAACAAGGCATTAATAAATAGAACTTAAATACCGTATTTAGGTAAGACACATTAAGGCTTAAGAAACAAGTAATTAAAGCTTTAACGTAATAGTCTTTTGACTCTCTTTTTCTTAAGATTTCGTTATTCTTTTTCCCGAGAAGGTAACCATGTAAGGTTTGAAAGAAATTGGCAGATCGAAGGTGTTACATCAAAAATAATACTACTAACGATAGGGAATATGCTGTGTGATTTCCTCTCAATTCTCGATGTGATTAATGTATGGTGAGGATTTTTCGCGGTATATTATAGGACGTGCGTAGCTACAAAATAAGTTTGCAGCTTCAAGTATACCAAGAAAACTATTTAAAAAAAACAAATACCTAGTTTAACAATAATTTGAATATTTTACGTTGAGTTTAAACAATCGTAGAAAGACAAACATTTTGTACCGAGATAAATATGGAAACAGTAACATTTAACGATTGCAAGAGACATTACGGTGGAATATTTCGAAAGGCCAAAACAAAGAATTCGTGTAACATCTTTAAAGAAAACTGCTGACGCATTTTTAAAACCATTTATTTTCTGTTGCAATGAATAAAACAAAATGAAAAGTCTTCCAGGCTGTTGTTATTTACTTAAACTCTTCTTAGAAGTAGATGGTGGATTTATTTGGCCTCGAGTCAAAAACATTTTGGATGCTATTTCAAGAACTCTCGGGAAAACATCCATTGCCGCTTACGGACCATTTGAATTATGGGAACATTTCCGTCGTAATTGCAATACCAAAAACGATATAAGGAATTTCCTGGAGTGAGTCCGACTATTGGAGTTCATTGAGTGTATTGCGAGATGGAGGGTTGATGAAAAACCTTCAAGCAAGTGTGTGAAATGGGAGGTTGTGTGATAAATTCTCTCGAGGAATTTGTAAAAGTGAATAAAAACCCAACACTGACCACTCGCGTGTTCGCAAACAAAACATAATCGAAGTCATTTTTCCCAAAATTGCAGTTTCTTATAGAAGCGAAGCGAAGTTTGGTGTCTCGAATTGCAGTCATCAAGATAAGTTTGGCTCGTAAAGAAAAGTTGCGGTCTTTTGTTGTGCTGAAATGGTAACTTGCTTAATGATCCATTCTCGCATTGGCGATACGCAGACTGAAGAAAGAAAAAGTAATAAAAGAATACAAATTTCAGAATGGACCGTTCTGAGTGAATTTGTCTGCCACTGAGTTTTGTTTTCATTATCTCAACATTTCAGAAAGAAGCGGGTCGAGTATTCATAAAATATTGCTGTACTCTGATTGCTAATAAAATAAAGGCAACACAACATGCAATTTATAACATAAAATCATTTTAAAACTTCTTTACAACGCAAAATGTCTTCAAGGAAAAAAAACCCTGAATAATAATAAGATATTTTTCTTACTGAAGTCTATTAGTTAAAGAAGTGATATTCATTCTAATTGAAAAAAAAAAAAAGAATTTTTATACTATAACAATGCAAATTATATCTCACTTAATATTTTATAAGAAAAGTTTACTTTTTAATTTTTTTTTTTTCAAAAATTCTGAAAGAGAATAAGTACACCTCTAAAAATTTACAATCATAATATATGAATTACATTATTGCTGTTACTCTCCTGCCATGATCAGAGCTTTATATAGCTCAATAACACCTTATCCCCTACACTATCCTCTACAGACAATGGGGAATATGAAAACCATTCTTGCTTCGCCCCTTTAATCCAGTCCTTTTAAGGACGATTCACTTTTTGCAAGACTCGAATAGAATAACAAAGTAACGGATGGTAATGCTGTAGCCAATCAAGTTTTAACTGATGCTCGGCTGTTGCTGCTACCCCCTGGGACGCTGAGTTTGAGTTTCACTCTCTTAAGGTTTTTGCCTTAAGAGAGCAAATTTGAGTCTCCGGGGAGGGTGTTTTCTGGAATGGCCCGGTGAGGGGGCTTTGTCGGTGGATGCGTTTCCCTGGAATATGAGCGGTTCTGCTCAGTGGTAGGGGAGCCTGTCACTGAGTGAGCCAACGCTGAGTTGAACGGTCTTTTGGCCACTATGAAGTGGTCTAGGGATCGTCTGAATTTTTAGAGTTGCCTTTACTTAAACATCGGCAATGTTGTAGCCAATGAAGTTTTAACTGAGGCTCGGACTAATGCCATTACTAGAGCTTTTAACTTCATCTCAGAGCAAAACGTATGTTAATGATGCCATCGGTACCCTTTCAGACTTCATCTACATTTTCTTTGGCTATGGGACCATTTGGAGTTATGGCTGGAGCAAATATGGCCAGTGTATCCTTCGGGCCGGATTATCTATTTTTCGAGAATAAAAAAAAGAAAAAACAGTTTCCGGAAGGATCCTTCTGCCCTCGCATGAAGGACTAAAAAATTCAAATCGGACTATCGTCAGTATGCTTTTAAACATTTCAGAAGCTCATTAATAATACTTGGAATACTCTTTCTTGCAAACCTCATCTACCCATACAAAAATTACTAAATTCTCGTCTTGCGAAACTAACACCTCATACAGCTAAGCTGTTTATCCCTTAATCCACACTATAAATATCACGGATATAACTGAAGCACAGGGGCAGAAAAAGCGCTATAACGCAGAAAAATCTTTCAGGGTCATAAGAAACGCAAGGCATTTGTCCATCTTAAACCCACTCAAGGTTTCGATTTTGGGTTAAGTATTCCCATTTCGTTAGCACAACCACTCACATCACTTATCTTGGATGCTTCCTGACCTGTCTTGGAACTATTGGCCAAGCCCGTCCTTGTGTGGAGGTGGTGCAAGAGTAGCATTAATTGATACGTAATACAATGATGCTTATAGCCGATGGATATTCAGGTGTTTCGAATACTTTCCAAACAAATGTACTGGACATTTGCGTACTTTGTCTACTGTAAGCCAGACTTGGAGAAATAACGCAAAAGTGCTTCACGAACATCAAAAATAGCTGTTGAAAACTATTCAAAAATCTTAAAATTTCTCGAAATTTTCTTCCACTTTCATAAAACGAGTTTGCGTCAGAAAAATGAAATAATGAAACCGGAGATAAACAGCAGTCCTCTGGTTGTCATGGAGACGCCCCATCGCGTCTCAGATAGGCACCGACTTGTACTTTCCGATGACACAAATCGTTCCAAGTGTGGCTGGTTGTGCCAACCTGAGCGAACTAATCTGACGCCAGAAAGAGATATTACAGAAAGATGCATGGAGCCACACATTACTTTAAAACTCCCGTATTCTGGACAATTGCACTCTTCGTTGTTATCTGCAGCGAGTGAAAGGGAAAAAAAAAACGATTTTGTGGCACTCGTCAGCATAGCTTAAAATTGCTGAGCAATTTTGTCTTTATGTTGCTTACACAAACAGATGCTGCACTTGTGCTGCCGGCCTTAACAATGCACCACACATGGATTATTTACGTCACACTATAACAAACAAACAAAAAAAAACCTCTCCCCCCCCCTCCATTACGGCTTTTGTTAATTGTTCCATTGAGTTCTCCTTCGACTTAATACAGAACTTGTAAGGCTTAAAATTTTCGAAATCCCTCCTAAAAAAAAAGAATAAATTTTGTTTTGTTCTGCCTTGACCGATGTTAATTTTTATTAGAACATGCGCTGCTATTACAGAGTTCCGCATTAAAACTCTATGTTGCTGTTCCCGTAAAAAATGCAAGTGTAAAATACGAAACACTTCGCCAAACTATTCAGAAATAAGCAGAATGTTTTGTTTCAAAGGTAAGCCCAAATATGAAGAATAGCTTAATATATTCACACATTATCTTCAACTGTTCTACAACGTTACAAACAGAGGATGAGACCAAGAAGTTATTTTGTGGAATTCACTCCATTGTCTAGCACATCTTGACATTTTAAGCAGTTCTATCAAATCTTTTAGTTCTAGTTTTCAACCACTGAGAGGTAGCCATTAGAATAGCTTTACATCAATTGATTTTATGGAACTTACACTCGCAAGCAGGGGATTCATATTCTGCTAATGTGCATCTCAAAGTCCGTAAAGATATTTCGTCTATTATGAAACTCTCACAACCAATCACTCCAAATCCACACAATCTTATATGGAAACTTGAATAGTCTCTCGTTCTGCGGTCGGAGAGAGGATACCTCGATTCATTAGCAAACATCACAAAACGACTGCATTTTATTGGCTTTGACGTCGGCGCCTTAAGATGGGATTTTAATAAAGGAAAATTGTCAACCAATGAATGTGGGGGATCCTTTGTTTGTAGACGCACTAAATAGATTTTATGGACGTGTGTAGGGGAAGGAACTTCAGATTAATGTCTTAAAAGTATAAGATTTTACACTTTTGTGCTACAGAAAGTTTAAGAAAAAAACAAAATTCGGATTTTTATCGTCTTCTATTGTGTATCGGATAAATATGAAGAATGCGAAACTGTGCAATTTAAAAGTAAAACGTTTATGCAAACCGGCTTATATAACAGTAAGTTAGTTAGACATGGCAGGAAATACCAGTCATGCGTAGAAAACAGTGTAAAGTGGCCTGGAGCAGATTTATCTTTATCTTATGGCAAACTTCAACGCAACTTTCGGGAGGGGGTTTAGAAAATGTTTGGCGTAAAAAGGAAAAAGAAAATCTCCGAAATTTTAAGATTTCTACGCTTGCTCATCCCTTGGCGATCTATCATACGAACGCATCAAGCCGCTGGTTCCACGGCTCCGTATTGTCGAATCAACCTTCCTCCAGTTAGCTGGAATGGAAACTAAATGCTGAGAAAGGCGCGCGCACCGAAACTTCCTTACACGTCGTTACGAGCTTGAACACAGATGCTGAAGCAGTAGAAAGAGGTGGAGTAGCGGGTAAAGGAAGGGCGCGTGACTTCTTTCTGGTGTGCAGGAAGCAGCTTTTTTTTGGGCCGTCCGAAGATATGTTTTACTTGCAGTAATAACGATGGAGAATAGTCAGAGAGAGAGAGAGAGAGAGAGAGAGAGAGAAGTGAAAGATAAAAACTAAATTCCTGCATCATAAACGTGGAGATAAACGAAAAATCATTTAGTGCTTTTCCGATAGCCTGGTACGAACTAACGAAAGTCGTTTGGGAGTTGTCATCCTAAGAAGTTCCACGCATGGCAAGAAGCGCACGTGCAAAGGGAGCAACTTTGTGATTGTACAAAAGGAAAGTTTTTATTAGCAACTTTTAAGTTTTTTTTTTTTTATCTCATCCAGCGAATTAAAGTCGTTGTTCGTGTCATGCTGAATGCAGTAATTAATACTTTCTGTCATTTCAATTCTTGCTATGCAAATGTGTCTTACATCAGATATTTCTTCCTTATCCCCCCCCCCCCAAAGAAGTTTATAACATAAACAATACAATGAGGGCATTCATCTTTCTCTCCATACATATCGCTACCAGCACTGGTTCTGGCCCAGAGCGGAGAAGGCCTAATATTCTTTTATTTAACCATTCTGGCAGAAGTTCCCAATTTCATCACGTTCGTGCGATGTTTAACTGACGCTATGTACGCCTTTCCTTATTACGTCATTGCTCAATAAGATAAAAATCTTCGAACAATGACTATAACAATAGATTTTTGTGTCTTTTATTTCTGGATTATTGCATTCATTTCAACAATAAGCAAATTATCGTCCAATCTGAATCGCCTTCGACAGCAATAAAAATATGTCACTGTTTATATAAAAATATGTTGATAGTTTATAATTTAGCTGTGATGTGATAATAACTTTGTCATAACTAAATTGTAAAATAAGATATGAAATAAATAAAAAGGTATCCTTAATGGTTGAAAGTTTTTCACTTGGTTATATTATAAATTAAAGATACCAAGAAACTATATACTTGAAGTATATATAATTGAAGTGTGTGTGTGTGTATGTATACAGGGTGTTCGGGATAAATTTGACAGTTTCGTAAGGAAAAAGAAAATCTTCTTTGTATCTATTAAATTTAATGAATTGACAAAAAAACATTACAGGCAGAGTTAATTACAATACTATCAACAAGATTTACTCAAAATAACCACCATTAGCATCGATCACAGCTTCAATTCTGCTTCGGAACCTCGAACAAGCTGATGCTACAGTCTCCCTGGGAAGGGCCGCAAAAACTGTTTTAATTTTATCCATTAACTGGGCTTTTGTATTACTGGAAGTGCGATTGGTGTCTTTTTCAACTGCGCCCCATACAAAATAATCCATGGGGTTAAGGTCTGGGGAGTTTGGAGGCCAAACATTTGGACTGGTGAAGTCGTAGAAATTTTCAGACAACCATTTTTGACTTTTCCCAGAGGTGTGGCAAGGGGCCGAATCCTGCTGCCATACATACGGCCTACCATTGGCTACCCTTGTTATCCAGGGCTTGACTACAGTTAGCAACTCCACGAACAAAGCCCGAATTCCAATGCCAGGGTTCTTCAACACCTGTTCCTGCAGATTTGCGAGGAATTCTGCTGTACGAACGCAATCCGATCGTCTGCTAGGGATCTTTCTTCTTGCTACATCCTCGTAGTCACCATTGCAAGTCTCTAGTTCATGCCTGATTGTTTTTACTGTATTCAGGGAGCATTGGGCAGCAGTCGTAATATCCTTATTTTGATGGCGGGCACGAATCATCATGATACAAGTTATTCTCTTCCATGATTCAGGTGGGTTCCAGCTATCCATCCTTTCTGACATCTTGTATATGAATGAAGAAGGGTCCAAACTTTTAAATGAAGAGAAGTGTGTGTTAATACATGTAACTTACGGAAAAATATAATTAATTATAAATATGTCAAATTTATCCCGAACACCCTGTATATATGTTACCGCTAAAGTGCGAAAACCGTTAATGTGCACATTATCTAGCTAATCTGCAGATTAACTGATTTGCTCCGTTAACGTGCGGAATCAAGAGTTTTCCGCATTTTACCTAGGTAATGTGCACATTAACGGCTTCCGTATCGTTAAGGTTCAAAAGTTTGTCATAATTTTTATCATATGTTTTTTTTCTTAATTGTAATAATATTTTAAACCGTTTGATTCCTTGTATTATATTAATTGATTGATGATTGATTCTATCAACTAATTTGTTGATTGTATTAACTTGATTCTTTAGATAATTTATCAAAAAATAAATAAATAACATTATCTTAATTTAAGCGTACAGAAACGTTGCTGTTGTTCCAGCAAAGATCTTATTTTCACTTTAACGAGTGCCTAGTAGATAATTTGTAGATTACCTAGGTAATTTGAGAAATGAAACAATTTTCCGCACATTAACGGATCACCGTAGTTAATCTGCATAATACCTAGATAATCTGCAGAATAACTGGTTTCTGCACTTTAGCGGTAACACACACACACACACACACACACACACACACACACACACACACACACACACACACACACACACACACACACACACACACACACTTCAGGCGCAAACTTTGTTTGCTTACACTTGGATAATGGATTAAACCAAGTATATAATTTCTTGGTATCTTTAATTTATAATATAACCAAATGAAAAACTTTCAACAACTATCTATCTATCTCTAAACCAGAGTATTTTTATAATAAGATGAGACACCTTTTAGCAAGTCATATAGGAAAATACGACTTCTGCATTACTTTAACCTCAGTATCTCACTCCCCATGTTTGCTGTGATGCATGTCGTACGAGGCGACTAAAATTGGTACCCAGGGAGGGTAATGGATGGCAATGCTGTAGCCAATGAAGTTCTAACCGAGGCTCTGCTATTGCTGTTACCCTCATGCCATGATCAGAGCTTTATAGCTCAATAATACCTTTCCCTACACTATCCTCTACAGATAACGGGGAAGATGAAAAGCAATCTTGCTTCGTCCCTTTAAGCCAGTCCTTATAAGGATAAGGACTCGGTGTCTCTCTCCAAAGTAAACCACGTGACATATACAAATTAATTGTTAGCATGGAGTCGACAACAACTAATAAAGCAGCACAGAAAAAATAACCACGATAACTGTTTTGATCTTCTAATAATGAACCAACTCGTCATAACATTTCTATAAATTGCAAAAAAAAAAAAAAAAAAAACACGTGTCATAGAAATCCATTGTTATCATGAAATCGATAAGTAGTTCCAACTCTGTAGAAATAAACGTGAATATTTCATTGTTTGGATTTCCTAACAATAAACTAATGATAGCGATTTCCAAACAAGTAACTTTTCATTGTTGACAAGGTAGTAAATACGTGACTTTATAAAGGTGGATTATAATGCGCTAAATATAATTTATCGGAAATTTTAATACTGACATTTTCTACCGTTTTATGATCAGCTAAAGCTGTTTACTAGGGAAAATGTTACGGATTACCATCATTAATTTGCACCCAGTCAAGATGCGGGGATTAAACTGACGGTGAGTGTCCTAGTCCGAGTGATATCGAAGCGAATGTTAACTAATAAAGACTATTATAAACCACTTCCACCCCCAAATGATTTTGAATGGTGATCACCGGAGTATTTGACACTCCTATGGAATAAATCACCGGTGAATAATACTGTATTATTCACTACAATTCTTATCAGCAGCGACGTGTGTGACGAGTGTCAGCGGTCGTATTTCTTAATATCCACTGGGGAAAAGCACTGTCGTGTGCAACGAATATTAGATAAGCCTAATAATGATTGTCTTTCCACTATGGTGAAGACTCTTTAACCATGAACGAAATATCGCCAATAAGTTTATTCCAGTATTTTTTATTTCCATTTTTTACGCTTTTGTGTACTTCACCATCAACAAAGTTCTTTAACAGAACTTCGTAGGCAGTCAAGCGCGAATGGAGGTCAAGGGGAAATATTTAAATATTGCGAAGAGCATTTGGTGTTTGCACAGCTGTGTCGACCACGCGATTCGTGCATTTTAATACAGTCGCGACTGTAATAAGAGAGAAGGTGCTTCATCATCTCCCATCTTTGTGCTGCTAATATTAGCCACGGCATCTTTACTAATTGCCAGAGATTCTTGGTATGGCAAACAGACCGTGAGGTTAAAAAAAAAAAAAAAAATCTTTTCTGCCCGGTGCCATTTTAATTGTTAGTTATTCACATGTGACGTCATTTTCACGCCTTATACTCACTCTTGTACCTCATTGTGTTTTAGAAATTAGGTCTTCTGCTAGACCTCAGCTTCTGAAGCTCTAACATTTAGATATCTTTTGGAATAACGTGGGAGGAAAACTAGAAAAACTAGTTTTCACCCTACCAACTGATTGCATCTATAACATTCGTTGTCTCAATCGTTGTGGTAAGAGTTGTAGCCAACTTAGTTTGATTTTGTTATTCATTTTTTTAACATCCCTTTTACCACGCTCGGAATGTATTTCTACCATCCCCCCCCATGTCCCCCCCCCTTCCTGGATCATTCGGGATTGCGGATAACAGGGAAATTCTTCCTTGAATTTTTCTACCATGTTTTAGAAAATAAAGTATCTCAATTGCCCATATGACCTTTCAATCCAAAATCCCCTCAGCCAGAAGCGATGAAGAGGTCAAGGAAGGTGTGTCATTGGCGAGTACGCGTGTAGCAGTGGTTTCGCACCATTAACAGACTACTCAAGAAATCTTTTTAGTGCAGCGAAGATGTCTTAATTGATTGAATGCACTTCTTTTATGGGGCGGGGAGGGGACGGGAGCTGATCGCAAGACAGAACGAAAGAAATGCATTGTGGAAAGTTGCCCGCACGCGATTGGCTTAAGTTAGTTCTCTTTCTGGCTTAAATCAATCTCCCAGCGGAAACATCCCCGTCTCTCTCCGTATCTCTGGAGTGTTCGCCGTAATCCATCCATCCCAGACGGGCACAGTTAAACTCTAGATGCGCAACACGAGACGGCGAATGAACGGAGATCTCATTTATACCAAAAGGGAAACGAAATTGTGTTCTGTGCAATAAACTGCGCCGTTGCTGTCATCTTTTTGTCATTCGGTGTTTCCTAATTCATTCTTCAAAAGATTTCGATGTTTTTTTTTTTTTTTTTTCATCTCTTAAATAGCACTTTATCTTCCTTGTGTATATTTCTTTTTCTGAGTCGTCGGTGAACTGTGATCTACCTTATGCTATATACACTGCATTGCAAAAGTTATCAGTACACTTTCATTTTTTTCAAGCGCTCAACACAGCGAAAACTCACGTAATACATCGAGCATCGAGATATAAAGGCGAGAAAGGCAGGCAAAAATTATTGTAATTGTGTACAAGTGCATCATGTGAACCCACACAGATGCAACCCTTTCGTCCATTAGAGAGATTTAATACCACCCATCGCTGTTATTTTTCTCCTGAAGAATTATTCAACATTCCGAAATTAATCGGGGCTTTGCAAAGATGTTTTACTCTCGAGGATACGTTGAACTACCTCAGAAAACAGAAACCAAGATTTTGTCGAACCAAAGGAAATACGAATTAAAATAGTAAAATATATCGTAAAAATACGATGTGCTCAGAATAACAGGACCGTTTTCTTTTTATCATATTTTGCATAATAGAGTGCCCCCCCCCCTCCAAAGGGAGTTAATAAAGTCATCAGAAACATAATTTGTTCGATTTATTCTTGGCCTTTTACACTTCTCTCGGGTTCAGTGTGTATCATCTCAGACTCAGGAACACATTAATTATAATTATGTAATTAAACGACATCTTCGTTTCGGGAAAATATTATGCAAATTTTTATTATAAAATTCATTTTCTATTGTGTATATTTTTTCCTTGAAATAAGTACTTATATGAGAATACCCAAAAAATGGATTAAGGGCTGCTTCATAAAAGCATTTCGTCAAATGAAATGTAATTTTCTTTCTAAAAGAACATTTGAAATTATTTGCTTCGTGGTAGATGATAAAAAAAAAAAAAGATGATAAAACGATTGTTGCACTTTTAACTATTTGCTTTTACATTATTGCTACAAATAGCCGAGGGGTACAATTGTTGTGTGACGTAACAGCTGACACGCTCTAGGCTATTGGTAACAATAATATACACAATAATTGTATGTTTGATGCCATAGTTTGGCAACAATGCCATCTACGTTCAACACCATAAGAAGCATGACCTTCTTAATGTTATGCGGCAATGTCGAACTGAATTTATCGACCCATTCTCAGTAATCACAAAAAAATAATTAGACACGAATCGTGTGTGTGAACAAGCCGATTTTTTAGAGATAATCTCCCTTGGTATATCGTAAGGCTTTAAAACAGTCGAATAAACTGAAGTTTTATAAACACTCATGCAATGCCACCATCTTGGGATAGAAAAATTATTTCAGGAAAACAAATACATAAGCACGTATTTAATCAACATATATTCAATATAATTCTATACGTCAGCTAGTTCCTGACATACTGTTAGAGGGCGCTGTTAAAAGTTTTAAAATCTAAGAAACGAATATTTTAAAGTATAATCTCTCTAGACCAAAATTATTTCGATTATAATCTCGAAACCAAATACTATGAAATAACCGCAAACTAGTCATTTATAATGTTTTCAGTAGAGGCGTGCAATTTGGCCAAATCAACAAATACTGTATTTCCGTAATTAATGTGCTGTTTAAGCTTTAAAAGAGGTTATTGTAATTTTTCTATAAATGCAGACTTAAAATAATAATAATATATTTTTAAAACTGAAAGAAATAAAATGTAATTTCTTTAAAATTTTATCCTGTAGAAAATTTTAATAAAACACCTTTTTTATTTCTATATATATTTATTATTATAATTTGACATGGATTGAAAAGTGAGGTGGGGCAGGGAGAGATCAATCGACCGTGAGATGCGCTGATTGATTCATTCAATCCAATACCCTTGGAGGGTAATGGATGGCAATGCTGTACCAATGAAGTTCTAAATGAGGCTCGGCTATTGCTGTTACCCTCCTGCCACGATCAGAGCTTTAATTGCTCAATAACACCTTATCCATACACTGTCCACTACAGATAACGGGGAAGATGAAAAGCATTCTTGCTTCGCCCCTTTAAGCCAGTCCTTATAAGGACTAAAAGTGAGGTGGGATACATACTCGAATGAGAAACAAAGTCCTTTTTAGGACTTCCAGGGAACAAATGGCAATGTTGTAGCCAATGAAGTTTTAACTGAGGCTCGGCTATTGCCGTTACCCAGCCATGACTAGAGCTATTAGCTCAATAATACCCCATCCACACAGATTATCTTCATTCAGATGACGGGATAAAGAGTCAAGGACTCAGTCCATCGCCCAGTTCTTTTAAGAACTTAAAAGTGAGGTGAAAAAGTCCTTTTTAGGACTTCCAGGGTAGCAAATGGCAATGCTGTAGCCAATGAAGTTTTAACTGAGGCTCGCCTATTGCCATGACTAGAGATTTTTAGCTCAATAATACTCCATCCACACAGATTTTCCTCATTCAGATGACGGGATAAAGAGTCAAGGACTCAGTCCATCGCCCAGTTCTTTTAAGAACTTATATAAATTATAATTTATAAATATAAATTATGTTACTTATTATTTTCTTCGTTGTTTTTGATGGAGTACCTTACAATTTATATATATGTGATGTTATAAATTTATATTTATAAATTATGTAACATTTTTGCAACTTATAAATATAAATTATAAGCCATTTTCACTCAAGCAATTCTTATTATTTTCTTCGTTGTTTTTGATGGAGTACCTTACAATTTATATATATGTGATGTAAAGCAAGAGCGGTATTATAGTTTTGAGAAAACGTTTAAGACGTCTAGTGATTACCGATGTAACTGTATGGTTGCATGTCGTAGTAGTTTTGAACTTGAAAGAAAACATATGCGAAAATTGATTAACTTGAATAGAGTTCGATGCATTTGGTAAATATGTGGTAAACAATTGAGTTCGTGGATGGATTGTTAACAGATGCTGTCTTGAAAGAAAATTGGCAAACTTTAGGTGTCCACCTTTCATCATTGCTGTAGTCGAATGCATCTATACAGCGTGATAGACGGAATGAGATGTTTCAAATTTTAACCGCATTTACTGGTTGTATTGTCGCTCGCACGCGCGTGTGAGTATGCGTTCTAGATTGGCGTTATCCGACGTTAATCTGAGATTAGGAAATTAATTATTACGAGACTATGGAGACATACTGTAATCATGATAAATAGTATTAAACTTAAAACCATCGCTGTAATTCAACAAAAGGCATCATTTCAGTTTCCAGGAGAAAATTTCTCTCGCAAAAGAAAGTGAAAAAGACGCTAAAATGATGTTGGTTCAAAGATAATGAAGGCAGGCTGCGCCACCCGTCACTAGCACCGTCTTTAGAAGAACGTCACAAAGGATGTCGCCCATAAAGCAATGGAATTATGCACATGCAAAGTGTCCGCTCAACTGATGTATGTTCAACTAAGCGATCATCTGAGAAAGCTCCTATAATTAATATTCGTCCCAAATGACCTTGGGAATCGGCAACTTTGCGTGCCTTGTAACAAGTTATAACTACGAGTAACTCATTACTGGTGGTGTTCAGCTTATGGTGGAATATCGGTGCTAATTGATTACTGTGTTGGGCTCAAACCTGAAATTACGCATAAGATGTGCTGCGCAAGCGCAAAACTCCATTGTTATTGGTAAACAATACTCAATCAAATCCTGTTACTTGTTTTCATGTTAATTATCATTTCTTTAAATCATTGAACGGTTAAATGCACAATGATTAGGCTCAGATTAATTCCTTGAATACTGTATTTCGTCCTGCTTTAATTAGTTTTCAGCATTATCCATCTAATCGGATTATACTTTGTATTTTATTGTTATAGACTGGTTGCTTTAATTTGATTCGTTTATTATTCATCAATTACTTTTTAAATAGTTTCCTGTACTCGATAGACGTCTCTCAAGTGGGATTTACAGGAAATCTAAGGCAGCTGGGAAAACAACATTACTCAACTGACTCGGATATTTGTTGATCGAGTGTCTGCGCGTATTTCAATTAATTATTTGAAAGCCGATTCTCTTCATCCTTTCGCTGAGTACCCGCACATAATTACCGATCAATTATGAATTTCCATTAATAGCAAATGCACTATTGTTGGTGTACAAGCCGAGGATTTTTTCCTGACTAAATATTTCTAATTATTAATTAAATCAAAGTGGAAATAAGCTCAGAAGAAAATTTTCCGAAGAATGTATTCAGAGTAAACGCACTAATTCTGGGATAAAAGAACAGAAATGAGATTATTGGAGATCGTTCTATCTTGCGCATTGCTAAGGTGAGTTCCGATGGATTGCATTCATAACTGATAAATAAAATTTGGGAGAGACGCCTTGCTCAGATAGAGATGCAAATGGTTTCGTATTTAGACTGGGGCTATCCTTACGTGCTCCGATAATTAAAATGAATTTCATTTGCATGCTGAAACATAAATCACCTGAAGAATGCAGGAAAACTATCGACTGTGATCGAATCATCTGGGTTGCCATGGGGGGGGGGATAGTCTTGTACTAACTTAATTGGGAAGGTACAGCGGACAGGGTGTATGCTGTTATACATCATTAAAGGGATGTTTTTATCCATTTCTGTTGAATCTGAGGCCAGATAAAAGCGTGACGAATTTATCCTCCTCTGACAACTTTCCAGTTTGCATAAACATAACAAGAAAAGAAAAGAAAGAAAACCAGTTGAAATACGGATAAAAGGAGTGGTTTAAACGACCTTCGATCTACAAAGAAGGTAACGTCTCTTTACAATTGAAACAATCGATCTGTTTCTTATTTAATTTCATTGTAGGAGACACAAAAAAGTGAGGGGGGAGGAATCTCTTTCCTTTACAATACGCCACCTTTCAGAAATCGAAAAAGCGAAGTTGGTCTGCTCCGATCGATGTAAAATATCCCTAAAATGTCCTGTTATTTGGAATTTGCGCAT